>NC_050454.1:74539951-74839951 GCF_903995425.1 Onychomys torridus
ATGCCCTTGTGTCCTGCCATTTCACTTCCTCTGTCCACCCAGCTACATCACTTCCTCTCTGTCTATACAGACCTCCAGACCTTCATGGTTAGTGCTGGGATTAAAGGTGTATGTCACCATGCCTGGCTCTGTTGCCAGGGTAGCCTTGAACTCACAGAAATCCAGATGAATCTCTGCCTCCTAGGATTAAGGGCATGTGTTACCATTGCCTGACTTCTATGTTTACTATAGTTTCTGGCTTTTTTCTCTGATCCTCAGATAAGCTTTATTAGGATGCACAGTATATTAGGGAACACAATATATCACCTCAGAATGCCTCAAATTGAGATGGACATAGCTAATGATGGGAAGGGTTGGAGAAAAGCTCCTCTTCCTGTCTCCTTCAATCTGCTGTTGGCAGCTTCCCCGAATTCTGTGCTCATTGGTGACCCTCATCCTGGTCTCATCACAGTTCCAGTGTCGGGCTGCAGAAACACAGATGATCCTCTACCTTCTTAGAAGAGCAACTAGTAAGCTACATGTGTTCTTCACTGAAACAGGTGTGCAGAAACTGTAGCTCCATCAGAGCCCCGTGGTGATCTTACAACTACAGCTGTCAGTAGAGAGGCTGGCATGGCAGGAAGAGATGGACACTCAGCCCCCTGTGGCCTGAGACTAGGAAGTCCATGGCATGCTACAAAGAAAGTACAGTTGCCTTTTATCATTGTTACCAAGTCAGGACTGGGGCTTCACATGGTCCATCTGTGTGCTAGTTTATTTTGTGTTTCTTTGATAGAATATCCAACAAGAAGCAACTTAGAGGAGGAAGTTCTTTTAGGCCTAAAGCTCCAGAGCTTAAAAACAATCCATCATGATAGGAAGGACGTGACGGCAGGAAGCTGGCTCATCACACTGTGTGCACACTCAGGAAGCAGACAGAGAACTGGAAGTGGACCCAGCTATAAACCTCAAAGCCCACCCCTGGGGATGGACCTCCTGCAACAAGGCCACATCTCTGAAATGTTCCATCACCTCCCCAAACAGTACCACCACCAAGTGTTCAAACACAGAAGCTTCTGGGACATTTCTCATTCCCATCACAGAAGCCTGCTCCATTAGCACTGAACAAGTAAGTGCTGGCTAGGTCAAGACAAAAAGGCCAGTTCTCGTGCTGCACAAAGGCTCTGTGGAAGAGGACAGGCAGTCGGGGGGGGGGGTCATATCTGCAGGAAAACATCTGTCCTGAGGGATTCAAAGAAGAAGGCAGCCATGAGGCTGCACATGCCCCTCAGAGTTCATTATCAGCATGAGCTACTCATCTGCATACTAAGGCAAGAGAGGCATGGAAGGGCTTTAAGCAGGAAAGTCACTTGGTCAGACTCATGTTTATGAGCCTGCACCCAGGCAATGTGAGCGTGCTAAGGCTACTAAGATCACCCAAGTGGTTTCAAAAACCTGAGACACAGCAAAATGATGAGGATGGTAGCTTCAGAAACGTCACTGGGGATGCCTTCAGAGCTTTGGGGGCACTGATGAGATCACCGTGGCCATGGAGATGAAAAGAGAGAAACAGACTGAGAGGAGAGCAATGTGGTTCTCAAGAAGCTGAGCTGTAGGAGGGGCAGGAAAGGTCAACAGTCCTGTATGGCAGAGTGGAGTGTCAGCAGCAGGAGGAAGGTGGCTGACGGCTTGCCGAATGGAATGAGTGAAAGGGTGGATGGATGGAGCACATAGAGTTGGGTAGCAAGTGCAGACTCCCTGGTTTCTGCAGGGGAGAGAAAGGAGAGTGGGTCACATGACCTGGAGAAGGTGCTGGCTTGCTTTGCTTTTGATTTGGTTGGTAAAGGAGAGTTTGGGGTTTGACTAACCCCCTGGAAAACATGTCAATTAGAGCAAAGAGCTCTTTACCCCCAGTCACTGAAACCATACCCCATCACCAAACATACCCATCTCCCTCTAAACCAGCCTGTCTTGAGGATTAGGACCTGCCCAAAATATGTCTGAATCTGAACTCCCAGGACTTTTGGATGTGGCCTTATCTGGAAATAAGGTCTTTGCAGATGAAATCAACTTGAGGTCACAGTAGATTATGGTGGTTCTCATACACAATGACTACAGTCCCTGTAAGAGACAAATCTGGTTACAAAGGTGTGCACACAGAAGACATCACATAGTAACAGAGGGATTGGAGTTGTACACCCATACTCCAGGGACACCAAGGATTAAGACTGCCATCAGCACCTGGAAGACCTCTCAGAGACAGCTTGTCCTCATTGGTCACTTTGATGCTGGAGTCTTAGCCCCTAGAACTGTGGGAGTGTGTTCCTATTGTCCAGGCCACACGGCCTGTGTCACTGACTCTGCCCTGCTTAGTCCCTTCCCAGTGTTAGGCTGGGTTCTTGAAGAAAGTAACTCCTTTCTTATTTTCCTAGTGAGCTTCAGCTGTCATCCTAACACAACTTAGAGTCATTTGAGGGTGTCCCCATGGGGGGACTGCCCAGGTCAGGTTGGCCCAGATCACAGATGGCCTCATATCTGTGAGGAATTGTCTTGATTGTTTATTAATGTGTAAGGGCCCAGTCCACCATGGGTGGGGGCACTATTCCCTGGACAGGGGTTTCCTGGCTGTATAAAAGAGTGAGCCTGAGAGCCACCCAGCAACAGTTTCCACCATGGTTCCTGCTAGTCTTCCTTGGTTATGAACGAGTTCCTTGGCCAGAGGCAATGCTGGGAGAGCAAGCAGGCTTGCCTTCAAGACCCTGCCTTGAGTTCCTGCCTGGACTTCCCTCAGTGATGGACTGTGATGTGGAAGTGTGTGCCTAATAAACCCTTCCTTCCACTAAGCTGCTTTTAGTCAGTGTTTTAGCACAGCAACAGAGAGACTAGAACAGTGCTTCAATATCAGGTGGGTTGTTCTCTTCTTCGACTTCCACTGGCCTATATGGTCCAAACTCACGTGAACTTCCACTAGATTTCCTAATACAAATTCAACTTAAAAAATAAAAGTGACAATGTGTCATATCAGTCAAAAACCACTGTACATAAAATCTCTAGGTATAGTCTGTCTTTTGTTTCTCTTTGGTTTGAATAGGTATTTGCCACCATTCCCAGCCAGTACTCTTGGAAGCTCCTTATTCATTCTGGCACCAGGTAGCCAGCCTGGAATTTTATCATGCTGATGTGTTTTGTTTAACTTTTAAAACTCCTGATGGGAACTTGCCTCCAACACACCTTATCCTGTCTAAATTTACAGCTAAATCCACCCAACCCACATGGTTCTAGTTTTTAAAAAAATTGTCTCTAATTTATTTTAATTTTTTTAAGTGCATTTACATTAGTTTGAAAGCTTGAGCCTAACCAAATATTTCTCTAAGGGTTCAATTTGAAATCAGGGCTGAAGGAGCCAAGAATGGGATAATTTTCACATCACAGCCTTCCTGGTCCCTAGAACACACAATGTTGCCATTGTTAATGTTGACTGGTGCACTGGTAATGGGTGACAGGCTTGTTCATTACTGCAAACAGGCTCCAATTAGTCGGATGGATGTATTGTTAGAACTGTATATCATATTTAATGTCTCTCTCCAACCTCTCATTTAATCTTTTCAAAATATAAAGGGTTTTCTAACTGGTTCCCAACGTCATGGATGGGTACCATGTACCTATGTTTCTTACTCTTTCTTCCTTTTTTTTTTTTTTCCCTTTTCACATTTAGCCATTTTATATTTGTGGTTTAAAGTCTGTTGGCATTGAAAGTGGCTAGCAAGTTAAACTTTTACTATGTTAAACCAGCATGATCTCTGATGATTACAACTATTATTATTCCTAAAAATGTTGAAGTGGATTCAGGCTGTAACAAAATGCTTTGTGGTACATAGCTGGCTATGCAAAAGCCTGTGTTGAAAGCGAAGAGAAGGTACAGGGACTGGAATAAGGAGTGAGAGCCCAAAGCACAGGGTCCGATAGCTGCACTGCAGCCCAAATAAAGGAAGGACCAAAAATGGTGCTACGAAAGGGATCATCCACCCTAGGACGATGTTGCAATTTGTGTTCTTTGAAATACTTGTTATTTTTTTAGCATGGATGTGCTGATCTAGGCATGGTCAAAGGTCAAAAGAGTTGATTCCTTCTACCGTGGGATCCTGGGTTCAATTTAGGTCCTCAGAGCTTCACAGCAAGTAAGTTTACCAGCTGAGCCAGTTCACCAGCCCCAACAATGCTTGTTCTCATGGAAGAAATAAAAGTTAAAAACAGACATCATCAACTTCATGCCGCATGTGTAATTTTTTTGTGTTTCTTCTTGAACAAAATGGCTGTATAACAGCTGAAGCCCTCTAAGACAGGTCTTTCCTCTCTGCCAGCTGAGTCTTAGCCCAAGAGGGCTGGTGGGTGCTTTTCATCCTAAAGGGAACCTGGAGAAATGATCCTGAAGAGAACCAGAGACTCCAGTACGGGGGTTCCTTAGAGGACTGGAGAGGGTCCTGGAACAGATGGCCCACTGATCAGTTTTTGCTTATGACTAGCCTCACCTGAGCAGTGTGGTGAAGAAGCAAAGGATGCAGAAAGCCAGGCAACAGGGCCTGGGTCCAGACTGTAGGGGCTATATCCTCTCCATCCAGATCCTCCAGATACTTCCTACACCCTTCAGTTTCTAAGAGCTCCTCCTGGCCTGTAGGCAAGATTTCCATCAATCAAGAACAAAAGTCACATTGACACATCACCTCTACCACCCTCAACAGTGAGAACCCAAATTTCTCTTGGGTTTTGACCCTCACTTTGTAATGATTCCTAGAATGACTCCAGTGAACCTCTCATCTCAAGGGACATCTCTAGGTTTGATAAGTTTAGGCTGTGGATCTCCCTAGTTAATCTGACCCAGAATTGCAAATTCCCTTTATGGTATTGTTAATATGGCTTCTTCTCCATCAGAAAAGACAGCATATTAGTTATTTTATAGATGATAGTGACAAAAATATATTACAGTAGCAACTTGAGGGAGTGTTCTGTCTTCATTTCTGTTGTCGTCTAGGAGAGGGGAACGTTTATTTGGCTTACAATCCCAGGTTACAGTCCTGATGAAAGTAGTCTAGGCAGAACTCAAGTAGCCCATTACATCATATCCATGGTCAAGAGCAGAGAGAAACAAATGGATCTGTGCTCACTCTCTTGTTTGTGTGTATACTCAGCTAGCATTGTTCACTTTTCTACAATTCAGTGCCCATGAAATGGTGCAGCCCACATCCAGGATGGATCTTCCCATCTCAATTAACAATCAAGACAACCCCCACAGACATGTGCCCAGGCCAACCTGATCTAGACAGTTTCTCAATTAAGGCTCTCGTAGGGGATTCTAGATTGCAATATGCTGATGTTGAGACTCAAAGCATCATGGAAGGACTTCTTTTGACTCAGATTTTCAGAAGATATAGTCCACTATAGAAGAGAAGATGTGCAGACTGGACACTTACACAGCAATGGAATCCAAGTGGGCCAACTCCTGATATCTTCATGAATCAGGAAGTAGGGAGCTAGACTGAAACCAACAGTAGTTAACACTTTCAAGACCTATATTCACCAGCTAGGTCTCATCCTATAAAAGTTCTACAGTCTTTCAAAACTGCACCATCACCTTGTACCAAGTGTTCAAACACATGAGCCTATGGGACACATTTCATGTTCAAACCATAACACCTAAGCATCCTCCTCCTCCAGATGAGCTCTCTCCTTCGTGATCATTTCTTCTCCCCCACTTATTCTGTTACTTCTCTTGCAGGATTTCTGTCTTTCATGAATACAGAGGTTCTGTAGCACAAAACAATGAATAGCCAACCCCTCCTGAAGACCTTCCCTTCCAAGTCTGTTCTAACAGCATCCACTATAGTCCAACATCAGTCATTACCTGAATCAACAGGGGAAATAACTGGTCTGAGCACCAGCATTCATCTTGCACCACTTCCTCACTGCAGGTGCAATGTGCCCAGCTGTTACCATACCTTCCCCACCATAAAAGGATGTGCTGTGCCCTCAAACTATGCCAGAATAAACCCCTCCCTCCTGAAGTTGCTTTTGTTAAGTATTTTGTCAGGGCAAGGAGAGATGTGACTAGGACTTCATTCATGTTATGTCATGGCAGAGTGTGAAGCCTCATTTGTAAATGGGGTCTTTGCAGGTATTAGCAAGCATGGTGATCTCAGGTGAGGGACCTGAGGCTGGACTTCTCAGCTGCCTGAACCATGAGAAACAAAATCTATACATAAGTTGTCTGTATTGCTCTGTTGTCCTCATATAAATGGGTCAAGAGGATTGTGACAAGGAATTCTGGGCACTCTTCACAAGAGCAGGATCATTTTGGTTCTTCCTTCCCTCCCTACTCCACTCCTGCCCAGTAGATTCATTTCTTAGAGTTTCTGTAACGAATTACCACACAGAGTGGGTAGCTCAGAATTAGAGATAATTATTCTCAGAGACTATGGAGAGTGACCAGCCAGAGACAAGACAGCTATATCACACACACCCCTCCAAGGCTCGGGATCACTATAGAAGAGGAAGCAAAAAGACTGAGAACCAGAGGTAGTGGACGTCTGCAAGAAAATGGTATTTGTCAGCCATGACAAGGCCATTGCAAGCATGAACTCACAGTACATGTGACTGCTTGTATAAGGCTTACACAAAACCAAGCCAGACAAATTCCTAGCAATGGATAGGGTGGGGGACTCATGAAGTACAACCTCTAACTGATGAGCTATTGGCAATTGGTGGCTTCTAGGGGAAGTCAATTTTCTTCAGAGATGTGGCCCCTGGGAGGCTACCTATGCTCCAGCAGATGATCATATAGCCATGCACATATGGGCAAGCACTAAGTGGGTTTTTTTTTAATCACATGAAATTGGGAGGTGAGGGTAGTTGGGTGCATAACGGAGGATATGGAGGGAACGGAAAGGCGGTAGATTTAATTAAAATGCACTATGCACATGTATAAAATTCTCAAGCAACAAAGAGTTAATCTCATTGTTCAGAAGGTCAGAAATCTGCTATCCCAGGGCAGTAGGGCTGGCTATGTCTGCAGACTCTGAGGGAGAGTCCAGATCGGGCTTTTCTCTTAGTTTCTTGTTGCTATTGGTAACCCTGAGTGCTGCTAGGCCTGAAGATGCCTCCCTCAGATCTCTGCCTCCATCATCTTCTCTCCCTCTCTTATCTCCCCATACTTCTTATAAAGAGAAGATGCATTATTCATCTAGGACCCGCCATCACCTAGAATGGTCACTTCTATTTCATCTGCAAAGATTCCTTTTCCAAACAAAGCCATGTTCACAGCATCCAGCTAGACAAGTCTTTGGGGGCCATCACTTTGACCTAGCATATCTGGCACATGTCACAAGCATGTGCACCCAAATATCTCAAATATTCTCTGCAAATGTTCCCATCACTCCTTCATCCACATTAACACAGTTCTCCCCAGCTAATTCTCTGCCCTATGTGATGAAGCTGGATCCCCAACATTTGAGCTTGTAGTAATTGACACCCTTCCTCAGCAGCATTGAAAACAAATCTCTTTGATAGGCATGGGAGGGAAGGGTGGTAGAAAGCCATCTTTTCCAGTTAGCTGCATCTCTTTCCACTGAGTAAACAACCAAGGGACTATTTTCTTCCTATGTCAATGACAAGACTCCAGCCTAATTCATCCAGAATTTTCCACAGTCATCTGCTACTGAGGCTGGGGGCTCTGGTAGTCTGCATGTCAGCATCTCAGAAATGTATACCTTTGAGGTGATCTTGCTGTTGTCCCTTGGAAGCCCTCCTGGTCCTTGAGATGCAGTAATAAGTGTCTGATGTGACACCCAGGCTTCAAGAATAAATGATGGACTATTTTTGTTATTTTGTGACCGAGCACAGATTTCAGCTCAGGTGCCCCAGGGAAATAACAGCCAAATATTTGGAGCCCGTGTGTGAGTATGAAGATGGATGTCAATTTATATCTTCTAAATACCCATACATGTTCACACAGGGTTTGTCAATGGGTTGTAGAGAACAACACACCTATTCTTACATTTTCCTCACTCTGTTTATATTGTGTTCAGTCTCGCAATTATTTCCCTCACCAATGTTACTCATTCTCAAGAAAATTCTAAGGTTCAGAGTATCTTTAAACATACTGTTTACAACAATTTCTTCTATGTTTCCCCAATCAATTCTGTGACATTTTTATTACGTTAGTTCTTGCTTTGTTAAGCTCTGGTAAACTTTATTGCTATATTCTTTACTATGACAATATGTGTCCTTGAGTGCAGATACCTCTTAATTTGCTCCATTTTGACATGCTGGGTTTAATGATCAGGTCAGTAGTTTCTCAATTCAAATTTCATCCTATCTATTCAAGGGTCAGCCATGAATATATCTATTTAATACCTATCTAGCTTATGTATGGACGGCTACTTTATCATATATCATCAACCAGGGTTTGTCAAAGTGGAATTTCTAATGTATTTTGCAGTGTTCTCATTGATTATTATGAACTGAGCTCACAGTCATGGAAAACAAATAGCTTTAGGGCTGATGTCCTGTCTCTGCAGCCGGGAAAGTAAAGAGCATCAAATTGCTGCTTCCTATGCTGTTGTTTACCTAAAGTCAGATTCCTGGAGATCAAGTTCACTCAGAACAAATGAACACCTGTGTTTTGGGTTTTGCTTATTGATTCAGGAACTAAAATGTTTCAAAGGGGGAAAACATTCTAAGGGGGAAATCTGGTGACAGCTTTACCACGAAAATAGCATCCTGGGGTGAGGGATCCCCAAGTGATCCCAGTGACCCACAAGGTTCTTGAATCCTTTGCACTTTGTTGTAAATGGGAACACTTACTATACATTGCAAAGAATCAAAAAGGGGGTAAAATGACAGGGTTTCTGGTCTTCTAAATTTCTCTGGGCAGGAAGCAGGTTGATCAAAAATTTCAACAGAAAACAGAGATAGCTTTTAGTATGGAAGAGAATTTTAGAGTCAGTATGGCTCAGAGAGTGGCAGAGCCTTTCTTAGCTCTGATTGTGGTTATCTGGGGAGGGAGAGATGGGGTTATGGAAACTCAACAGCCTCCAATCCCACCTCTGGCACCTCCTCTCAGTTTCAGACATGTAGTCACAAACCCTGTAGGC
Source organism: Onychomys torridus (assembly GCF_903995425.1). Classification (NCBI taxonomy): domain Eukaryota; kingdom Metazoa; phylum Chordata; class Mammalia; order Rodentia; family Cricetidae; genus Onychomys; species Onychomys torridus. The sequence goes on from NC_050454.1 coordinate 74,549,077, forward strand.
AGAGGTGCCCATTAAGGAGATAACAGGAAAACATCCCCAGCCACCAGCAAGGACATTTTTGGAACTGTGGACATTCTTAGGCTCTGCCTTATTAGGATTACTATTGCTATTATGAAATGCTATGACCAAAAGCAACTCAGGAAGGAAAAGGTTTGTTTGAAGTACACATGTTGAATCACAGTTTATTGTAGGAAGCCAAGGCAGGAACCTGGAGACAGGAACTGATGCAGAAGCAATGTAAGAGTGCTGCTTACTGGCTAGCTCAGTCTGCTTTCTTACAGCAAATAGGACTACCTGTCCAGGGGTGGCACTGCCTGACATGAGCTAATCCCCTGCATCAATCACCAATTAAAAAAAATACCCTTCAGCATTGCCTACAGCCTGATCCTACAGAGGTAATTTCTCAGTTGAGGCTCCCTCCTCTTGGATGATTTTAGCTTGTGTCAAATTGACATAAAACTTGCTATGACAGGCTCCCTCCCCTACCAGACCAGTTTCTGTCTCCTATTCTCATTGTTTTCACAGCAAAGGAAAGATGACTGGGGGTGAAGAGAGCCTAGTGATCCCAGCCAAGATCAGCATTCTCAGGCTTAGAGTCCAGTAGGGTTTGCCGGGATGGACTTCAAGATTCCTTCTTAGTTTCCACTATCTGCCATTTTGATAGAAAATGCACCTACTAAGCTATGTTTATTCTACCCTGTATATTGATGACAAATAACATGTCACTTTAGCATCACAGGCCCTCAAACAGGAAGTAACTGTGTCCACTAGCTGTACTCAACAGGATTTGTCACCTGCCTCTAATTTGAACACTCACATTTGGTGCTTGTGAGCCGATGAGATCTAGACTATGAGCCGTAACAGAGGAGATGTCTGTAATTTCACCATAAGGGTTTGTGTACCACTATGGGCAATGGGCCAGGTAGAGAAAATTCAGGCTCCTATCACTTTGACACCTGGTGTTATACCAATAACTAGTAAATTCTATAGTAAAATGAGTCTTACAAATGAAATAAAGTATACCCACAAGGGACCTGAATAGCAAGATATGACAGTGGGTTTCCTTGGTGAGCCATGCACTCAAAGATGCTCTTCACCAGAGCATCCGAGGAAGCAGGATACAAACTCCACACATCACTGCTGAACATTTAGATATAAGTTTTCCCCCATATATGTGTGTGTGTGTGTGTGTGTGTGTGTGTGTGTGTGTGTACATATGTATAGAGATGCTCTTTACTCTCATGGTTACAGAGTTTAGACAGGATATCAGTCTCAAAGCCCTGCCTTTGATCTGCTCAATTCTTCTAATCCCCAATTGAGTCAGGTCATAATTCTAACTGTAGCCTCACATTGGGAAATACCTTGCTGTTTGCCTTGTGATATCCTGAGAGGAAAACTCAAGAATTCCAGGATGAACCTTGGATCTACAAAACCCAGAGGTGATAAAGTTGAGCAGTGAGCCTCTAATCTGTGGGAATTTATTATGGTGATAACAAAACCAGAACTCACCTAAGTCTCTGAAGTAAAAGCCTGTCTGTCTCCACAGCCAAGACAAGCGTAGGTCCTCTGGATGCTTCTGGTGTTCAGAGAGCAGGAAGAACAGCTTTACATAATACCATTTGCATAAGTCACAGCCTCTCTGACACAGTCAGGGAGGAAAATGTGACTCTACCACTTTCATTTAAGTATGTGTACTCTCAGTGACATTTTAGTCACTCTCAACATGTCCCCTCTAGCACTCGCCGTTGGGTGACAAGTCTTACTTGAAGTTAGAATAAGGCTCCAGATTTTTATGCAAATCCCTTCCTTCCCTAAGCAAACTATAAGCCTGGGGCTTTCACCAAAGCTGGCTCTAAGTGGATCGCTGGAGACCACACTAGAGGAAGAAGGAAAGATGCCATGACCTACAGCCAAGGTCAGACAGGATGGAGCCACCACTGGGCGTGGGGTGATACTTGGAAGCAGAGCCAAAATACTAGGAGGCCCTCCTGTGCACCTTTTGTTATTTTTAATGTCACCCTTGTTCGCTGCCCTCTGTAGCTTTCTTCTCTGCTCTGGCTTTCTAAAGAACTCACTAGTGTCTGACTCTCTAGAGTATAAATTCTATACTATAAAGACGGCATTTATATGTCTGTAGCAACCATGTTGCTTAGACCTATGACTCATACTCACAGAAGGTAAAATGGTCACCAGAAACAAAAAGATCAGTGAACACATTTGAATTTCAGAAAGATTAGCAGGGTTCTGGTGATGCAGACCTATAGTTCTAATTCTAGCTGCTGGAGGATGAGGTAGGAAAGTTTCAAGCCAAAGTCAGCCTGGGCTACCTGGCAAATCCAAAGCTATCCTGAGCAACTTTATGAAGGCCCTATCCTTAGATGAAAAATACAAGGAGGACTAGGGATGTTGCTCCAGAAGAGCATCACTGAGGGTGTTTGAAGGCCTAACTAAATCCCCAGCATGGTGAAAATGACAGGAAGTGGCTGGGATGGATGCAGAAAGGACACTTAGAGATCTAACATTGAGAGTTGATTGGACTGTGGAGGCTGCGAACCTTCGTGAGATAGTCAGGCAATAGGCCCGCACAAAGGTTATGGTGGGGACCAAGCATACCATGGAAATTATTGAATGGCCAGCTCTCAACAAGGAGAGAAGCAGGATCTGGGGTGTCCTTGGTGGGTAAGGTGCTGGGTGTACAAGCTTGGGGAACTGAGTTGGGATCCATAAAATCCATAGGTTTTATTTGGCATTTATTGCTGTGTTCTTGTTTTTTTTAATGTGTATGAGTGCTTTGTCTTATGTATGTATATTAAACACCATGTGTATGCCCAGTGTTTGAGTCCAGAAGAGCACATTACATCCCTTAGAACTGGAAATAAAGACTGTTGTGAGCCTTCAAGTGGCTGATGGGAAATGAACCCTGGTGCTCTGAAAGAGCTACATGTGCTCTTAATCACTGAGACATCTTTCTAGCCCCTCAAAACAAAAAACAAAACCCTAATTCTAGGTGGGCATCTGAAATCCCAGCCTTCCTACAGCAAGATGGGAGGGAGAGAATCACCTGGAAGGTTGCAGGACAGTGATTCTGAAGTATCCAGTGCAGTGGCAGAAACATCTGAGAGGCCTTGCCTCAGAGGGAAGGTGAGGACGACCCCTGAGAGCTGTTCTCTGACCTCCACGTGTGTGCTGTGCCATAAGTACTTCACACAGTGTTCTGTTTTGTTTTTTAATATTCAGTAAGTGCAGAAGGGTGTGTGTATTTGTAATGCATATATAATGTTAAGTCTGAATTTGTTCATATAAAGGGCACAATTTATAAATTATACCCTATGCAACATTCTTATTATAAATTCCACACAGCACACCGTCTCTCACAATGTGCTTCTATTCATTCTGGCAGAATTCTTTTATGTCCATAGAGAACTCATGATCCAATTGATGAGGAGTTTAGATCTGACAATGAACAGGGCTTAATTTAGTGTATGAGTCCTTGTGTGTGTGTGTGTGTGTGTGTGTGTGTGTGTGTGTGTGTGTGTGTATGTATGTATGTATGTATGTGGTTGTGTCTGTGCATACATTAACATCGGGTGTCTTTCTCAATCATTACCTTAGTTTTTGAGACAGGATTTCTCCCCTGAACCTGGAGCTCATTGATTGGATAAGTTGGCTGGCCATCAAGCCCCAGGGACTCACCTGTCTCTGCTTTCCCAGCCCTGAGATTACACACACTTGCCACATCAGATCTTCATATGATACTTTACTGACTGTCCTAGCTTCATTGCTGGTGCTGTGATAAAATTTCTTGACCCGAAAGGAACCTAGGGGAGGAAGGGGTCTTTTTCAGCTTACAGTCCCAGGCTGGAGCTGGATCTTGGTGTTTTTATTCACATTGACAATATAGATGAAGCATGAACAAACATGTTTCAGAACTTCACTCACTGGTCACTAGAATATTTTATTTCTTTGGTAAGTGGTTTAATAGTTTGCACGATAGATGTCTGGGGCCTCAAATTTCTTTCTGTTTGTATCATAATGGTAAAGAGCACTACATACTTTTATATTTAATATGCATCTGCCAATATTTTCTCCAGTACTTCCTTCTTCCAGACAAGAAATATAACAATAAATCAAGTTGTAGTTGGGAGGGCATTTGCCAGAATCCAAGATGAGAACACACTGCCCATGGCTGATTTCAAGCTACCTCTGTGACATCATCTAATGCAAGCCCATGACATTACATTGGCAGGCTACCTGCTATATGGGTACCACAACATATGCACATCCCAAGATCACAGAGGCAGCTTTAGGTATCTAGGAACTGAAGACTTGAATTCATTATCTCTCTTCAGGTATGATTTTTGAATGCAAGTGGATACAATTTCACTTTTAACATTTACAGACTCTCCCTCTTGAACCTTAAGCCAAAATAAACCTTCTTCTGTAAGCTGCTTTTGGTCATGGTGTTTATCACATTAAAAAAAAAAAAAGCAAATTAATACAGGAAGGAGTGAAATTATATCCTAGTACATATCTACTTAGAACCCCTGAATAGCTTGTCTAAAGGTGATTTTAAAAATAACAGAATTCTTACATCAATTGTAAATGGAAATAAACTAAACAGGAGATGGTCAGGGTTCCTATGAAGAACAAGACACTGAACCCTGAATAGTCTATGATATCCATAGATACAGTCACAATAAAAGCATGAGTGGAATTTGTTTTTGCTAGCTAAATATTCCAAAGAAGCAAGGTAGATCATGAAATGTTGAAATGATAACACAAAATGACTCATTGAGAGAGCCTCTATGAATAAGATTAAAACAAACTGAATTGAAACTGTATAGCAGAAACACAAACACACAAATAAGACAATAAAAATCCAGATGCCTGAGGGATGTTAGTACCTGTGGTGGCATTTTATATCACTGGAGAAATCTGTTCTAAAATATTATGAATCCACATTTAAAACCATAGACAAAGGAATTCCTAGACATACGTAAGTACTACTAGAAGTTGCCTCAGTGATCATGAATGGATTATTTCCAACCATCTTCAAGTTCAAACAGATCCTGACCATGATGAAAAACCCAGAAACTGTAAAAGAGATGGCGGAAAGACTTGACTATAAAATAAAAAACAATGCATGTGGAGAAAGTAAAATAAATGGAGAATTCTTTTTAAAATGGGTGATCTAACTTTTTGAAGACAGAAAAATAAGTCTATATAGCTACAAACAAAATAAGCAAGGTATTAGCAAAATAAGTAAAGCATGTAAGTATTCAAAAACAAAACACAAACAGATCAAGCTACACAACTGTCACCCACATTCAGTGGGCCTAGTTCAGTCCCATGCAGGTTCCTGAGCTGTCAGTCCAGTGTCAGTGAGCTCCAACTAGCACCAGTCAGCTGTCTCTGTGGGTTTCCCCATCATGATCTTGATCTCTTCTTCTTCTTCTTCTTCTTCTTCTTCTTCTTCTTCTTCTTCTTCTTCTTCTTCTTCTTCTTCTTCTTCTTCTTCCTCCTCCTCCTCCTCCTCCTCCTCCTCCTCCTCCTCCTCCTCCTCCTCCTCCTCCTTCTCCTCCTCCTCCTCCTCCTCCTTCTCCTCCTTCTCCTTCTCCTCCTTCTCCTCCTTCCTCTTCTTTATCTTCTCTCTCTCTCTCTCTCATCCTCCCTCCCTCCCTTTCTTTCTTGGTGGCACATAAAATAATGTGTGCTTTATCAAGGAACTGAAGATTGCACATTGTCCTTTTAGACAAAATTTTCTTTATTACAAGATTCAGGAAAGGCTATGAATCACTTTATGATGCTGTCACTCAGACAAAAACATGGAATTTATGCTCACTGTTCAGACTATATACCTATATTTAGCCTATGATTCATATAGCCCAGGCTAGCCTAAAACTCACAGCCCTCCCGCCCCAGCCTTCCAAGTAGCTAGGATTGAAGGCATGCATCATCTCACCTGGCTTTGACACACAAATTCATTAGTGGATGGATATAGTATGTATATGCATATATACATATACCCTCATGCACATAACATTTTGCTTGCTTGCACATGTGTATAATAACTGTATGATTCTGATATTCTTACATGCCTCCAAAAAGGAGCTGGTAGCTAGAGGAGATAATGCCACATTCTGCTTTATATTCTATATGTGTTGTACCTTGTGGGTAAATCATCTTTGAAAAGTGACCACCATTATAGCTGGATGTGCTGCTGCACACTTTTAATCCTAGCACTCAGGAGGCAGAGGCAGGTAGATCTCTGTGAGTTCAAGGTCAGCCTGGTCTGCATAGTGAGTTCCAGGACAGCCAGAGCTACAAAGTGAGACCCTGTCTCAAACAAACAAAAAATTGACCACAATTATGATTTCTCCCAACTGTCACTATTGCAGCCCCTGCTTTGCATGAGCTCTGCAACTATGTCCCATGTAGATGGAACATGTAAGTAAGTACTAGCCACTGGGCCTGAGGAATTAAAAGAGGAAAGCAGCCTCCACTGAGAATAATTCTTTGTTCTGAGTCTGGCTATGACAGAAGTCCCCCACTCAGAGGTAAAATGTTCCTTCCTTGTTCTGTGCAGAACACTTAAAACTCACAAAAGCCTTTTGAAAGTCTGTTTCAAACTGTCTGGGCTTAAGAAACTAATCCAATTCTAATGAACTTTGTAAAAAATCCTTTCTATTTTTCTGATTACAAAGAGAACATGTTCTCAGGAACAGGAAAGATGCATTCTAGAAATTTCTATAATAAGAAATGGAGATCCTTTCAGCAAAGGAGAAAGAGCCATCAGACCGGGAAGGCCTGTGTTCAGCTGTTTGGAATTTTGGAGAACAGTGATTTTTTTAATGCGTTGACAAGGTCATCTTGACCCAGCTAATGTCAAACAGTGGGTTCAGAATGTATGTCAGAGCGTCTTGTAAATCACAAACACACATTGAACTTCCATGCTGCCTGGACAGCTGTAGTGTTGTGACTAGGGCCACTCAGGAGGCTCAGGTCTATGTATACAAGCTTCCAAGACCATTTGGACATCCTTCTCATCAAGTTCAAAGTATGCAAGACGTAAGTTCTTAAGTTAGGTACCCAACATCTTGATAAAGTGGTCACACTTTTCTGTTGTTCAATTTAACTCAGAAAGTATAAAGAGGAGGCTAGGGAGCTAGCTCTGTCAGTAAAGTGCTCACCACACAAGCATGAAGACTTATGGATGACCCCAGATCCCATATAAAACGCTGAGTGCAGACACACACTTGTAATCCCAGCACTGAGAAGGCAAAAATTAGCAGATCCCTGGAGCTCACCGAGTAGCCAGCCTAGTCTTCAGAGCAGGCTGTAGGCCAGTGAAAGACTCTGCTCAAAATGATAGTAATAATAAGGTGAGTAGTAGCTCAGCAACAACAACAATTGAGGTGTTCCCCTGGCCTCTACATGCATGCTCACACTCACCCCTATGTGTGTGTGTGTGCGCGCACACACACACACACACACACACACACACACACACACACACACTATAATCTATATACACAAAGTGGATGCCATAGCTCCAAGAATATATTTGGAACAGAATTGAGGTTTGGTAATCATGGTGACTACAGCCATTGGGGAAAGGATTTGGGCTGCTGGGATACACAGGAATACCCAACCCCCACCCCAGGGTAAGGTGGTGATGGCATTGTTACCAGGGCAGGGTGACCTCAGCCTTCACTGCAAGCATACACCTCAGTGCAGGGGGAGAAAAGACAAATAAAATCCTGTGTTTCTTTGAGTGACTGTTTAAATGTGATGCTCACACTGTCTGTCCAGGGCTTCTGGCAAGGCCTCCCTGCTGTCATCAGTAGGAAGGCTCATTCTAAAACTGCCTCACTTGAGCCCTCAGCCTGCAGCCTCTGCCACAACCCTTCCTCTACCCAACTGTCAGCCTACATATCCCTCCCCTGCCATCCTTGGGTTCTCAGGCACACCTCAGCTTCTACTTCAGGAAACACAGACAAAAACAGCTTCATGAAGACAAAACTCACAGGATGGGTTTAATGCACCCACCGGAAGTGGATAATTCAAAGGTTTCACTGGGTTCAAAAACGTGTGCAGTCAGCAGCCCCAGCATTTCTAGAACATTTCTAACAAACTAAAAGAAAACTGTTATGGATTGAATGTGTCCCTCCAAAATTTGTGTGTTATAGCTCTAAGCCCAGTGTGATGATGTTTGGGAGTGGGACCTTTAAGAGGTGATGGTGGCTGGAGTGAGGAGTGTGGGCACCCTGATAGTAACAGATACTATGTTCTCTTGCCTCTCCCCTTTCCACCTCTGCCTCCTCCTCTCCCTTTTATCTGTCCCTCTTCTTCCTCCCCTTTCTTCTGCTGTTCCTCCTTCTCCTCCCCCTTCTCTCCCTCTGTCTTCCTCTTCCTGACATGGTGAGAGGATGGCCTCTGTAAGCCAAGAGCAACACCTTGATCTTGGGCTCCCCAAGCCGAGAACTGTAAGGGATAATTGCCTACTGCAGCTACCCTCACCCTACCTGCCATATGACACGCTGCAGCATTTCAGCTTCATTGACCAGGAATATATTTCCCAGCCCAGCTTTCCACACCACACCCAGGGCTTTCCTTCCCACCCACCCCAGCTTGTCTCAAAGTCAGTTTGCAGAAGCCCCTGAGAGCCATGCTATTTCCAGTTTCTTGCTGTCCCTGCTCCAGCTGAATGTCCGCATTGGTGACAAGAGCGGGAGCACTCTTGTGTTTGGACGCTCTTTGTTCTTTCTCTGATTCTTGTTCACATCAGTAATTCATTCCCATTTTTTTTTCCCTAAGAACATTTCCCAGGACCAACTGTGGTGTGGGAAGTGGTCCCTTCCCTCTGATTCCAGATAAGGAAAGCTGTAAATAATTTAAAGTTCCCGCTGTGCAAAATTACCCAAACAGAAAGTGCACTTTTTATGCTTGGCACTGAAGATGGTAAGATAAGAAATTGTGCCAATTTTCCTACAGGTAAAATTTTAGCTGCTTTCTAACATAAGCACTTTGACTCAGAAATAAGAAACATAATGAGATTCCTTGCAAGGCATGTCAGCATTAATGTGGGGCCATAGAAATAATAGCCCACTTTTACCTTTCTCTCTCACACAAACTCAGAAGAAAAAAAAGACACAAAATGACTGTGCCGGGACCATTAAGCCCCACCCCAGGGCTCAAAGACTGCACTTGCTAATGGCATCGACATTGCCACTGTACTCCCTTCTGATTTGCATGAGAAGATATCGTTTTTTGCAGCACAAAATCTTGATGGATACACTATTGGAGTATCTACACACTGCTGTGTGTTAAAGCGTCCCTTGTGACCCGCTTTTCCTCCTCCTAATTGTCAAGTCATTGTAAAATGAGGTTGCCTCTGGCTTCACTTGGCCTGATGTGCAAGGTGACCTCCATGAAATGTCCTGTGGTTTGTGGCAGGATGGCTGGGTTGTACTCCTTCCTGAATAATCTGCACAGATGATGCCAAAGCTTCCTTATAGAGGAGGAAGTATGGGAGGGAGGAAAGGAGAAGATGAGGGGAAACACTTCCTCCTGTTAAATGGTTTCTGCAGAGTCCGCTCCAGTCTGGCAACGGGTCTCTCTGATCTTCACTGACTGTAAAAACCTGCCTGTGCCCAGGCTCTGGGTCTTCTTAGCCTGGCAATTGGCATCAAGCCTCGCTGTGGCATGAGATATCATGGCCGTGCTGTGACACATGAGTGTGTAAAGAACCCAGGTGGTGCTATGGCGTGCAGCACGTACGTCTAAGGCGGCTTTTCTGCTCTAGCAGGGCTTCCTCATGATATAACTTTTTCTTTTACATTCATTCTTAACTCTCCAGTGAGTCACATTCTGTGAGGCAAGGGAGTTTGGCTTGCCCACAGTGGCATTCCTGGGATCACCTTTCAGCCCTCATCAGCCCTCAATACTATAAGTGAGCTTGAGGAGCTCAGGAAACACCTCTAAGCTCAGTTCCATCGAGTAAATAATGTCACTTGCATATAATTACATTTACATTTAAGTAACCAAACTGTTCCAAAGTCCAAAGGTAACCTCTCTGGAGTGACCTTAGACCCAGATGTATCAAGTGTGACATCCCGTGCTGGGATGGTCAGTACCTTGACAGAAGAATGGTGACCCATCCTCTGAGATATCTTCAGCTTCTTGTTGACTTGAGCACCTTGGATCCCAAGAGACACAAATTTCACCCAGCTGAACTGGAGAGCTTTGAAACCCTCAGCCCCTACCTTGTCCTGAGGCAGGGCTATATTCACTGCCATGGGAACTTCAAAATTTTTTCAGCCTGGACATGTCACTATCTAAATGAAAACCCATTGAAGTTGGTGTGTTTTAAAATATATCCTAGAAACGGACACATGGGTCTCCCCTCCTGTAATTCTTCTGCTGCTGACTAGAAGCTCCGGGGAGAGGAGACTGGAGCCGTCTTCCTTTGGGAAGTGATGGAGCATTATCAGGAAGGACAAATAACATTTGACAATGAGTGGTGTCCATCTTCCCTGAGCTAACATTAAGCTCAGTCTACTTTGGGGATATCTTCTTATGACTTAAGAAAAATTCTGGGATGAGTTTGTCACAAAATAGAATCACATAATGGAGGATCTGATAGCTGATCTATAAAAATTGACTAGCATCATATCTGCACCTCCCTGAAGAAAGGGTCTTAGCTCTGTAGGTGGAGACTGATGGCCTGTTTCATCAGAACTTGGAGCCAATGGCCATCACAGGGGGGGAAATTCAGCAGGAATATCAGGAGTGCAGTCAGCTTCTGGTGTCTTTTTCTGTCTCTTCCCAGTGAATACAGAAGTGTCCAAGGCAGCATGTGAGTCACACATTTCATATTTTTCACCTTCAAGCTTTATTCCATGAATAAAATAGTATCTGCTGTACAGCCTCCTCAGTCCTTCATGTTCAGCAGTGACTTACTGCATCCTTGTTATAGCTCAGAGCATGTTCATCCCCAAACAGCACATAAGGAAGGAATGTTTAGTGGGTTTCCTTAAATTTCAGTATTGTTATTAATAATTCCTAAATGATGGTGAATGTTCCAGTGGCCTTGCCTGACTCTGAGGATAGAACCTGTGTGGGATTTCACTATAAAGAAGACAGCACAAGCTGGGGTGCTGGCATGTGCCTATCATTCCAGAACATGAGGCAGGAGGATTAAGGTGAGTTCAAATTCATCATGGGCTATATAACAAGACGTTGCCTCAAAAAACAAAATCAATAAACAAAATAATAAATAAAACAAAAAGCAATCCAACTCAGACAGATGTCTGCTTTCTTTTATATACTTCAGACAGAACAGCCACAGTGGGGGCACAGAGATTCCAGTCACTCAAATGCAGGGGACAAACCTCTTGAGACCAGGACTAGAGGCACTGAGAAGCACACACGTCTCTAGTCAGCCTCAGGGGTCGAACTTCTCACCCTGATACAGCCATTTATTAAAGATTGTCTTGGTCTTGTTTCTGTTGATATAATAAACTGCCCAAGACTAAGTGATTAATAAAGGAGACAGGTTTATTTGGCTCCTGTTTGTGGAGGCAGAAATTTCACCATTTTGCAGGAGGTCTGTGCTGTTCCATAACAAGGCAGAAAAGAGGGTAAGTGGAAACCGTTGGGAGATGCACATCAATACCCTGCTGATGTAACTAGTCCAGCCAGAGAAATTCTGCCATCTAGTCATTTTCCTTAATGACCTCACCACCTCTCCTGTGTGTACATGTGTATGAATATGGGTTACACATTCAGGTGCATGAGTACTTGTAGATTCACACTTGTGGAGATGGGTGGTCAGCATTGGGTGTCTCCTTCAACCTCTCTCCACCATACTTTTGAGATAGGGCTTCTATTTAAACCTGGATCTCAGACTCAACTGGCTGGCTGGGAAACCCCACCCAGGAATCCTCTTATATCCATGTCCTCACTGCCAGGGTTACAGATGTATATGCTACCATGTCCAGCCTTTATGTGAGTGCGGGGATCAGACTCAGGTCCTCCTTCACCTTACTGGTTGAGTCATCTTCCCACCTCCAGCATATTACAATGGCAATCAAATCTCGAAATAAATTTTGGAGGGAATTGACCATATTCCAAATGCAATGAGGTGTTGTCTCCTTAGAGGAGTAGAGCAGCCTTAGCCGAGCTCTAACTTCATGGGCTTTATAAAATTACATTTGAGGGCAGAATCCTAACGTGATGTGATATTGAAGTGCTCCAGGACATTCAGCAATGCAGTTCTCCTATTTAGCAGAATCCACTTTACATTGGAAGGTCACAGAGGGACAGAGTAGGAAGGTCAGCAAGATCCTTCGGGCTATCCTCACAGCCCCTCAACAATTATGTGGAAGGAAAATACTTTTGTGTTTCTAAAGTCAGGGTTTTCTAAATAATTTTTTTGCACAAATTTGGGAGTCTGGGCTCACATAAAGTCTTGGGAATTAACTGGCCAATGCACATATGATGAGACATCCCAGAGACACCCTAACTCCGAAGGTTGTTCAGCAGGGGAAATGAGCCCCAGGAAGCTGGCCATGGTACTTGCTTTGTCCTTGAACACAGATATGCACTCCAGAAGGTGACAGTGAGAACCCAGGCCCCCTTTTCTCACAGCCCCAAGGAACAGGTGCTTCCTTTTCCTTATAAGAGGTGGGAAGCAGCTGCCTCTTTCTCCCTCTAGACAGAACTGCTTGAAGATAAACCTATGAGCGTGTCTGTGGGGTAGTTTGCAGATTTGGGTTAATTGAGATGGGAAGACACACCCTAAATGTGGTGACACCATCCAAGGGGGTGGGTATTGGACTGCATCAAAGAAGAAAGCAAGCCGAGCACCAGTGCTGCGCTTCCCTCTCTCCCTCTCTCCCTCTCTCCCTCTCTCCCTCTCTCCCTCTCTCCCTCTCTCCCTCTCTCCCTCTCTCCCTCTCTCCCTCTCTCTCTCTCTCTCTCTCTCTCTCTCTCTCTCTCTCTCTCTCTCTCTCTCTCTCCTTCCTGACTGCAGGCACAATGTGACCAGCCACCTCACATTCCTGCTGCCATAACTTCCACACCATGCTGGAATGGACACTCAAACTGTGGATCAAGATAAACCCTCCCTCCCTTGAGTTGCTTTTCTCAGGAATTAAAAGTGGTTGATACACACCTCTGCTTACCATACCTGATGACTCTATTCCCTAGGCACAACACATGGTATGTATCAAGTGTCTAATTTAACTTCCTCCAAAGCCTTGTGTCCTGGAGACCATATCCACTCTCTCCATGAGGACACAAAATCTCAGAAAGTTCCATCTGTCAAGTGTGATGTCAGGGTGTGACCCCACTTCTGACTCCAGATCCCATGCTCTGTCTATAGTCCCTGCACAGCAACCTATAGTCCTTCAGTGTTCTAGAACATTAATGATTTCAGATATTCTGTTACTTTTACCCTGACATATGCATACATATCATGTAATTAATTTTTGAGAAAGAGAGTGCAATATCTGTGTGTAAAGCTGGTAACGCATGACTTTCCACTGTTCTTTACTGCACAGACTCATGCTGATGCCACGTGTACAACAAACCCCCACACTTCGGACAGGCAAGTATCTCAATCTAGGAAACCCCCTCCCTGAATGAATAAAGGTCTGTTTGCAAGCACAGACCTGTCCTGTTCACCCTTCCCCAGAGGCCAATCTGAAGCCCCATGGACTTCGTTTAGCCATTTCCTGTGTTCCTGACAGCTTACATCTTTTCAGGGATAATTAAAACTCTGGTTTCTGTTTTTTTCTCCTGCACAATGACCTGACTGACACTATGGAGTGCCAACTCACTACAAGAATGTTGTAAAGACAACTTCTCTCTCCTCTCTCCTTCTGAGTTCCTCTCCCCTGTGACCAGCACCAGCATAATTTTGGGGGGGCACACCTCGCAACCTTCCCTGGATCCATGCTGAGTGCTTTCAGTATACTGTGTTGTTTCTAAAGAAATTGCACTTTTCTGGGTTCTAATTAAAGTGTCCCCCACAAGATACTCAACTTTTCTTTTGCTTGTATGAAGGTATGTTCTTTGTATGTGCATCCTGCTCCTCTTGATGGATACTGAGCCCTCCCCTCCCCTGTTGCCTGAAATGCCCACAAGAGCCACTGACATCTGTGGGGTTTTTACTTTTCTTTTTTTCTTTTTCTTATAAAGGAAAAACATTTAATTGGGGTTACTTACATTTTCAGAGTTCAAATCACAAACACTGGGTCTCCACTCTTTTTGACAGTCCAACAGGAGCATGGAGCATGGCTTCTTGGTCCAGCCACCATGAGGAGTCCATGACAGTGACATGTGCTGCTCTCCTAGCATACATGCTAGAGATGCCAACATGAATACTAAGCCATTTTATTAAAAATGTCCTCTGCCCTGATAGTCATAGTAGGGTGTAATGGGCCAACACTAATGCTACAACATTTTTGTAAGAACAAGACAAACTACTTATCTCCATGTTTTAAGGGATAGGAATGTGATGGTGCTATGGTTTGAATGTGCCCCCTGAATACATATGTTGGAAATTGAATTTCCAAGGTGGGAGAATCAAGAGGCAGAGCCAGTGAGAGGTGTTTAGGTCATGAAGAGCTGTAGTCTCTCTGAAAGGACATTGTGAGAGTGGGTCTCTTCACCTGCCCTCTTGACCTTCCTTTCCTCTCTCCACCATAAGATCATACAGATAGAGGACCTTAGCCAGTGTCTTTTTAATATGGACTTCTCACCCTCCAGAACTCTGAGAAAATAAATTTCTGTCCCTGTTAAATTACCTAGTCTCAGGTGTTGTTTTAGTATCAAGAAATGAAATGAGACATATGGCAATGATAAAGGATGAAAGAACACAAGCCATAGAGACGGGAGCACCCCTTCCAGCTTGAGTGGAAACTGCTAATTATCTTGTGCCCTTGACCTAAGTGCCAGTTCTGAATCTGACTTGAAGATCAGGCTGGCATGAAACCGAGGGGTCTGCTAGGAGCTTTGGGGAGTCGCTCATGGAAGGAATGCTGGCCTGCAGACTATCAAAGCCTCCACACATCTCCCCTCTGAGAATTTGCAGAACTTTGTAGGGGCACTGGAAATAGAAAGTCAAGATGCAGACAGGGACAGGCATTCCCTGCAGTCACTCAGTGTCTGATAAACCAAGTCTTACTACAATGAGATGCTCTTCCACAAGCACAAAGCTTCAGGTCATTGCCCTGTGTGGATCAGGGGTTAGTGCATCTCAAAATCTCTGAAGGGCAGAGATACTGAGAGCTGTGGAGACAGAGTGAAAACTGTGAAATATCAAATCCAACCCTCACCCAAAAAAAATAATAGATTAGCAAATGTTAAACAAATTTTGAAAAAATTTTCACTACAGGTCTGACATAAGATAATTTGGAGAAGAGAGGTCTTCCTCACTAGTGGGGGTGGGAAACATTACCTAGAGAACCTATGGTTTGTGTATATGTAATGCTTGTGATAACAATACAAATATCATTAGAAAGGCAAGATTGAACCAAGAATTGAGAAAATATAAAAAGAAAAATAGAGGCTTTAGATTCCTACTATGTCTTCTGAAGAACTTGTAAGTTATCATTCATACTTAAGCCAAGACAATGGGAAAACAATAACTCTGCATGAATTCATCAGAGGCACCACTAAGAGTAGACAGGTAGACACATGCACAGAAATCTCAGCTAAGAACTGTTTCGAGGGAGCACAAGCCATTGCAGCTATAACCTGGTAGGAATGCCTGCAGAGGGATTTTGTTGGATTTCCAGGGGTTGAAAGTGGGCTCTCCTGACAGTGGGGTGCATAAGGAGCCTCCAAACAACTGTAAGCTTTCATCAAGTGTGAGTGTTGTTCTGAGTTGTCAACTTGATTGGACTAAGAAATTGCTGGGAAACCTGGGAAAATGTTTACAAGCCTGAAGACCCATGCTCAATCCAAAGTGCTGGTGAGTCAAAGACAGGAGGGTCCCTGGGATAGCTAGTCTGCTATTCCTGAAGCTTACTAAGCTTCAGGTTCAGCAAAAGATCCTGACTCAGAATATAGGGAAATTGAGGAATATACTAATGTCAACCTCTGGCTTCCATATGCACATTCACATCTGTACACACACACACACACACACACACACACACACACACACACATACACACACACACCTGAGAGATTAGGGGAGACCCCCATTGGTGCATCTGTGATGTTGTTTACAGAGACTAAATCATGAGGGCCCTGAGATAATGCAGGGATTAACTCCTTGAAGCATTCACAAAGAGATATCATTATTGGGAAGTGATGAAAGGTAGGAGATGGGGTCTAGCAGGAGGAAGTAGAAAACCATGTTTATGTCCTTGAAGCTGCATGTCCCCATAACCACTTCAGACTCCCCTTTCTCTGCTTCCCATCCATCAAGAAATGAGTAACAGCTATCCTCCGCCACACACTCGAACCACCATGATGCCAAAGAACAGGAGACAAAATGACCAAAAGCTGAACCCTCCAAACAATGAGCAGAAATAAAACCAACTCCCCTGGTTTCTTTCAGGTGCTTGGTCACCAGGACACAAAAGGAGCTCACATATGAAGACTTGAGAAAAAAGCCCTGCTTGGGGAAAGGCAATCACCATGAAATGCAGGGTTCTCCTCTACAATAAAGGCGAAAGAAGTAGCATCTGGACATTACCCCAGCTGGTAAGAGGCATTGCTCCCAGGCTAGCCTACCCCCCAAAAAAAATTCAGCCCTTCTGTCTGACATGGGAAAATGCATAATAACCAGGAACCAGAGATTTAAGGAAATTGGAGCTGCTGTGGCTAAGGAAGGGGGAGGGCAAAGTTCCTTAAAAAGTACTTGTGCAGTCATAGCTCAGAGTCAGAGCAGTGAAAACTCTGGGATTTAGTCACAAAGGTACAGAAAATGCTCCCTCTCCCAATGTTACCAATGCACTATCCAGGCTCCAGTGTGAGAAAGAAAGGGTCACAACTAAAGATGAGCCGCAGAGATGCAAACTACACAAAAGCTGGAGAAGCTTCTCTGAAGAAACAGCAAGAAGGCTTCTAAAGAACCCTGGAAACCACAGCTACAGCAAACACCAAGCACAGCCAGGCACCTAGCCAGGTGGGCACGAATCTGAGCTTTTTGCCCCATTTATCTCCATACCCAACACCTCATACCTCTTACCTAAATTGCAACAAAACATTGCAAGTCCTACACAGAGATGAGGAAAGGAGAGCCTAAGATGACAAAGCTAACCTCAGAACCTCACTCATGCATGACAGAGACATCAGAATATCAGAATATCAGACCAGCAATTTGAGGTGCCTATTGTTAATGTATTAAAGTGTGTAACTGATAGGCAAAACATATGGATAATATAAGCAGAAGGTTGAAAACTCTAAGAAAGAATAAAAAGAAAAATATTAGAAAGAAAAATACTATAAAACAAATGAAGGACATTTTGATTATTTTAATCACAGATGTGATATGACATTATTATTGGTTAAATTTAAGATAAGTCAATAAAAACTGCCAAACTGAAATAGAGAGAAAATAAAAAGAATTGGGGTAGAGCCCACCTGGAAGGAGGCTATCCAAAAACTGTGAATGTTTCAAAGGTATAATACATATAATTCATACATCAAAAAAGAAAGAAAGAAAGGGAACAATGAGCAAAAATTATTGGAAACATTTTTTTTTCTAATTTGCCTGACATTGAGCCACAGATCACACAAAACTAGAAAATACCACATACGATAAATTAATATCCGTATTCTTAAAAACAAAACATGACTAGGAATACTAAATCCAAACTTCAGAAGCTCAATGACAATGAAAAAAACTTGAAAAAGCTAGACAAAATAAAGCAGCACACCCATGAGGTGAACAGTCACATGGTTAAAAGCAGAAACATACATGTGAGGAGGGTGCGGAGTAAAATATTAGATGTTACAAAAGATTAAAAAGGTGAATTCTTAGTCAGGGGTTCTTCCATATCATATCCTCTGGAGGTGTGACAGCAGGTTACTGGGTTCTGGGCAGTTTCCATGTGTCTTGTTTATTCATAGTCCTTCTCTTATGTTGATGTTTACACACCTGTCTCAACCATTTTTTTGGACAGACTTTATTTCTTTTTTAGTGGTAAAGTTCATTATTTATAGTTTTGAAAACTTAGCATTATTAAAATGGCCATACTTACTATCCAAAGTGATCTGTAGGTTCAATGCAATCATTAGCAAAATCCCAGTGATAGCTTTTATAAAAACACTAAAATAATTCTAATATCTATCCATAGTCACAAAGGATCAAAGCTGTCATACAAACAGCCAGAGGCATGCTGGAGGCATGATATTTTATGATTTTAAAATATGCTAGAAAAGCACACCAATAGTTATCTAATACCAAATGGTCAGCCCTGAAAGCATACATACAAGTAACTCTATACAAACTGAGCAAGTTATATACAATAACACACACACACATAAATAACTAATGAAAAAGACAGCATGAATCAGAAAGAGAGCAGAGAGAGATACATGGAAGGGCTCAGAGGGAGGAAAGGGAAGGGAGAAATGGTGTAGTGATATTATAATCTCAAAAAAATTTAAATATACTACAAAGCTATACTGATTAAAATACTGTTACCTACATAAAGACATATAGATCAATGAAGCAGAAAAGACCCCCAAAATAAACCCATGTATGTATGGTCATTGACTCTTCAACAACCCCATGTCAGTGTTACATACTAGAAACAATGTCTTCAGTTAAGAACACTGGATATCTACAGGCAAAGTAATAAACTGGGTCTCTGCTTTTCAGCACATATAAGGATCAACTCAAGATTTACAAGACACCAAAGATGTGAAACTGTAAAACTTCTAGAAGAAAACATTGGGGAAAACTTTTCCTGAATGTGTCTTAACAATGGCATCTTGATTATTACTCCAAAAACCACAGGCAACAAAAGCAAAAAGTATGCATTGGGAGCACATCCAATCACAAGGCTTCTACACAAAAAAGGAAAAACCCTAAAGACAACCTAAGGAGTGTCAGAAAAGACCCACAAGCTGTATGATGTGGTGTTGATATGTAATGTATAAGGAACTCAGCTCTCTCCTAAACCTGTGACTGTTGGATGAGCACACAGCAATAGTAGAGTGTATTTCACATGTAAACTATCACAGTACTTCCCTCTCTCCCTTTTAATGTAAAGTAATCTTAGTGTGGGCCAGAAGGACGATGTGTGCTGGAGCCAGAATCCCAAGAAAACCTTCATTACTCCAGCAGCACCACCATCTGGTTTACCAAGGCTGCAGGAATGAAAAGGCTGGAGACCCTCCCTCCTGAGAAGCGTTTTGGGCACAGATACTTCTCTGCAGTCAGTCGGGGAGAACAGTGTGTGGAAGTTGCTGGTTAAGGGGGCACAGCGTGAGGGTTGTGCCACTGTCTAGCCACAAAGGCTCTCCAAGTCTCAGGTGACACGGTGGAAATCAAAGGAGTTAGAAGGTAGGAAGGTATCTTGCAAACTTTAAGTCCTTATAAAGTGTTCTTTAGTGTTTTGATGGTATGACCAAAAAGGAAGGAACAAGATTGAACAAACAGGTTTTCTGATGTGCAGAGCCAGAATAAGGCTAAGAATTGTATGAAGGAGCAGACGCAGGACAAGCCTCAACTTTACTGCTAAGATACTAAGTGCTTTTGTATGTTTTTTCCAGGAGAGTCATTCAAAGAGCTAATGACTCTTCAAGCCTTGCTTACTCCGGATGCTAGGGGACTTCCCAAGATGAAGGCACCAATAGGTCAGGAAGGTGCATTCTGATGGAACCAAACTGCTCTTTATGACCCAAAGTACACACACAGGATGGGTCCAGCCAGGGGTTCCCTACCATGGGCCTGCCGCGGTGGAGGAAGCAGAGCATGTAACAGAATACAAGGGCAGATTTCTATTAAGGCTCCCTTGCTTTGTAGGAACTTGAGTTATTTTACCTGGCTCTATCAGCATCTCCAGAATCCTCTTTTTTTTAGGGAAAAGCATTTTTCTCTGCTTATTAGAGACCATCTATTCAGGTAACATCCCCTAAATATTTATATAGTGTATTTCCTAAGGACAATTTTATGGGGAGAATGTGTGCTTACAAACAAATTCTAAAAGAAAGATCCTAAACTGTGGGCTATTGTACAAAGCATATGTACACACAAACATGCACAATATTGCTTTTAATACATGCAATGTTTGTATAATTTAGATTCTGGTAGGTGAGAATTTTGAATTTGTCCTAATATGTGTCTTTTACATGCTATTACTAGAATTCATAAAGGTGAGAAGACTTGACACCTTCACAGTACTGAGCCTTGTGGTGTGGTATGCAAAATGTAAAATACATAGTTTTCCACACCTGGAATGGCTGAAAGACTTGCTGATCCCTGACTTGAGCACAGTGAACCAGGACCCATAGCAGTAGGTCCGGCTGGGTGGCTGTGTTAGCCTTGTCTATCTCAGGCCTGTCGAAACTTGCTTGGTTTTCAACACTTTCTTGGTAACCAATGTTTCTGTCCTTTCCAATTCATTTTAATATTTGATTAAAAAGCAATATGGAATGGTGTCTATAACTAGCAGTCCATATGCAGTTGAATATATTCCCAGAGAATTGATCAGATCCATCTTACTAAAGCTGAAGGGTTTACATGACCCACGTACCCTCTGAGAGGCAGGGCAGCAGACACAACTATGCTTCAGTCACCAGCAACACAATCTACACCATTGCCTCCTTGGACCAAGTGTCAGTTCAGATAGGCAATCATGGTTGCATGAAATTAATTGACAAAGTATTCAAAGCCCAAATTACATCGATAGATGGGCCTATTTACAGTGTAATCTGATTCCTAATTTTCAATTCAATTGTTTGTTCCAGAGGAAATTAATATGCTTTAGAAAAATAAATGTTTTTAAACATCATAAGCACAGTACAATCCATGAACCTGCACTTCCTGACTGATTGTCCAAGGGCCTGGAAACCTGGGATTGTTTGACCTGCACTGCTAAGTGCAGACTTTTGTGCTTGAGAGTTCAGACATGTTGTACACAGTAGGCTTTGAGGGAAGATTAAGAAACTAAGTGAAAAAAATGTAGAGACAAAATAAATGGAGTTAGATTTCACAGTTTCAGAGAAAAATATTGGAGAAACTCAAATATTTTGAGGTGAGTGTATGTGTTGAGGAAGGGTACAGGAACCAAAGCTTCTGATCAGCAGAACTGAGCAAGGACAGCCCAGAAAAGGTTCTCAGAAGCAGGAAGAGCCTCAGAGGTCAAACAGCCCACCCAGTCCCTGCCTGTCACTCACAGTCTGCACAAGTTCCTAGCACAGCATCTCAGACAAGCTGTTGGCCAGCTGTGATGTGTGAACATGGAGACAGGGACTCGGGGGTCGGGTGTCCAGCAGATGGCCTGAGCCAGCTCCAGGGGAAAATGGTAAATCCTGTGTATCTTCACAGCTCCCACAAAGGCACATCCTCCCTTTATGCTCTTTCTTCTCTGCAGAACATCCCTTGTGCTTTTCCACTGGTCAAGACCCCACTTATCGCAGGCTAGGGAACTCTGCAATTAATGAGAACTCCATGATGAGATCTGTGTTGTCTCCTGTGGTAGTAACAAGGTCCTTGAGACAGGAAGTGTGTAGGCCAACTCTGCACCAGCACAAGCTGAGAGCATGCTAGAAGCATGCTGAGTAGGGAGACAAGACTGAGGCATTCCACTCACAAAGGAGGCAAAGCCATCATGGTGCCAACTCCATGTTCTGACATCCATTCAAACACCTTTGTCACCGTTATGACAAATCAGGCCTGTGCTGACGTCACCACTCATGGAAAGCTCAGAAGTATGCTGTGCTCGACATTTGACACTCCACCTTGCTGCCTGCGACACAGAAGGACTTGGTATTCGTGAGTAAATGGAGGAATGAGGTGTTGGATAAACTGGTGGGTGGAAGGGTAGATAACCCCTTTTAAAGGCCTGGAATAAGTTAAAGGTGAATATTTTAAATGTTAGTACAATAAAGACAAAAGATTTTAGAGATACAACTAAAAGTATCTGGAAGCCCAGTGGAAAGGCTGTAACAGAAAGAGACAAAACCAGTGCCTGGCAAGAATTGAGGGCTTTGCAGTGGCCATGCCTGGCTGGTGGCTGAAAAAGCTCCTGCCCCTCCTTTGAAAGCAAGTTCTTTACACAGTTAAACCTGCTCCAGTCCTAAAGTCTTAGTGAGTGTCCATTCAGGTATTTCCCAGGTCAGGCTGGCCTGCCGCATATCTGTGAGGGATTGTCTTGACTGGTGATTGATGTAGGAGGCTTCAGCCAACTGTGGGCAGCACTGTGCCTAGCATGTGGCCCTGGGTTATATAAGAAACCTAGCTGGCTATGAGGCAGAGCACCAGCCAGGGAGCAGTTTCCCTGTGGTTCCTGCCTCGGCTCCTGATTTGACTTCCCTTAGAGCCTGACTGTGGCTCAAAGTATATGATTTCCTTCCTGAAATGCAACATAAAAGCAATCTAGTAGCACAAGGATTCACACAACAGGAACAAAATCATGTCAGCTTGAAGACATGCTCCTGAACATCACAGAAGCTCATCCAAAACTGCCCAGAACTGAAAATCACCCAAATGTCTAAAAAGAATGAACTGATAAACCCACCACAGTAATACCACACAATATCACACCCAAGGAAGAGGCACAGGAGCAAACTGCCCATAACCAGCGAGGCTTGGATGGTCCCACACACCAAGTTCCAGCTTCGACACAAGAATGGATAGAGATGGGACATGAAGTCAGCCTCTGTGGGGCCTAGAGCCACTCAAACCCAGGACACCAATAGAACAGTCCCAAGCAAAGACTGGGCCCAACCTGTAGCGTCTTGACTTGCATGGAGTTGGTGGCCCATGCCGGGCAGCAGGGCATCCCTGCCTGAGTTTGTCTGCCCTGGCTCACTCACCTACTGAGCCACAGAGACTGTGCCTCCTTCAACATGAAATGGTGTCTCTCCCCCAGTGTCTTTTTGAGAGGATTAATTGCATTTCTGGGAGTTGGAGAAATTGTGTTACAGTTGAAATACGGGTGCTGATTGCCTGCCTGGGCCCATTCAGGAACCTTCCTCTGTTGTTATTAAGCGTGGAGGGTTTCAAGAGGCCCCACACAGAGGTCTGAACTTATCCTTACCCTGGTGGGCACCTGCTGAACTAGGAGGCTGACTCCACACTCAGAGTGTCCAATTAAGTGCTGATTGCAACTCCATGCCTGCCTCCTCTGAGGTAATCAAACCCCTCTCCCTACTCCCTAACCAGACTGTAGCCCAGAATCAACAAGTGTGCCACGTGGGCACCATCAGCCTGCTGAGCTGACTTCAGAGAGCAGTGGGGAGAAAAAGAGGAGAGAGGAGAGGGAGGAAGGAAAGAGGGAAGCAGGCAGAGGTGGGAGGGAAGAGGACAGGAGGGGGACAGGGGAAGAGGAAGGAAGGGGAGAGAGAGAAGGAGCCAAGCAGCCTGCTCACAGAGGCTGCCTCCGGATGGTCTCTGCAGATTTCATTGCCTAAATTCATGGGCAGAAGCTGGTAATATTAGGACTAGAAGGGTCTGGTTTGTCTCTAATTACAGACCTGGCACTCTTCATTCTTTTATAAAATGGGATGTGGTGGTGTTTGGGGTCTTGTGTGTTTTGAAACAGGATCTCAGATATCCTAGTTTGGGTTCAAACTCACTGAATAGATAAAAGTGACCTTGAACCTCCGATCCTTCTGCTTCTACCTCCCAAGTGCTAGGGTTTCAGGACTGCACCACCACAGTTGGTGCTGGGAATTGAACCCAGGGTTTTGTGCATGCTAGAATACTGTGCACACTGAGACACAGCCACAGCCCCTAAAATAGTTTTTTTTTTTTTTCATTTTTTTGAATGAAGGTCAACATGACAAGCCATCTCCTAACCACAAAGGACCCAGAACTGGAAACATCTCAGCCAGGCTGTCACAGGGATGTCCAACCCTATGTTCAGGAAGCAGAATGACAGCCCCCAAAGATGCTGTCAGGTCCCCTCTGAGACCTGTGAATGTGCTGGATTACTAAGCAGAGTGTGCAGCACTGGGAAGGATCCTGAGATGGAGCAGTTAGCCTGGCTTGCTGACTTGGCTGCATATGGCCAACATAATGCTTACAAGAGGGTCACAGGGAAGGAAGCAGGATGGTCCTCCTCACTCCCTCCCTTCCATTTTGCTTCTATCAAAAGGTCAGGAACAGAGAAGTGTACTCATTCTCGCCCGGGGTCAGAGGTCTGTATCAGCATGGAAGATGTCATCCCCCTGGCTTTAAGGGTAGAAGAGGAAACCATGGGCCAAGAAACACAAGTGACCTCCAGAAGCTGGGAAAGTGGAGGAGACACATTTCCTCCTGGAGACTTCCAGAAACACCCAAGGCTGCTATCACCTGGCTTCGAGGACTGCTCATCTCCAAAGCTTTGTGAGGCCCAAGACAGATTGTTAGAAACTACTAGGCATTTTGTGGGGATCTGAGGAAGCCCTGAGGAACTCTGTTTTGCTTGACTTAAGCACAGCCATGTCAAGGATCCCAAGGCCCTCAGACCCATGTGATAGATAATTACTTGTCCACACGGTTGGGCTTGCCCGGTGGACCACCTAACTATTTCCGGTTCAGAATAGCCATCTCTGGGTCAGACATCTCGTGGGACTGGGACTCTGTGGCTTTACATGGTTGCGTAAAGCGCGCGTGCAGCCATGTAATCTACGCGCATGTGTAGAGTACCCACAGGCGTTCCTATACGCATGCGAGGCCCAACCTTTAAAAAGCTGGTGCCATCTTGCATGAGTCTCTCTGTCTCTCTCTCCTCCCACGTGTGTTTCACACAGGCCTGTCACCTCTATCCTCTTTAATAAAACTCTTCTGTGGTCTTGTCGTGTTTGGGACGTGTTCCTAGCACCGCTTAAATACTAACACCATGGGAATAGCCAAGTCCTCCCCCTGGGGCGAGACTCAGAAGGATGACAAAACCTTCCTCTCCTGAGTGTGAACGCTGACAGCGTGACGAACAGCACTGAGGTTCCACGTAGCTGGTGCCACTCCACTGGAGTATGTGTGTCCCACTTGGCTTTTCTATGTCTCTGTGTCTGTCCTTTCTTCCTTCCCTTGCCATCCCACTCAGGGTTCTAGTCAAAAGCTGCGCAGGGCATGGAAATATTTTCTTACAGCAACAATAAAACAAGCATGCATAAAGACAGGAGGGCCCAGTCTCCTCCCAGGCTCAGCAGCCCTAGCTGCCACTGCATGTAGATAAGAAATGCCCTTCCTTCTTAGGGTCCGAGGCGGCTCACCAGGTAAAGGCGCATGTTACCAAGTTGATGACTTCAGCTTGGTCCCCAGGACCTCATGGTCAAAGGAGAGAATGTTCTCCTATAGGTAGGTGGTCCTCTGACCTCTGCATTCACATGGTGACATACACACACACACACACACACACACACACACACACACACACACACAATTCAATAAATTTTAAAAGCCCTTCTCTATCTATCCAAGAAAGTTAGCTGTACTCCTCAGATCTTCATTTTTTTTAATCCTAAAATGCATATATTTGAAATGTGATGGCTTTTCAGATCCTGCCTCAATATTTAACAAAGATATAACCAAATAGACACTAAAGGTGAGGATTAAAAGCTTCAAACATGACATTCTAGAAGTTTTCACAAGAGGCTATCAGGTCCCTTCTTCCTGGAGTCTGTGGGGTGAGAAACCCACTGTGAAGAGCTGAATGTTATCCTAGGGTGGCATAGACTATCCTATCAGGCTGCTGAAGAAAGGAGAGACCTTTTCTTTCCAAGGAGTCAAGTTATAGAACATACAATCTCAAGGTGAGACTTACTGGCATAATGAAGATAGCTTAGAAATAAGAGAGACCTATACATTCTGACTCAAAATGCAATATAAACATGCACCACTGGGATAAATCAATGGCTCTTTTCCCTCATCATGTGATCTGTGGGTGTTCCCAGGACTCTGCTGAGGTAAGAACACATCACAGAGAAAGGTGTGCAAACCAGAATGCATTGCATAGATCATGTAGTCTCTCTGCAGCATTGCACAGGGGAAAGCATGTAAACCAGAGTGCATTGTACAAACGGATCATGAAGTCTCTCCACAGCACTGCTTGTGTATCAGTTCCCAGCTACTACCCCAGTGTCTGAGATCTCATAGTGAACAAACAGCCCCTCACCATCACCAACTTCTCTCTCACACACACACAGGGTGGCCATCACCAGTTAACCATGGCGGTGCCCTTCCTGCTTAGCCTAGAAGCAGCATCTGTTTCCTCAGGGAGTTGGGATGTAGATGCTTCGGAGTACAGTGCTTGCCAGGCATGCACAAATCCTAGTACCCTGATTCAGAAGAGAAAGTCATCATCAGTCATCACCATCGTCATCATCTCAGCTTCCATCAATATTGGCCAGATCTGAGCTGCCTTCCAAAAAAAAAAAAAAAAAAAAAAATGAGGAAATACATCTGCCCACCCTGAGGAGACACCCCTGCCTGTGGAGGCCTCCTGCTGATGCAAACACTGCGGGAGAGGAAATCCGACATCTACAGGCTTAACAGACAAGCACTCTCAGGTCAGCTGCAGAATCCTTAAAGGGGCTGCAGAGATCGGGCCTGAGATGACTAAGCAGAAGAGGAAGGCCTGATCCACAGGAAGCTACCTCCCGGTACAGAGACAGAGCACAGATTCTTGAATGGCCCCTGCAGGGCAGAACTGAAAGGGGCAGGCAGACAGGGGAGTAGCAGGAGAGTAGGGAAGACAAGCTTCCCAACTTGACAGATAGCAGCCCAGAGCCTCCAAAACCGCACCTCTTCCCCCCACATGGACCCACCTAACAGTGGGCTAAAGGCTTATGCATCATTTCAGTTGCTATGGAAACCTGTGGCCTCCTCCAGCAGAGACATGATGGTTTTAGTGAGCTAAACCAAGTAACTGTTGTCCATCGGCTACAAAGCCCAGACAGCAGCAAGCCAGTGCTGAATGCCTCAGCCTTTTTTTTTTTTTTTTTTTTTTTTTTTTTTTTTTTTTAAGCAGAGCCCTGTTTTGTTTTAACAGGAGGATGTAGGCTGCAGGGCAGAGGTCATTCAAGGGCACTTTACCCAGATTGCAGGGCTCCTGGTCTGAAGCCCAGTTCACCTTGGCCCCACCCTCAGATCCAGGAAATAGACAACCAGGGAGGTGGTACTTAGAGCTGGTTAAAAGCAAAGAAATTCCCTTTTAAAGAAGGTGTTTTCCAGCCACCCCTCTGGAAACACACACGAGCCGTAGGGCCTCTCTTCCCCTCTTTTTGTCGTCTAGAGACTTTAAACCAAAGCAGAATTTTGGCCCAGGTCACTCATCAAACGGTAGCAATATTATCTAATTCATGTCTCAGATGGAAAAACTGAATAAATAATAGAAAACTGAGTGGATTAAAATTGTAGGATATTCATCAATGACTGCAGATGTCGGCAGTGTGAGAGAAGATTCAAGTAGAAAAGAATAAAAGCAGCTTGTGAAACAAGACCTGGTGTGGGGGAGGGGGGAGTGCACAAGGGTGCCACAGATGGGAGGGGTGGTGAGTGCTCTTACTTTATTTCATTCATCTTCCACACCTGATTTTATTCAGTTAAATAGATACATTGCTTGTGTAGAAGATGAGGGAAATGCATGCTTTCATGTTTAAAGAAATGTAGCTTGGAAAAAAATGCCAGTTACAATAACAAGCTTCTGCACTGTAACAAATACTGTGACTGGAAACATCCTTGGTTTCCCTTTACTTCACTGACTGCCAGAAACAAGAGAAAAAAAAACTCATGCCCGGTATCATGTGGAAATGATACCTCTCCATTCCTGCCCTGGCATCATCATCATCACCTCTAACCCTTGGCATGCTAGAATTCCTTGGCATGCTAGAATTCCTAGCCATGCCCCCAGCTACATGACCACATGTGCACTGGCAAGATGCTTAGTCATCCCAGGGCTTTATGTCTAGGTAATCCTAATCCGTGTGCTACATGATCACATAATTTTCACAAATCATGATCACCTAATCTTTGCATGGGCGTGCCATAGCTACATAAACCCACATGCTTAAGTGCAGGGAGAACCTATAAAAGTGGGTTCCAGCTGGGCAGTGGTGGAGCACACCTTTAATCCCAGCACTGGGGAGGCAGAGGCAGGCGGATCTTTGTGAGTTCAAGGCCAGCCTGTTCTACAGAGTAAGATCCAGGAAAGGCACAAAGCTACACAGAAAACCCTATCTCGGGGGGGGGGGGGGGGGTGTGTTCCACGAATTTCTCCCCCATCTTCTTGCATGGTCGGTCATTCCTCATAGGCCTGTGCACATCCCTTCTGTTCCCTACCCTTAATAAACTCTTATAGTGGATTTTGTTGTAGCTCCTGGCTTTTCTTGCACAGTAAACAGGGTGCTGCTTAGTGAATAACATTGCACTGCTTGATTGATAACAAATAGATCCTCAGCTCTGGACTGAGTACCTAGGGCTCAGGCCTCACACAGAAAATCCAGTCACTCAGAGAAAGCAGGTTGCTGCCAGGAAATGTTAAGGACACTGTGTGTTCTGCCCAGGTACAAGAGAAGGGGTAATATTATGTTTTGAACCTCAAACACCTCATGGTGTTTAAACATTTGGCCCCCAGATGATGGCGCTGCTTTGGAAGAAACCTTTAGGTGGTGGAGACTCACTGCAGGGATTTTGTCACTGAGGTGGACATTAAGGTTTATACCTGGCCCTACTTCCAGTCTACATTCTGCCTGCTGACTGAATACAGTGTGATCAGCCACCTCATGATGCTGCCACCACACCTTCCCCACCAAGGTGGACTGTATCCCCTCAAACTAATAATCGAAATGTTGTTAAACCAGACACAGAGAGTCAACACATGATTATGAAGAGGGCTCAAGGTGGCCCAAAATAACTTGACTTTGAATCTGCAACATTCAAACTTTCTACAAGTCAATCACCCTTGTAGAATCTTCTACAGAGGTGTTGGATGTGAATGCTTGTTAAGGAAGCAGACACAGACATTTTTCAGAGTAGACCTGGTCAACAGCACAAAGTGTCACCCACACTGAGGTACTGTGGGGGGCCCAAAACAGCTTAACCATACAGCTACCATGACAGGCTTAGAAGCTCAGATTCAGCTTCTGGCAGGCAACACCTGGACCAGGAAAAACCATAAGCTGAGGGCCTGCATCTAAGAGGAAATACCTGACATTCCAAACATTCCCCACACCCCTAAACAAATGTCAGCCAATCAGGGTCCTGAATCCTGGAACTCTCCTCACCCCAACCTCCGCTATGATTAAAAACCCCACCCTGCCTGGGTTCAGAGCTCTCTGCTCTCACCTCTGTGTCAGAAAGAGTCCAAGCCCCGAGCTTGAAAATAAAGGCTCTTTGCTTTTATGTACAGGATTTGGTCTCCATGGTGGTCTTTTGGGGGTCCCCGAAATCTGGGCATAACAGTTCACAGATGCCACATGGGTCAAGTGTTGCATAGTCAAGTGTTGCATGCTTGTTGATCTCGAGCAGGAAACCACAATGCTGAACAGCATAGCAAACAAGGGCAAAGAGTCAGTCTTAGCACAGAGGGGAAGGAGGGTACTGCAGAAAGCAGATTCAGATTTGGACATTCTGTCAGCGGCCAGACCACTACAGAAAAACAAAAGGAAGTTTCAGAGTAAGAAAAAAGCATCTAGGGCAGGGATGGCCAACCCATGGCCCACA
This sequence comes from Onychomys torridus, assembly GCF_903995425.1. Lineage (NCBI taxonomy): Eukaryota > Metazoa > Chordata > Mammalia > Rodentia > Cricetidae > Onychomys > Onychomys torridus. Next base: position 74,578,919 of record NC_050454.1, read on the forward strand.
GGCCACATGTGCCCCAGGATCACAATGACTACTATTTAGCACATTTCTTAAGGGTACTTAAAACAGTATGAGATTTTTTTTTTTCTTAACGCTGATTAAAACTGTGCTCAACTATACAGTTTTCAAGGGGAAACTTTGTAGATAACAATATTGTGTCACAGTGTCACACAAAATAAACATATGTATGCTCTTGAAATCTGCAGACCACATACTGGACACTCCTGCACTTAAGGTGTGGCCCAAGAGAGTTCTTTATCAAATGTGGCTCAGAGAAGCCAAAAAGGTTGAGTGCCCCTGGGATACACACTGAAGCCTTCCATGCTTGGGATCTGAACATGCATAGTGTGAAAATTGACAAAAATATACATATTTGCATATGTTTTGAAGGCGTGTGTAAAAGCTACAGCCCTCATACACAGTAGGGTTGCAGTCCACACCCCACCATGCATGCTCATCTCTTTCCATCTTCACACTAACACACCCATCACCAATGCCAGCAGAGAAGTTGGAGGGAGTGGTCCTTTCTCAGGTGCCCAGATCCTTCACAGTTATGAAGGGCTTTTGCAATTTATGACATAGTCACCAGACTTCTCAAGTTCCATCTCTGAAGGTCAGAGGAGGGTCATAATTACAGCAGGGAAGAGAATCTCCCTTTTCTCCAGAAAATTGGGCCAAGCATCATTCACTCTCCTTCCTGGAGTCTTTGGACCCTTGTACTGCCCATGCCTCACCATTTTCGTTTCCTGTCAGGAAGCTAAATGGATAACAAAGTCTGAATGAATGAAACAGAGATGTCTATTTGTATCTGTGTAGCCCACAGAAAGGAAGAGCAGCTCATCTTATGCTAATGCCAGCATAGTTATTTTGTCTTGCAAAAGCCAGTCTCAGGTGCCAAGACATGATGGTTAATAACACAGACAAGCAAAATGTGGATTCACAAAAAGTAACAGGAAAATCCACAGGGCTCCATTACTCCACTGAGGTAATGCAGGTGACCTTATGAGTTACCACACATTGTGGATTGCCTCAGTAATGCTCAGATGCTAAAGACAAAGACAGAGAACTGTTTCCATTAGCCCACAACTAACCACCATAGATGGGCCTAGTCTACACTGCCAAATAGCAGGACACTACCATGTCAGTTTTCAGGGAAAGCAGGCTTTATGCAAACACAGTCATAAACAAGAAAGTTGCAAGGAAAGTATGGAAGGATGTGAGAAGCCACCATCAAAAGCTGTGTGCACAGCAGGGGAGTCAAAGGCTCACCCATTTGTTTTCCAACTGACTGCAGATTCCTGACAAGGAATCATTTTAGCTTTGAGCAGTTCAGCTTGCTAGACTGTTAGCTGGTATAGCCCACTACCTGGAGAACTCCTTGCTAGACTGTCAGCTGGTATAGACTACTACATGGAGAACTCCTTGCTAGATTGTCAGCTGGTATAGCCCATTACCTGGAGAACTCCCTGCTCTGTGGACCTCTTAAACAAGAGAACTGGCCACTTGATACTAGACCAGAAAGATCTAAGATATTATGCATGCACTTTTAAAAATGTCATCAATCTTTTACAAAGTTCTCTTAAATATTAATTCAAACAGAGAGGACATGGGATACTTTTGAAACCTGGTTAGCTCTGGAGAGATACACTAGCAAGTTGTTGTTGCTGCTGCTGGTATTGTTATTGTTGTCTGGGGAGAGTATGAAGGATTAACTCCTTCCTAGGCTTCCAAACAGAAGACTTGCACACATAGTCAAAACCAAGAGACTACTTTTTGAGGGTACAATTTTCAATGAGTTTCTTTGTCTTCAACCAAAATAAAAAATGTCAGACCACCTCTATATGCCTTTAAAGAAGCTCTGGAGTGTTTGCCAGCTTATCCCCACCCTGAAGAGTGCCACAGAAAACCAACTGTTAACTCTTTTTAAAGAATCCATATATTTTAGAGTTATCTCTCAGTAAAAACTCCATATAGGCCAGGCACGGTGGTGTACACCTTTAGTCCCAGCACTCAGGAGGCAAAGACAAGAGGATCTCTGCAATTTCCAGGCCAGCCTCATCTACATAGAGAGTTCTAGGATAGCTAGGGTTATTTAAAGAGACTCTGTCTCAAAATAATAATAATAATAATAATAATAATAATAATAATAATAACAACAACAAAAAAACCCAAAAACCTCCACTTAGTGTCTTTAGTTACCAAGTTGTTGCATTGCCCACAAATAAAGAACTTCTAAGACTTTTAAAACTTAGTCATTGTTGATTGCCCCACAGAGGCAAGAGCTGTGTTAACCAAACCATTTAAATTCCTTTTTGTCCTCATTCCTGTCTGTATTAGTATTCTCTGTTGCTATGACAAAATACCATGGTCAGAGTGACTTTTAGAATTTATTTGGGATTATGGTTCCAAAGGGATAAGAGTCCATCATGGCAGGAGGCATGGCAGGAGGAAGTTGAACCTTAAAGCTGGCTGATCATATCCCAACTGTACACAGGAAGCAGGGAAAAACCTGGAAATGGGGTCACACTACAAACCTTCAAAGCCTGCCCTCAATGACATACTTCCTCCAGCAAGGCTGTACCTCCTAAAGATTGTGTAACCTCTGCAAACAGCTTCACCAACCTGGAGGATATCACACTTCCAATGTAGTTATATCGTAGAATTCTGCTCCCATATAGTCATCATTAAGACATTTCTGTTTATAACTAATGACAATACCTGTCACTTTCTTCTTGAAATGTGTGTGTGCATGACCCTCCCATCTGCTCCACTCTTTCCATCTTCCTTCTCTTCAACTCTCTCATGCATACTTGCTTTGTTTGTCAAGGTCAACACTGTGTATAACTTGTCCTACAGCCATACTTTTTGCTTCATTTTAGGATTGACCCTAAAATGTAAAAAATAATAATGTTTAAGATAAGGTGGTGGAGGTGTACAGGTGCTCAATTGGTAAGGGCTTGATGTGAAAGCATAAACACCTGCGTTTCATCCTGCAAAACCCACATAAAATAGCTAGTCATGGTCATGTGCACCTCTAACTCCTGATGTGGGAGGTGGAGACAGTGGATCCCTGGGGCTTGTTGACCAGCTAGTCTAGTCCAATCCACGAGCTAATCTAGGTTTGGTGAGAGACCCTGTCTCAAAAACATGTAGCAGAAAAAGACAATTGACTGTGACATCTGATCTCGACATGAATACAGAGAAACAAATTCGTAACATTTTTAAAAATTAAAAATAGATAATAAGGCAATAGTTGATTTCCTTTTTCCATGGTGTTGTAGATTTTGTTTTTCCTGAAATATTTGATTTTCTATTTATTGTCTGTCATCTATCTACCTGTCATCTATCAATCATCTATCCATCTATCACTTATGTATAATCTATCATTTCTATCATTCATCCATCTATAAGTCTATCTGGCAATATCTACTTTAGTTGAATACTTATAACTATCAATATTTCAAACATAGTTTCCGATCTATGGAATCTCCTCTCCTTTCCCATCTTCCCTGGGCCCTGTGATCTAGAGTAATGCCCTACACTTCTGTTTCAGAGGCAGCACCTTGATGTCTACTCTAGCTGGACCGAAAGTCTTTCTCTCTGGGGTCACTCTTTGTTTTTTTCTGGTACACATTCTGAAATAACTTCATCGCATAAGTTGCTCAGGAAATAAAACACCTAGATTCTAGCACAATCTCTTTTAACACCTACAAGATCATTCTGTTGCCTATTCAATTCTAAGTTGTAAGTGACCTTGGAACTTGGAGGAAAACATCCCTTGTAAGATTGTTTCTGGTAAGAATCCTGCAGCCAGTCTGATCTGGATCCCCTGTAGATCAACAGTCCTTAGTCTCTGGAACCACAGGAATCATCTAATTGATATACTTGATCTCCATAAAATATATCTCAATGTGTTCTTTCTCATGCATTATGACAAGATAAAAAGACTATTTCAGGAGACTATATATTCAGCCCTGTGGAAGTTTCTTCTAATGTTCCCTCAAAATCATATTCCTTTGTTTGCATTGTTCTCTTCTTGTAAAATTCTGTTTATTGTGTTCCAAACTTTGAAATAGATCTATGTTGCCTCCTTAGTACCTGGACGAACTCCAGCCTTCTGTTTAGCTGTTTTCGGCCCACTTAATAAATTTCATCAACTTCCCTTGCTAAATAGTTTGTTAAAGTTTTTACTCTTAAAGAACTTGCTTTTCTTTCCAATACAAGTTTTGTGTTCTCTGATAATCTTTTTTAAACCTAGCATCCTGTCCCTGCATTATGAACTATATACACCCAGAGCTCCCTACTCATACCAATAAGGATTTTTCTTCACATACATTTTTATTCCCTGAGTAATTTGTCTCTTTGGTTTTTCTCCCCATTTCAGAGTTCCCTCAAATTTCTGCCACCCCATTGTCTAATCATACCTGAAAACACAGCAACTGCATGGCTGAGTTCTGTGAATAAATGAGGCTCCTGATCTGGTCTTTCATCCACACTGTGAGCAGGATAAAAACATGCTGCATCTTGGGCTGAGTGCATGCTGTGGGCTCAGTCCTTCTCAGACCATCTTGCATCCTCAGACACTTTATTCAGCATCTCTTGTCAGGAATCCTTTGCTCTTTGCCTGAGGGATAAACATCTGCCTATTGGCTGTTCTGTGCTCAAAGGATGCTAAGGAAGCCATCAGGGTTCACCTTCTTGTGTATCTCTTTCACCTTCAAAGATATCTGAGTTCAGAGCTCCCATAAGAGTCTACAAAACATGTGCAAAGGAGGAGTTGGGGGTGTCCTCCTGGTTACTTCCCCTGCCATACCTTCTACTCATCAATGGCTATTGCCTGACCACTGTCATCTTTAGGAAGGAGAGAAGCCCACCCTGCTCAGCCAGTTTCTCTTCAGCTCTCTTTGTGGCTGTGAGAAGACACATTTTTATTTTCTCACTCTCTCCATAAATGGATCTTGAGGGAAGAGAAGAGGTAGAAGGAAGGAGAGAGAGGAGAGAGAAGGAGGTGCATGTGCTCAGATTGCCATTTGAACTGCAGGCACCTCCCAGGCCACTCTGCTTCCTCAGACACTTGGCTTAGCTTATCCTATCAGGAAGAAACTTTAGGAAGAAACCAATGCCTGCTAAAAGAATAAGATTTTCATGGACACAGTGTGTGTGTGTGTGTGTGTGTGTGTGTGTGTGTGTGTGTGTGTGTGTGTTTTAAAGATTTTTTATTTTTATTCATGTGCATGTGTGTGTATGTTTATGTGTATGTATGTGTGAGTGCCCAAGGAGGTCAGAAGAGGGCATCAGAATACTGGAGCTGGAGTTACAGGCAGCTAGCCACCTGAGTGCTGGGAACCAAACTCAGGTCCTCTGTAAGAACAGCAAGCTCTCTTAACTATCTCCCTAACTCCTGGTTAATTGCAATTTTTTAAAAGCAAATGAAGTGAGAACATTCCACTGATGACATTGTCATGGGTTCCTCCTTTGTTCAAAGCACAGCCTCTGATTTTGGACATTTGGGGTATGGTTCTCATCCCTCTGGAGGCTGCATTCTTCTAGAGCTAGCAGTCACTTGTCAGAGTGCTCTAATTGCGTATGAGACTGTGTACTCACTGAGAGATTCTCAAGCACACTTGGGCACAGTGTGCCAACAGTATGTACTAAAATCTGCCTCATGTCAGCATCTCCAGGTCTCTCTCCAGGACCAGCCAGCCTCAGGCACACACCTCCACCTGCTCTCTTGACTACCAAGAAGCCATGGTTCCCTGCTGCCCACACTGCAGGCTGTCATCCTGGACTGCCCCCCCCTTTCTCCTTGTTTGGTCCTGGTGCTAATTTTGATTTTCTATAAACCCATACCCATTTTTCCAGACTTGGATGAACCAGCCCTTTTGCTGCTAGTGTGTCACCTTTTCTATGATTTCCTCAAGCAGAGATGGACAGTACGCACACTGACCCAAGATGAAGAAAGCTAGTTCTCATTGGTAGTCTGCCTGGTCCTTGGCACTCCCCAGCTCCCCTTGGTACCTGATACCTGACTCTTCTGATCCAAAACACCATCAGATCAAAGCAATCAAACGCTGCTGTAAACATTTTCCAGGTAAGGGACTGGAGAATGGCTCAAAAGTTAAGAGCACCAGCTGCTATTCCAGAGGACCTGGTTCAATTCCCAGCACCCACATGATTGCTCACAGGCATATACAACTCCAGTTCCAGGAAATCCAATATCCTCTCCTGGCCTCCTTGGCATCAGGAACCCAGGTGATACACAGATACATATGCAGGGCGAACATCCATTCACATAAAAACAATAAAATAATTCTTAAAGGTTGGGTGTGGAGGTACACACCTTTAATCCCAGCATTCAGGAGGCAGAGGCAGGTAGATCTTTGTAAGTTCAAAGCCAGCTTGGTCTACATAATAAGTTCCAGACTCTTCAAGGCCACACCGTGAGACCATTTCTCAACAAACCCTCCCCCCAAAAAACAAACAACATAAAACATCTTCCAGGTTTCTCATTCCTCACCCACTGACCTAGAAGACATGGTGTTCTAATTTGCTTTCTGTTGATATGATAAACAACATGAGCAAAAGCAACTTGGAGGAGGAAAGGGTTTATTTGCTTGCAGGTTATAGTCTATCATCAAAAGAAGCCAAGGAAGGAACTCAAGGCAGGAAGGAACCTAGAGGCAGTTCCTAAAGTAGATACCATGAAAGAACACTAACTTGTTCCCCATGGCTTGTTCAGTTACCTTTCCTGTATAACCCACACTCATCATCCCAGTCATGGTACTGCCCAAAGGGGCTAAGCCCTCCCATCATCAAGAAAATGCCTCATAGACATGCCAATGGGCAAATCTGTTCCTCAAGTATGTTCCTCTCAGGTTACTTTAGTTTGTATCATTTTGATGAAAACCAACCAACACAGTGACCTTTTGTCAACTTGACACAAAAACACAATACTATTAGACCATAACTGTAGCATGAATCTTAAAGGTACTTGTTAATAAAACTCAAACCTGAGGCCAGTTATTGGGGTGATTGCTGGAAGATCAGAGACACAGAACAAGCCACAGTTTCCTCACCTCACCAGTCCCTCAGCTGGTCTTGTTTCCTCAGACTGGAAGCTTCTGTGTCCTCATCCCAAAGGCTCTCAGCTGAACTGTGTTGCTCCAAAGCCTGAACGCTTAACCAACCAAATGCTTAACTAACTACATGCTTTTTCTCCCTCAGTTCCTGGTCCTCATGCCTTATATACTTTTCTCTTTCTGCCCCCACTCCTTGGGATTAAAGGTTGGGTTTCTGGGATTAAAGGTGTGGGTCACCATGCTTAGCTGTTTCTAAAGTGGCCTTGAACTCAGAGATCCACCTGGCTCTGCCTCCCAAGTGTTGTGATTAAAGGTGTGTACCACCACCGCCCAACTTCTGTTAGGGCTTACTCTTCCTATTTTCTAGCCACCATTTTTGGCTTTGTTCTAGTGGCTGTCTGTTCTCTGACCCCAGATATGTTTATTTCGGGGAACACACAATATTTGAGGGAACACAATACCCACCACACATAACCTTTCCTTTCTGGTTTATCCCCAAGATCTGGTGTTAATGTCTTTAAAAGTCCTGCAATATCTTTAAAAATCCAAACAATTTAAAAGTTCAAAGTCATTTAAAATACCCAAAGACCCTTAACTGTGGTTTCCTGTAAAACCCAAGACAAATTCTGTATTTCTTTAAAATCCAAAATAAGTTACATATTTCTTTTCTAAAAGAGAATAACATGAGGACAATTATAATCATATCAAAGCAAAACACAGCATACCATTGTATAAGTCAAACCATGAAGCTCAGTGTCCAGGATATCAGACTTAATCATAATCTTCTGAATGTAAAAGGGCTTGGGCTGTCATATTTCTCTGGCTCTGCCATCAGAAATACACATCCAATAGACTCATACCATCTCTTCTATACACCTGTTGCTGCCCACCATCTCCAAAGTCCTAGTACCTTTAATATGCTCTGGCCTATATTGGCCTCCTGACATTTCTTCAGGAACTCCTGATAACATGGTGTCAATCCTCAACTTCTCTCCATAACCCTTTCAGGCTTTGAAAACCAATACCATGTGGGACTCTTACACAGTTAACAAATTTGGCTACCATGTTAAGATGCAGCCTTACCCCTACCCCTATCTCTGGACCACAGCTTTTGTGTGTTGGCCTGAGGAAATACTCCCAGAAGTATTCACCTGAATGACACTGGTCTCTAATTAATCACATCTGACTTCTCGGCTCCAGCTGAGCAGAAACCTATTATCCCAATAAATCGCAGACAGTAAACTTCTAAAGATTCTTATTTCAAATATATCATACATAGAGTCTTTGAGGGACCCTCAAACTTCCTTCAGAAACTTCACAAGTCAGGCCTCTATTGTCTGTGTTGCTCTCAATACTCTTACCATCCTCAAAGCTCCCACAGAAGAGCCCATTAAGCTCTAAGTACTCAATGGCTTTTCCAGCCCAAAGTTCCAAACACTTCCACAATCCTCTCCCAAAGCATCATGATCTGTCATAGCAATGCCTCACTCCCAGTACCAATCTCTGTTCTAGTTTGCTTCTCTGTCACTATGAGAAAAACATTAACCAAAATCAACTGATAAGAAAAGGACTTGTTCCATCTCACACTTCTGGGTCATAGGCAACTACCAAGGGAACTCAGGACATGAACTGGAAACAGGAACTGAAGCAAGTCCACAGACAAATGATGCTTCCTGGCTTGTCCTCCACCCCTTGACTTGCTCAGACTTCTTATATTACCTGGGACCACCTGCCCTTGGGTAGCACCCCCCACAGTTGCTAGACCCTCCCACAGTAATCATTAACTCTTCAATTAGGGCTCCCTCTTCCCAGGAGACTCTAATATGTGTCAACTTGACAAAAGCTACCCAACACAGTCAGTTCAATAAAGATTTGCCAGATGGTGAACTTATACAAGAGAAACTCAACAACTTGATGCAAATTAAAACCACAAAGAGGAGATAGGCAGTGCTACATTCAGAGGAGACCAAGGGAAAACTCTCACATCATCCTGGTTGGAATATGAACTGGAAAATTCCCGTAGGAAACTCACTATTTGCACTACACTAAATATATGCATATTGTAACCTAGTGGGTCTAGAACTAAAATTATGCTTGGAAGATAGGCACATGTATATTCACAAAAAGATGTGCACAAGATTGTCATAATAGAACTGTGTGAAACTGTCAAAAACAAAGAGCTCACCTCTGCATGAAAAGAAGGATGAGAACTACTCCTTGGGGTATATCTGCACAATGAAATATCATACAGCAGAGAAAATGAACGTCTTTCCTATCAAAACACAAATGAATCTTACAAATGGTGTCAAAGAGACACCATCTTGTATCTCTTTATAGTCCTTTTTGTGAAAGGTATGATTTTATTTATAAAGTTAAACAAATTTGAAGAGTTGATAATATTACTTAGAAGGAATAATGACTGAAAGATACAAATGTGAGCTTTGGGAGTGGGAAATGTTTCATTTATCCAGATGCAGTTGCCTTTGGGGGTGTGTTTAGTTTGGGAAATTCTATTCAGCTTCTCATGTGTACTTTCTTCACAGGTCTGTTTTCAAAATAAGAAACAAGTGGAAAGGGGACCACATAGGTCAAACACAAATCATTTGTGAATTTATTTAAAAGGAGAAAACTAGGTACAGGTCAGAGATTTCTTAGAAATAGGAACTATTCCCTATTATATTACAGAACCTAGAAAAATGACCAGCATGGAGTAGAGAGATGTCCAGTGGGAGAGGGGGAAGGGGAGGAGGGAGGGAGGAAGGTTTGCATGCCTGGCCTCTGACATCTAATACTGTCTACCTGTTACTGAGCACAGCCTCACTGGACCTAGTGTGCCCCCTATTCACTGCCACAGAACCATTACAGCCTCTGCCACTAGTCTGTCTCCCACTGTCCTACCATAAACTCCTTGGTTGGCTCTTTCTCTACCAACTAAACCTGTGTCTGGCCTCTCAAGGTGTTCATTAACTCTTTGTTGAATGAGCATACCTCATCTTTTGTGCCAGTCATGGTAGTTTGTTTGTGGTGACCCTGAACCAACACAATGCCATGGGGGAATGATTCCTGAGAGACAGAGGCAGGAGAGACACAGGGAAGTAGAACTCTCTGGACTGCAAACCTCCACTGGTCTCCTTGCTTGCAACACGCAACATGGGTGGATCTTCTTCCCAAGCATCCCTAGATCTTGTCTCCATTTCTCTCTTTCCACCCACACTGGTAACAACTACCACTATGCTGTGCACAGGAATTCAGCCTCTGAGGTGAGGACCATGATCCAGCAAGTTGGAGCTCAATGTGATGAAATGAAGTCTACTCTCTCTGGGCTTGTGGAGCCATATCAGCATATCTAGGCTGCCTTGCTTGCCTCAAGGGATGGGAACCCTGCCTTTCTGCCCTGCCAGAAGACTGGAGAGGTTTCTGAGGGAACGAACAGCTGCTGAGGCCCCCCAAGGGGTCAGCATCCCCAGCCTTTGGAGAGTTTTGCAGCTTTCCTTTATGCATTTTTAATCAATCCTAAGCTACTTACAAAAGTGTGCAATTACTTTCTGCACTTGGAGTTGTAATAAGATTTAATGACTCCACTTGGATCCTCCAAGTGAGCATTGAGACTCTGACTCCTGGCTTAAAATTCAGCTTTGGCAACAGAGAGGGTGGGAGTGGAAGGCTTTTTGAGATTTTTAGCTTAAATACAAGAGAATAGAACATCTCATCTTTCTTTTGTTTTGTATTTCAGGAGGATTTTTTGGGTCACAGCAGCTGAATAAAATCTAACAGGAAAGTAGGCCATGCAAGCTGCTTTTTTATTTTTGCTTTTTTTTTAAATCCGTGGGGTGGGGGTTGGGCATGCAGTGGTTCATGTGTGGAGGTCAGAGGTCAGAGTACAACCTTGGTCATTGGTCCTCACCTTCCGCCTTTCATGAAACAGGGCCTCTTGCTGTTTACTGCTGGTACTGTAGACTAGCTGGTCCTCAAGGTCCTGTCTCTGTCTCCCAACCTGCTGAAAGAACATGGGTTACAGATGGGTGCTGCTGTGTGACGCTTGTATGTGGTCCTGGGAACCAAACTGAGGTAGGTCTTCATGCTTGTGCAGCAAGTGATTACCCACTAAGCCACTCCCCAGCCCTGGACTCAGTTTGAAAGACATGTTACTGACTCACAAAGAGAGATCATTTAGTCCTGGGCAAGCACTAACCTAGGGCTTCCCTCTGTGTGCCTCTAACAAGCAAACTTCCCACAGCTCCTGGCCCAATGATGGTAGAATAAATAATTATGAAGTCAGCTCATGTGTATGAAAGTCTCTCTTGGTGTCAGCAATTGCTCAGAGTATCATAGGTCTTCACAGGACCCCCATGCATTCCCCATTCCAGACACCCAGAGGTGCTAAGAGGGTGCCTTCTTTTTGAGAACATCAGGAAGCTGCAATGTGTGTGCTTATTGAGAGGGATCCTGGGCTTCCATGAGGTTGGTACAAGCCACCCGGCCTAATTCTCAACAGACAACTGAGAGCATACTTCACATAGCTCTGTTCAACCTTCTGTGGATTTTGCTGTGCAGGGCTGTGCTATGAAAGACACACAGGAGCCTGAGCCACCTGGGAAGTGACTTCCCTCAGGCCAGGACATTAAGAGGCCATGTGGGCTGCCTGGATAAGAGAGAAGGCTCTGACATCACATGGCCTGATAACCACTGAGTCTCTATGCAGCCAGGCCACTCATGCTTTTTATGTAGAAATGAAGGAAGGAAGGAAGCCAGACATTGAATGACAGATACCAAATGTCCCCCTCATAGACATATGTTCAAATAACTTCAGTGTGAAAGTAAAACAGAGCTCATTGTGAGGGTAAGGGTGTTGGGAGAGGTGAGGATAGAGTTATATAAGAGCTACCAAGATAGAGTAGGAAAGAAGCAACAAGCCTGAGTGCCTTGGAACACAGTAGGGTTGCTTTGGTTCACAGCCTAGTATAAATTTCATGAATAGATGAGAAGAACTTAAAGTCTTCAACTCAACATAATGATGAGATGGAAATACTAATTACCATATTTTAATCAGTTTATTTGAATAACATGCTGTACCTCATAAATATGTACAATTAAAATAATGATATAATGGGCCAGCAAGATGGCCCAGTGGGTAAAGACATCTGCTACCAAGATTAGCAATCTGAGTTTCATCCCCAGGATGAACATAGTGGAAGGAGAGAACAAACTCTTACAAGTTCTCTCTGTTTTCCATGTACATGCTCTGCTGCAACTCCATCACTACCACCATACACACAATTTTAAAAAAAAAGGCAAAATCAGCATTATGTCTGCACAGTTAAAAATATTAGAATAATTATGGTAAAAACTAAAAGCCTGAAACAAAAAAGTTTAGGTGAAGCATTGTAACTCAAGGGAGGAAGAGTTTGTTTTAGTTCAAGATACAGTCCATCACGGAAGGGAAGTGGAGGCAACAAGAACTTGAAGCAGCTGGTCACATCACACCCACAGAAAACAGAATGATGCATGCTATTGCTGCTCAGCTCCTCTCTCCACTTATACAGCCCAGGATCCCAGCCAGAGAGCAATGCTACCCACAGTGAGTACGCTTTCCCATCTCAATAAAATAATCTGGACAATGTCACACACACACACATGCCCAGAACCCCACCTCTGAAAAACTTTTAGATTCTGTCAAGATTACATCTAATATTAACTATTCCAGACACTAAATATAGTCTTTCCTCAAGATCTGTCTTAGTTACTTTTATAGTTGCTGTGACCAAGCACACAACAGAAACAATCTAAGGGGAGCAGGGAATTAATCTTGGCTCATGGTTCTAGAGGGTTCACTCCACAGTCACTTGATCCCACACACTGGGACAGAATACCATGGCTATGGAAGTGTTTGGCAGAGCTATTCTCTACTTCTTGATAAACATGAAGGAGAAGGGGTGGAGGGTGCTGCAAACTGGGTATAACCTTCAAAGGCACATTGGGCCCAGATAAAGGCAGAATCCTCCCAAGGCTTCCAAAACCTCCTGACAGAGTGCCACTGGGTGAGGACCAAGTATTCGAAACACAAACAGTTCATATTTAAGCCATAGCAGGACTCAAGGAGAATCTTTTCAGAAATGTTCAGATATCCACACCTCCATATACTCAGGTCCCATTCATAAAATCACATAGTTTTACATGTAATATATGTGCACCCCACATAAACCTATAATAATATGTAGAAATGACTGATGTACTGGATTGTTTACAGGGTCATCTATATTCAGTAAAGGTCGGTTGAGTATTTTCTGTTTGCATTTGGTTAAATCCTCAGATGTAGAACACATGGGTGTGGAGGGCTGACTCTTTTTTGTTTTTTTTAAACCTTCAGAGTCCATTTAATTGTGTTTGTATTCATATTGTTTTAGAGATGAACAGTTGATATTGGGTAACAAATCAACGGGCTTATCACTGAGAAAAGCTAATTCTTTTTCTCTGCACTTTCTTTTTTTTTTCCATTTTTCTTTATTAAGAAATTTTCTTTGAGTTTCTCTCCATTTAATTTGATGTTGGCTGTTGGCTTGCTGTAGATTGCCTTTATTATGTTTAGGTATGTTCCCTGTATTCCTGATCGCTCCAAGACCTTTATCATGAAGGGGTATTGGATTTTGTCAAATGCCTTTTCTGCATCTAGTGAGATGATCATGTGGTTTCTTTCTTTGAGTTTGTTTATATGGTATATTACATTGATGGACTTTGACCTGTCCTTAGTGCATGAGCTGGCTGTTTGGAAACTTGGGCTTACACAGGGACACATGCTCAGCCTGAAAGGAGGGGACTAGACCTGCCTGTACTGAATCCATCAGGTTTAAATGAATCCCCAGGGGAGTCTTGGCCCTGGAGGAGATGGGAATGGAGGGGAGGGGATGGGGGGAAGGTGGGGATGGGGGTAGGAGGGGGGAGGACGGGGAACCCATGGCTGATGTGTAAAATTAAAACACAAATATAATAAAAAGAAAAAAAAAGAAATTTTCTACTCACTCCACATACTGTCCACAGATCCCCCTCCTCCTCCTCCCGCCTGCTGGGGGCTGATTCTTGTGTCAAGAAGCAGACCAAAGACAGAGAGAACACCTGAGACTAAGGAGAGGAAAGTGCAGTGGCAGATGTCTCCACCGATCCTGCAGGTCTGCTGTGACCACCTCACTGGAAGCAAAGTCACGGATGAGAGGTCAAAGGCTTTTGCGAGAGAGTTTCCCCAGCTGCTAGGCAGACCTGAGTGTGATAGGGAAAGGTGCTTCTGGAATGAATAAGGGAAAGGTGGGTCTCAGTATGACATTTCTTCAATAGTAGGTACAATCTAAATGGCACTCTGGGAAATGAGTGTGGCAGGAGAATGAGAGACAAGAGAAATCAGGTTCCTGTTGAGTAGGAAAGAACTATGGCTACTGAGGGATGGGTTGGAACAGTGGCCATCTAAGCTGAAGAGTCTATCTGTCTTTTATCTCCATGATTCATAGTTCACCAGAAATCCTGGCCTCTCAGACAATTTATCTTTGTTCTGTGGGCAACTGCCCACCAAATGCACACTTTCCAGAAACCCTTCAGGGTGCTTGAGTCTCAGTTACTAAACTCAAAGCAAAATCATCTATGTGGAAAAAATAACTCATGCAGAACACTTACCCAGTTCATTTGGGTACTAAGTGGGGCCTAAATGGTTGGGAGGAGGCAGAATGCATCTTCCAAGGCTGATACTGGGTTCCTACAATGGTTTCCTAGCTAAGAATTGCAGACTTCTACAGAACGAGTTCCAGGATAGCCAGGAATGTTATATAGAGAAATTTTGTGTTGGAAGGAGGAGGAGGAGGAGGAGGAGGAGGAGGAGGAGGAGGAGAAGAAGAAGAAGAAGAAGAAGAAGAAGAAGAAGAAGAAGAAGAAGAATTGTAGATTTACACAACCTAGTAAACTTCTTTCTACCAAGACTTTGAATACTTCAGCCACCCATATTGACTTGTTTACGATAGATGCAGATCCCCTCTCATATTAAAGACTTAACAACTGAGCATCTCACACAGAGAACATTGACATAGCAGAAAAACTCATAAGAAAGAAGGAAAGCTTTCAACGTTTGTTCAGACTCAAGCTTTAGGACAAGTCAACATGCCCAAGGTCTCAAGTTGACAGAATTGAGCATCTCACTCTGGTACTGCAATGTTAACTGATCTCTGTGATACATGAATGCAACTGCTATTTTGTCTCCATTTGACAGGTGATGCAGCTAACAGAAGAAAACCTGAAATGCACAAAGCTGATTCCCCAAGACAACCAGGGTTCAAGCCTTGAGTTCTACAGGAACAAATCATTTGAAGATTAATTTTTAAACTTTTACAGACAAGAGCATCAAATGACATCAAACACATAGGAATAAACCTGGCAAAATCTGTGCAGGACTGCTGTGGTGAGAGTTAAGATGTGTTACTAAAATGTAAAAGGGGGCCTGAAAGAATGGAGGAATAAATTGCTATCATAAATGGAAAAGCTCAATGTTTGGATAGCTTTTCACCCCAAATGTTCTATACACTTGGCCAATATTGATTAAAATACCAACAGAGAGGTGTGTGTGTGTGTTTATGTGTATATGTTTATATGTATATGTGTATTATGTGTATGTGCATATGTGTATATATGCATTTGTGTGTGTGTGTGTGTGTGTGTGTGTGTGTGTGTGTGTGTGTGTGTAACTTGACAAGGTGACCATGAGCTCCATCTTAAGCAATCTGGATTACAACAGTGAGAGGACTACATTACTACATCTCAATACATACCTATGAAAGTTTCATTAATTTTGGATTGGCTCAAAGTTAATAGCAGAGATAGGACAGTTCAGAAACCAACCCACACATTTGCAGTCTCCAAATTATAACATGGGCATCCACACACCAACAAAATGGAGAAAGGGTGAATCTTTAAAAATTGTATGAAAGGAATTAGCTATCAATTCAGGGAGAAATGAACCTTGAATTTACACACACAAACTTTAATTTGAGATGGATAGTTGAGAAATTTAAACCTCTAAATACTATGGAAGAATAATTGAGAAGGTCTTTCTGGCTTTAAAATAGAACAGCATTCTTTATTTCTGACCCCACACATATGGCTACAAAAGAAACAATTGCTGTGTGTTACTTCATTAAAATCAGAGGCTTTGTATTTGCTTTTAAAGAGTTGAAAACAGGAGATGAAGAGAGAGCCTAGGTGGTAAAGTCCTTGTCATGTAGCATGAGAACCTGAGTTCAATGCCTAGAACCCACATTTTAAAAGCCAAGTGTGGTTGCAAACACCTTTAATCCTAGTACTGGGGAGTCAGGAACAGGCAAATCTTTGGGACTTGGCCAGCAAACCAGCTGAGCTCCAAAGCAATGAGAGACCCTGTTTCAAAGAAAAAAATGCAAAGCAGGAGGCCCCCAGAGAATGACACCCAAGTTTGACCTTTACCTCCACAGAATTGGTTAGTTGACTTACTATATAACTGCACAGTATCTGATTAGTATGGGATAATACAGTAAGCTGAGCACAAGAAATAGTTATTTACTGCATGTCTCAGAAAGATTTCACTTATTTCTAATTACACAAAAACACAAATATAATCCATGGAGTTTAAACTGTGTGGTTATTACCCCTTAAGAAACACTCAAGCAAGACCACATAAATTAAGAAGAATAGTTAAACAAAACACCTCATCACCAATAAAAGCTAGTGATCCAAGAACTGACCCGAAGGAAATAAAGTCTGTGAACTGCCCAAAAAAGACTTCAATAAACTCAGTGGGATGGAAAAATCCCACAAGAAGACACTGAAATGAAAAACCAAGAAAACACAGTAAGGAGGATAATAAACAGAGAAGCATGAATGGAGAGTCAAACAGAAATCCTGCAGTGGAAGAGTACAATAAAAGAGAGTATAATGGAAGACCCCAAAGTCCCATCAACAGCATCAACAGCTGACTTCGTCCTGGAGAAGAAAGAACCACCCAAAGATAAATGACACCTAGAAAGATGCAGATGGAAACTGAAAACACATTTGGAACTATAGCACGCTGAAAACTGTAAACAACAACTGAACCCTCAAAAGCTAAGAAAGAGCATAAGAAAACTGCCGAAACATCAAGAGGGATTTGGAACCCCATATCCATGAAATGCAGAACCTCCCAGGCAAGATAAACTCAAAAATTACCCAAGACACATTAGAAGTAAGCTTGGGTGGGGTGGGATCCAAAGGCAAAGAGAATTTTGAAATCAACAAGAGACAAACCACTAGTCACATAATAAAGTAAATGCCACAAAGCTATCAGCAAATTTCTCAGCAAGGTTCTGGAAGAAAATGATACATCCTGTTAAGAAAGAATATTATGTCAGCAAAACTATCCTTCAGAAATGAAAGAAGTATTTTACCATAAAAACAAAAGATAAACTAATTTATCAAGACCAGAGCTGCCTCACAGATCACTCTTTTTTTTTCATATAATGTCTCTGGTTGAACTTGGAACTCACCAATTAGACGAGGCTTCCTGTCAGTGAGCCCTGGGGAGCCTCATCTCTCCACTTGCCCATTGCTGGGGTTATAGAGATGCTGCCACACTTGGGTTTACATTGGTACTAGGGACCTGAACTAAGGTCCTTCTGCTTGCACAACAAGTGTTTTATTGGCTGAGCCATCTCCCTAGCCATGAAACTATTTTTAAAACTGAGATATCATCCAACTGGCAGGTTTGCACAGGGGGAGCCGACAACGGCAAAATGGAAGGTTACCCATGGAATGGAAGAAATGGGTGCAAACCCTGCATTTGATAAGGCTCTACTATCTGAAATTAAAAACTCCCTAACCATTCAGTAAGAGACCAGGAGCAGACAGACACAATCTGCTAACAGTCAATGAAAAGGGTCTCAAATCCTGTCACTGGGTGTGCAAACGAAAGCCACAGGGACACTGTATTCACTTCATTTCTGCTGCTGTGATGAACTAAATACCCTAATGAAAAGCAACTTCAGAAAGCAAGGGTTGATTTAGATTACAGCTCCTGAGAAATAGAGAGTCCATCATGGTGAGGAAGGCCTGGCAACAGACAGCCAAAGCTTGGGAGTAAGAGCAGGAGGATGGCTGGTGACATTTCCATACCACACAGAAAAAGAGAGAAAGAACAGTGGGGTGAAACTATATACCCCTAAAGTCTGCCCCCAGGGGCAGGCCCTCTCTAGCAAGCCGGAGCCTCCCACAGGCTCTGTCACCTCCCCAAACAGCTTCATGGACTGAGGACAAAATGTTCAAACACATCAGCCTGTGTAGGCATTTCTCATTCAGATTACCCGGTACCATCCTACACCCCAGGATGCTGTTACAAAGAAGATGAAAGGTGTGGACAGTGGGGTGAAAAATTAAAACCTTTATACTTCATGGGCATTTAAAGCGTTGTGTTCTTTGTGGAAATAGAATAGTTTCTTCAAACATTAGAAACAGCCTATGGTATGACTCAGCAAATCCCACTCCTGTGTTTACACACAAAGCTGCACTTCTCAGCTGTGTCTGCAAAAGCTGTGTTTGCCCATCTGCAAAGCAGCTGTAGGATGGCCTAAGTGTAGAAGCTGCCTAGGTGTTTATTAACAGAGGAGTTGATAAAGAAAATATGAAAAGGGGCCCAGTGAGATGGATCAGAGGATAATGGTGCTTGCTGCCAATCCCGTTGAACTGAGTTTGAGCTCCAAGATCTACACAATGAAAGAGAGAATCAGCTCCTACAAGTTGTCATCTGACTTCCCCATATGTACTATGGGACACAAGTAATGCATGCGTGTGCACAGACACACACACAAACAAATAAATAAATAAATGTAATAAAAAAAGAAAACATAAAATGTACTTTATATATTATGCAGGAAGTATTTCCATCCATAAGAAAAAGGAAATATTGTCATTTGTGATATCAGATGAAAGAGGAGGATGCTCTTCTAACTGTAGCAAGCCAGAGAGACAAACACTGATCAGTGGGTGTGGCTCAGGAGTAGAGCACTGTCCTAGCACATGCAAAGCTCTGAGTTCTGCGATCCTCCCACACTGCCAAAAAGTCAACTATTATGCTGTGCCATTTACAAATAGAATCTAAAACAGGTGAGTCATATAATTAGCAAGTAGAGCAGAGGTTCTGGGGGTCGGGTGTAGGAACACTGAGAAAGACTGCCGGAAGGGTCCCAACTTTTAGTTACAATCTGAATGGGCTCTGGGAAGCTGTTGACAACAGGATGGGTACAGTATAAGTAACTGCTATCTTGTACTGAAATTTGCCGAGTGAAGCTGGAACAGTGGCAGCACAAAAAACAATGGGTTAGATATGCTAATTAGTGCAAACGTTAATTGCTTCTCAATCTATGCCAAGGCCAGACAATCATGGTGTAAACCTTAGTAAATCCACTTTTAAATGATTTTCTTTTAATTATGCATGTGATGAATGAGAAATGTCCCCCATGATCTCAGGCATTTGAACACTTCTTTCCTGGTTAGTAGCACTGTTTGGGGAAGTTTGGAAGATGTGGCCTTGCTGGAGGAAGTGCATCACTGGAGGTGGGATCTGGAAATATATAGCCTCACTCTACTTCCAGTTCACCCTGTTTCATGTCTCCAGTAAGAGGTGATCTTTTGGCTTCCTGTTCCTGCCACTTGCTCCCATGTCTCTGCTCACCATGTCTGCTACTTGCTTCCATGCCTCGGCCCACCATGATGGACTCTTATTCCTCTGGAAACACAAGCCAAAATAAACTTTTCCTTAAGTTGCCTTTGGTCACTGTGCTTTATCACAGCAATACTAAAGTGACAGATGCATGTATATGTGTTTGTATCTGTGTACATGCTAAATTATAGTAAATTCACACTGGATTAACATGGCCTAATCCCAAAACACAGACAGAAGACCATGAACAATCTTCACCTTTCTGTACAGAGACCATGAACCCTGGCTTTCTAAGTGTTACTCCACAAATTAAGTATCATTAGCATAAGAAAACACCTGAGCCTAGATGCTTTACAAAGAAAAAAGAGTCATTCAGTTCAGAGTTTTGGAGGGCCAAGACACTACTCCAGCACCCTGACCATCACTCCATTGTGGCATCAAAGCAGTCCAAGGCAGAAAAAGAAAGCACCCTTTTCCATTTCACTGCAGAAAGGTCCCAATTTCAGGGTACAGCCTTATTTGCTGACTTCTAGAGGGCTGTCACTCCAGAAACCAGTGTCAACCCCTTCCCAGGGACTGCCCCTGTGACCTGGCTGGGCTCCACCTCTTACCAGGCTCATCACCTCCCATATTGCCACACCAGGGAGCACACTCTTCTTTCTATCCCTTGTCAGGTGAAGAACAAAATCCACATACTCTAAAGACTTAGTCTTGTCACAGACCTAGCACCTGTTCACATCGCCACTCTGTCTTGTGATTAGCTGAGTCAAAAATGTTTCAACTCAGTAGTGTGAGCCCTCCACCTGAAGGAATATGGTAACAAGCTGAACCTCACACAGAATTAAGAGGAAATCACCCTCTTTGAATGTGATCAAACAGGTGCAAGATCCTGGCCAAGCAAACCCTGACTCAAGATGTGACTCACTGGGGAAGGAGCAGGAAGGGTAGGGCAGAGATGCAGGGAGAGGTGAGCCTAGAGTTCACATTCAGAATGGAGTATGCCTCTCATAAATCACATTGGTGTCATTTCACACACCTAACAAAACACAATGACTGAATCCTTCCTGAGAGGTCAATCCCCACATTCACAAAATTAGAGAAAATCTGGGAATATAACAACAGAGCCAATTGTCCTCCTGTCCAGAGTGAGTGACAGGGGCTGGTGTCAGGAATCAGCTTCCTGAAGAAGGGTGTTCTAATTGAGTGCCTAGCAGACCCCTAACTAGGACAGCACTTCTAGGTGTCTCAGGAACTTGGGCATTTTAATTGCCCATACTGGTGTTTATTTGACATCGTTGGTCTGGCTCAGAGTCCTGTTATAACAATCTCATTTGACCTCAGGTGTAAGGGGGAGGGGGGGCCAGCTGTGGCACCCGCCCTCCTGAAGGCAGCGGCATTATTTTATAATGTTTGATTTTTAAATTTTAATGAAGGTGGAAGGAAGATAGACTGTGCACATGAGGGAGGTGAGTGGGAAGAACCTATTCCAGAATAAACAGGTCAGCTGGAAGGTAGGGGAGGCTTGGGGACCCCCACAGCCCAGGAGTGCACCTGCATGTGGGCAAATGAGCTCTGGCTGGAAGCCAGTGTTCAGAGGGGAAAATGGCTTCAGGAGCACAGAAGAGGCGGGTCACTCCGGGCAGGGCTCGGGAGCCAGGCTCCCCTCCATGGTGCTGCAGCCCCTGCAGCTGCTCTACTCTGCTGAAGCTTCCTTGTTTTGCAGACACAGGAGGGAGCCATGCTTCTCCCCCACCTGCTGGCAGTTTCCTGAAATGCAGGGTGCACCTGGCCATAAGCAGGCTTCCTGATCCCTCCAAAGTCCACCCTACTTCCTCTCCTCTGGAAAGCAAAATGTGGCTCAGAAAACAGCCCCCTCTGCCAGGAGATTTCACATCTGGTACTGCTCTTTCACACGGTGTCTACATCTCTGTGGCTCTGAGCTGTACCCAGAACAGGGAATTGTGGGATGGGTGGGTGGGAAATATTTTACAATGTCAACTGCTGGGATTCCTCTATCAGTGTTTCATTTTTTTAAAATGGCATGTTACAGTGTGATGTTCCTGCTCAGGTGTACAGTGTGTGCTAATCGAATCCTGCCTATTGTGTTTTAATTCTATTTTATTTTATAGGTCTATGTGTATACAGTGTCCTATATGCATGTTCACATGTATGCTGTATGCATGTTCACATATGTGTGGGGACAAGTGGGTATGGGCGCAAGTGCATATGTATGCACATCTGAGGACTAGATGTCTTCCTTAATCACTCTCCACTTTTTAGAATTTAGTTAGTTAGTTAGTTAGTTAGTTAGTTAGTTAGTTAGTTAGTTATTCTCTGTTGTTCTGGAGCCTGTCCTGGACTAGCTCTGTAGACCAGGATGGCCTCAAACTCACAGAGATCCACCTGCCTCTGCCTCCTGAGTGCTGGGATTACAGGCGTGTGCCACCACCGCCCGGCTATATTTTTATTTTTAATTATGAGTATTGTGTATGGGGGTTGGACACATGCATGTGATGTTCTTGGAGGCCATCGGCATCAGATTCCCTGGAGCTGGAGTTACAGGCTGTTGTGAACCACGTGACATGGGTGTTGAGAACAAAACTTGGGTCCTCTTCAAGAAAAAAACTGTGCTCTTAGCCACATACTATATTGAGGTGGAGTTTCCCACTTATGCCTAGTTGGTCTAGCTAGCCCCTCAATCTGAGGATCCCGTTTCCATGCCCCATGTGCTGGACTTAAAGAACAGCCATCATTTTCATGGGTGCTGGGATCTGACCTCAGGTCCTCTCACTAGTAAGGCAAGCTTTACCAGCTGAGTCATCTCTCCAGCCCCAGAGCTGACTTCCCAGCTTGTATACAGAACACACACAGCACTTGTCTATGTCTGGCTTATTTCATTTGATATATTGCCTTCCAGTTCCATCTATGTTGCTACAAATGACAGGGCTGCATTCTTTGTATGTCTGAATAGTATTCTACTATGAGTCACAATTTCTTTTCTTTCTTTTTTTTTTTTTTTTGTTTTTTGTTTGTTTGTTTTGTTTTGTTTTTTTGAGACAAGGTTTTTCTGTGTAACAGCCCTGGATATCCTATAACTCACTTTATAGACCAAGCTGGCCTCAAACTCACAAGATCTGCCTGCCTCTGCCTCCCTAGAGCTGGGATTAAAGGTGTGTGCCACCACTGTCTGCCAGGTCACAATTTCTTTATCTATTTATTCAGTTATTTACCCATGTCAATGAACACCCTGGCCATTGTGAGCAGTGCAACAATAGCCATAGGTATGCCAGTGTCTCCTCCACAGATGGATTACATTTCCCTTGGATGTACTTGCAGGGATGTAGCACTGGGTTGTATATACAGAGAATCTGTTTCTAGTTTACTGAGGGGAACTTCATAGTATCTCCATAATGACTATATTAATTTACCTTTCCATCGATAGCATTTGAGAGCCCATTTTCCTTGATATCCTGGCCAGAATTCATTATTTTGTCCAACAGCCATTATGTTTATAGTAAGTCCAGAACTACTCACACTTTCTCATAAAAGACTAGAGAATCTTGCTCTTTAGAAATGCAAAAATTTTTATGTCCCCAAATCTCCCTATTTTTGAGAATGGGTTTTCTCACTTGAAGGGTGCTGGTGGAAGGCAGGGTTGTCCTTCTGGTCCCTCTTCCACCCCTCAGATTAGCAGCTGTGCTTTCTAGAAACACTAGGGCTGGGAAAGAGTGCAAAAGAGCCAAGAACAGGAGCTGTGAATCATAGCCAGTCTCATTTCCTGCCTCCTGACCAAGAAGTGGATGGGATCAGTGAGAGGAGGGCCCCCCCAGAGGCAATGGAAAGTAGCTTTGGTTGAACCTCTCTGCCAAGAGCATCTCAGGGACAGGAAGAGGTAAAGGAAACTGGGCAGACTGGGAAATTACAAGTCAGTAGCCACCTTCCCTGGTCCCTGAGCTGGCTTTATGCACCATCAGCATGTCACCCAAGGCCATCATCCCCAGCTGCACTCCGCAACACCTGAGCTCTGCAGGAAGATGCAAGAATGGCTTTCCTATGCCTCTCAGGAGTGCTTTGCAGATGACCCCTGTTAGCAGGTGGGGACTTGCAGAGGGTGGGAGGGCTGGCAAGCAGAGTCTCTTCTTGCCCTCCTCCTGGGCAGCCCTGCCTCTGGGCAAAGTTCTGGATGTCTCCAACATCTCTGCTGGTGTAGGTTCTTTCCATCCGTCTCTTGACATTCCTATTCCACATTTCTAGTTATTTCCAAGAGGGCTGAAAGGGACTCTAACAGAGGGGTAGGGAGCAGTCCTTTATCCAACAAGTCATCTGCACACCCACGCTTGTAGGACTGAGACCCTGTACTGTCTCTTGGACACAAGTTATTAGAGATGGGGCTGGAGAGATGTCTCAGTGCTTTAGAGTACTTGATGCTCTTACAGAGGACCAGAGTTCAGTTCCCAGCACCTACCTTATGTGGCTCACAACCATCTATAACTCCACTTACAGGGGATCCAGCACCATCTTATGGCCTCCCCAGCCACCTACACATCACACACACACACACACACACACACACACACACACACACACACACACACCACTTTTTTACAAAGATACAAGAGAGGATAGTGACCACTGGTCTGACAGTTGGCATTTGTGCACTAACTGCTACTAACCACTTCCTACACACTTACTCATTTGATTCTTGATGATATCAGTGGAAGAGCTACCAATGCCACCTCCATTTCACCTTCAGAAATATGGCATCCCAGTGCCACAAGGCTACTAAGGGCTGGAAGAAAGCCTCACTGCTCAGCACTGATGACCCAAGAGAAAAAGTTACCTCTTGATTGTCTGCTCACCCTCAGGCCCAGGACATCCCTGGAAGCAGTGAAGAAACAGGCACTTACATGTGCTAAATCCCCTCATTCCCAACTCACAGGCAGATGTGATTCTATTCTCAGGTTACCTTGGGTCTGTTGGGTCCATAAACTGAAAAGATGACTCTTCCTGTGTTTTCTAGGATCTTTGGAGGCATTTGCAGAGACTCTGATGACTTGTAAGAGCTTGCTGCGCTCAGGATCACTCTCTGCCCTGTTTCTTGCATTGCTCTGTCAAAGGCTAAAAGCACAAGAGCTATCCAGAAAGTTCATGACATTAAAAGAAATTTCAAGAGGATGAGGCATGGCCCAGTCAGTAAAGCACTGCCTTGGCAAGATAAGGACCTGAGTTTTTGATTCCCAGAACCCACATAGCAATGGCAGGAACATACACTTATAATCCCAATGATGAGATGTAGCTCGAATCCTAATTGGTCTTAATAATAAAAACCCAGAGCCAGATATAGGAGAAAATGCTGAAAGATCAGGGAGACAAAGGAGCAAGCCACAGCCACCTCTTACCTCACCAACTCCTCAGCCTGAAAGAAGGTCAAGCTCCTGTCTCTGCCCACCTTATATTCCTCTCTCTGCCCAACCATATCACTTCTGTTTCCTCCTCCTCTAATGCTGGGATTAAAGATGTGTGCCACCACTGTCTGGCTTCTATGGTTAACTAGTAGCTTAGCTCAACACTCTGATCTCCAGGCAAGCTTTATTTGTTAGAGCACAAACAATCACCACAATGAGAAGACAGGAGGATCCCTGGGCCACAGGCCAGATAATCTAACCTAATTGGTGAGTTCCAGGCCAGTTAGAGACCCTGTTCCAAAAGTAACAGATGACATTCTGGGGGATGACACTCAAGACTGACCTCCAACCTTCACTTATAGTACACTCACACCTGCACATACATGTACAGGACACACACACACACACACACACACACACACACACACACACACACCAATGCATGCATTAAAAATAAAGCCCTGATACCAGAGCACAAAGCAGGAGGAGGAGGAGGAGAGGGAGAACATTAAAGAGATGGATGAGGTTGGGGAGAGGAAAGAAAGCACACAGAACCAGCCCCTGAAGCAGACAATAGCAGCCTGTGCTCCCGCCCCCAACATGGTGCCCGGCTTCCTCATTTCCTCCCAGTATCTTGATACATTTAAATACTGCCATCCTGGTTGGCTAGATCAAACCTTGAATTTGAGTTGTACTGGAAATGTCTGCAGCTCATATTCCATGTTGAAAACGACCAGATTTGACTGTAGTCATTTTTTGGACATAACAATGAATCAGCAAGAATGGAAGCTGGCAAAACCCACCACAGGGGAACCAGGCAGAAGCAGAAATGCAATTTGCTCCCTGCATTACTCGCAATAAACAGTCCTTTATATCATCATGTAACATCTAAAAATAGTTCATTTTAAATTTTGAGCCCTTGTACATGATGAAAGGAGACTGTGCATAAAAGCCAGTTATTCATTTATTCTCTACATTAAAGGCTTCGACGGTAAGAGCCCAATTAACAAAACAGACCAGTGGGAAATTACACACACTGCTTTTTGTTTATTACCAAGAGACTCAGCACTCATAACCCACTGCAAGGAGATTATGCACATGACTTTACACAACTCACACACATGAAGTATTCACTCTCTCTGAGCTCAGGGCACTCCAAAATGACCATGCAGGAAATAACTGAAGGGGAAACATGATTTCAGAAAGAAAGCCTTGCTATGCTCTTCACAGTTGAGAGTGGCATTTCCTGGCACCAGTCCAAGGCCAATGCCATAGTCATGACTGAAAGATTTTTCAAAGCTGTGGCTCCCAGGCACCAAGACTGTGACTTAAGAATTCTGCATCTCAGTCCTGAGTTTGTCCACATGGCCTCCTCAGTCATCCCCACTGTGTGTGTGTGTGTGTGTGTGTGTGTGTGTGTGTGTGTGTGTGTGCGTGCGCGTGCGTGTGCGTGTGCGTGTGCGTGTGTGTGTGTGCGTGCGCGCGCGCGCGCGCACGCGCACGCATGTGCATAGGCCACAGACTGATGTCAGGTGTCCTCCTCTGTTAGTTTCCACCTTAGTTTTTGAGATAGGGTTGCCTCACCAAGCATGGAGCTCACTGACTTGGATAGGCTGTCTAGCCAGTGAAAACCTGGAATCCTCCTGACTCTGCCTCCCTAGTGCTAGGATTACACTTGGGTTTTATGTGCAAGTCCTCATGCTTGCACAACAACATTGACTGAGACACCTCCCCAGACCTGCACCTTCAGTTCTCACATATTATCTAAAATTAATTTTAAAGATTTACATAAAATTATGTTTTATCTCCTACAATGTTTATGGATAAGGACCCCAGGTTTAAGGGCTTGCAGCAACCTAGTTATGGCAACCCTGAGCCTTGACCTCCTTTCCTGGCACAGGAGACAGGTCACAACTTCATCCTGAAAGCATCTTCAGCCTTTGTTACTTGGTGACTTCCCAAGGACACTGGAGTCATTCCCAGGGGACACCATAACTAATAACTAATAGGGATCCCACCTGGCCTTGGGCATGCAAGTCTATGATCTGACTGTTCTGGTCCCCACCTGCATGACCTATCATTCTGTGTGATTTTGCTGGCAACTTGTTTGCCCACCAGCTGGGAACAGTCATATGAGAACAAACCATTTGGCTGGAGTGAGCCTGCTGACCCTGTGTCCCCATCTCCAAAAACCCAGATGGCTGTCCGCTCCATGTCACTCATGACTACGTTTTGTGAGCTGACTAAGCTCCACCTCATAGAGGGATAAATGTCTGCAGAAGTTAGTGCTAGAGAGCAGACAACAGTCCTTCCCTGGGAACAGGGCAAGACACCCTAAAGAACAAAGTGACAATTCCATAGAGCATGGCTCTCTTACAGCCCATCATGAACTTTTCCAAGGGCTAAGCTACTCACCATTACCCCTGAGGACCTTGTTGATGAAGGTCTCATCTGCCCTTTGAGAATCAAAGTTCTACCTACTTCCTGACCTTACTATGTCTCCAAGTGCCAGAAGCTGATTGCGTACATACCATAGGACTCATGTTCACACAGATCATGGATGATTGGCTAACTGGGCAACTTCCCAAGTGTGTAATATATAATGCTTCTTGGTTAGTCTTGTTTTTTGTATCTCCCTCCCTCCTCTGTGTATGTACATGTGAACATGTGTGCATGTGAGTGTGTATACATACATGCTCTTGTGAGTGCTGCCAAGCACATGCCACAGTACATGTGTGACAGTCAGAAGACAATCTAAGTGCCAGTCCTTACCTTTCACCTTTTTTGAGATAGAGTATCTTACTTCCGGTCGCTGTGTATGTCAGTCTGTCTGACTCATGGCTTCCAGATTCTCCTGCCTCACCTTCCACCTTCTTGCAGAAGCACTGGACTTACAGCATAAGTTACCATGCCTGGCTTTATGTAGATTCTGGGGAAACAAACTGGGGTCTTCAGGCTTATGTGCCAAATACTTTGCCCACTGAGCCATCTCCCCAGTCCCGGCTAATATTCAATACCAAGAATGATGGAGAAGCTTGTATAGGGCATCACAGAAGCAGACAAGAGCCAAAAGAGAAATTTCCGACCCATGCTATGAGCCCAGTGCAGAGGATGTCTGGTGGCCTGTGGAGTCTCCAGTCTCCGACAGGGTTGGTGGATAAGACTGCACCTCACACCAGGACCCCAGTGGCTCACTTCCTACCCTCTCATGCTGGGCACCAGTTTCTGTGCAAAATAAAAGCATCCACTCCATGCCCAGGGTAGAACATGGCTAGGTTATATCAGCAGTTCCTGTGTGGAAGAATGTGGCAAATGATACGAGATATTTTCTGCTGCCATTTTTTCTTCAACATATGCACAGCATGTTACAATATCTGTTTGTAATCAGCACATACAAAGATTCATAATATGCACATGCTTATGATAGATCACATCTTGATAAGCCCATTATAAGTTAAGCATAAGACTAAATGTGTTCAGTTCACCTGACCTGGCCCACATCACAGCCTGGCAACAGAGCCTACCACAGGGTCACATTCCCCTGACTGCTTTCTATTCTTCTTTTCAAGTGCTGGTGGCTGAATCCAATGCCACTCACACTCTAGGCAAGTACTTTATCAATGAGCTGCACACGCATGAAACACACACACACACATTTACCTTCACACGCACACATGCATGCACAGGCACACACACTTGCCTTTTAATTGTGTGGCTGGCTCAGAGCTACATTATAGAAGGATGCTACCACATGCCACTAGCCTGGAAATAGATCAAAATTCAGAAGAACAGTTTCTACTGAAAGTGTGTTGATTTTACACAAATGTAAGACACAAAGAATCTCAAACTGAACCCCTGTGATCCAAGACCATGCATATATATACTTAAGCACATCCACCATCATTCCAAAATTTCCTTAATGTCCAAAAATCTTCTAACTTGTGCCCTGTGGCCCAGCTAGGATTCTATAAACTTGTATTTGTAAAATTGTTTATTGACTAAAATATGAGAATTTTCATTCACCTTTATTTGAGTCAGTTTTTCACTTGTGCCCACTAATTTTCCTGTGAGAATACATGCCATTTGTCATCAGCTACCTTACAAAAGGGAAAACAAAGCATGCGCACGTGTGTGTGTGTGTGTGTGTGTGTGTGTGTGTGTGTGTGTGTGTGTACATACACATATATGTATATTGGAAGGAAATATTCAAACATCTTCTAATTCTTCCATGCGGTTCCTACTTTTTCTCTCTTTCTTTTTTCTTTTTTTGAGTCTGGATCTCACTCCAAAGCCCAGGCTGTCCCAGGACTCACTATGCATCTCAGGCATGAGAGATCAAGCCATGAGAGCCTACGTACCTAGGATCTCCCTGCTTCAGCCTCCTAAGGACTAGGATTACAGGTATGAATCAACATACCCAGCACAGTTTCTAATTCTGGAATATTCTCAAATGAGCATTTAATTTCTAACTGATAAAAAGGTAAATGTCTGTTGTACTGGCTACTTTTGTGTGTCAACTTGACATAAGCTAGAGTCATTAGAGAGGAAGGAGTCTCAGTTGAGGAAATGCCTCCACAAGATTCAGCTGTAAGGCATTTTCCAAATCAGTGATCAATGGGGAAGGCCCCAGCCCATTGTGGGTGGTGCTATCCCTGGGCTGGTGGTCCTGAGTTCTATAAGAAACCAGGCTGACTGGGGGGTGCTCACCAACCTAAGACAGAATGCCTGTGTGGCCTGGACAGGTGTCTCCATGATGGGTAAGGTGACCTGCTGACGTCCCACGCAACCTAAGTCAGAAGCTCATTTTTTTAGTAAAAGGGGGGACCTGTATGTCCCTGGCCCCCATTTTGGGTAACTGTTGCCTTGCTTGCCAACCTTGACCTTGATATCCTCCCTATGCTAATTCCCTTCGAGATTCCACCCTCCTGAATGCTTAAGGGAAGCTCCTTGTCTGTGTATCCAGCATACTGGGCGTTAACAGCTTAGATGCAAGATCGTAAAACATCAGGAGCAGGGGTGGGAATTTAGCTCAATGGTAGAGTGCTTGCCTAGCAAGTGCAAGGCCCAGGGTTTGATCCTCAGCTCCAAAATAAAAAACCATCAGAAGCGAACTTCTGCCCTCCAGGGTTCTCCCATTGCGCTGTAAGCCTGTATTTAATAAATGGCATTCAGCATTCAAAAAGAAGAAGAAGAAGAAGAAGAAGAAGAAGAAGAAGAAGAAGAAGAAGAAGAAGAAGAGGATCAGGATCATGATGGGGAAACCCACAGAGACAGCTGACCCGTGTTAGTTGGAGCTTACTGACTCTGGACTGACAGCTCAGGAACCTGCATGGGACTGAACTATGCCTGCTGAATGTGGGTGACTGTTGTATGACTTGTTCTGTTTGTGGGGTCCCTGGCCAGGACTTATCCCAGGTGCATTAACTGACTTTTTGGAGCCCATTCCCTGTGGTGGGATACCTTGCTCAGCCTTGATACAATGGGGAGGGGCTAGGCTCTCCTTCAACTTGGTATGCCAGACTTTGTTGACTACCATGGGAGGCCTTACCCACTCTGAGGAGTGGATGGGGGCAGAGTGGGAGGGAGGTGAGGAGGCGGGAGAAGGTGAGGGAGGGAGAACTGGGGTTGATATGTAAAATGAAAAAATTTTAATAAATAAATATATTTTTTAAAAAAAGAAATGGAATAAAGGGATTGGTGACCAAAAGGGGGGAAAAAAAAAAAGAAACCAGGCCGAGCATGAGCAAGCCATGAGGAGCAAGCCAGTAAACAGCACCCATCCATGGCTTTTGCATTAGCTCCTTGCCTTCAGGTCCAGGCTCTGTCTGACTTCTCATCCTGATTTCATTCTACAATGAATAGGGATTTGGAAGTGTGAGCCAAATAAACCCTCCCCGCCCCAAACTTGCTTTTTTGGTTATGTTGTTTCATCACAGCAATAGAAACCCTAAGGCCTCTGTAGAATGAATGCTTGAATTCTATCATCCAGTCCCCTCATCTGCTCTCCAGAGTCCATGTCAACAGTGACATTCCTAAACCAAACCCCAGTATAGAGACCCACTCACTTATAATTAAACATGGTCTTATGAGTCACTTCAGTTAAATTTCCACAATTTCAAACAATAAAAACATTTAACCAAAAAGATTTAAAAACAAAAAACAAAAAAGTGGATATAGGTTATGTAGTTAACAAGTCCCATGACATGCCAAGGCTGCCCTCTGGGAGAGGCACCCAGTCCACT
This sequence comes from Onychomys torridus, assembly GCF_903995425.1. Classification (NCBI taxonomy): domain Eukaryota; kingdom Metazoa; phylum Chordata; class Mammalia; order Rodentia; family Cricetidae; genus Onychomys; species Onychomys torridus. The sequence continues at coordinate 74,610,336 of NC_050454.1, forward strand.
CAGCTAAGTCCATGTAGAGCAAACTACAAAAACCCCAAGGACAGTGTGTCAGTTACTAAAACAAAATACTCACAATCACCATATTAAAAGCAGAAAGGCTTGTTTTGATTCACAATGTTAGAGATTTGGTCTGTATTTGCTTGGCCCCATCTCCTCATGGCAATCAGAAAGCAGAGCAAGAGAGCAAGGGGTGAGGGGTCCAATGTTACCACCAAGGGCAATCTGTTCATGACCTGACTTCCTTCCACTAAAGGCTCCAGCACACCACAATAGCACCACCGACTACAGACCAGGCCTTCGGGTTGTGTGACTGTGCGGCACATTTAATACCCCCGCTGCCAAGGAGAAAGACTTCTCTTTCAATGTACTTGCAAAGCACACATTATGGTTTACTGATTAGTAGCTAATTAGCTTCTAAAGAATTTAAATTTTAGCAAAACACCGGTCTTTTGCCTGTAGCAGTCAGACCAAAGCTGACATCCCAAAATGACCCCAGTAACCATTTCACACTAAGCAAGCTCTTAGTCAGGACAGTATTGCTTTAGTTTGTGTTTACATGCCTACAGAGTGACTCGGGATTCAGTGTGTGAGCTTGGCCAGTGTGACAAGGGTGAGCCTCCATTTTACCACCCATGAGCTAGCTCTTGACCTGAAGTCCACACTTCACCTCAGGTGGACTTGAGGGAGGTATCAGAGTGTGATTACATTATATGATGGACGTCCTTGATCTGATTATTGGAATCAGGAAAAGTCATCTTAAATGTACCTTCTGGTGGCAAGCTCAGATAAAGGGATGTGGAAGAAAGTAGTTTTGGCTTTTTGCCTGCTTTTCATCACTCTGGCAATCCCACTTTCCTGCTACTGACACATTCCTTCACTGGTATCAGAACCACCTCTTCGGGATTCCAACACAGACCTAAGACCAACAACTTCTGAGGAACCTTCCAGGGCTCTGGCACCCGACTGGGACTACAGAAACACCCAGTTTCATGGGCTGAAAACCAGTAGATTCTTGACCTCTCTAGTGTGAAGCAGACATTTTTGGACTACATAGACTATAGCCTGTAAACCACTCTAATAAATCTCTTTTTACAATGTCTGTTCATTCTATCAGCTCTGTTCCTTTACAGAACTCTGACATACATATGCATTCATATATTTACAAACACACACACATACACACACACACACATATATATATATATATATAATTGTGTGTGTTTGCACATGTGTGTGTGCATGTGTGTGTGTTTTCAAATTCAACTCTGAGAACCCTGACTTGTCCAATACCAAAAGAAAATGAAGACATCAGATCTGTTTCCTAAACACCATCACTGTGGATGGAGGTAAATGAACATTAACTCAATGCTGAATAGGAATAAGAGGCAGAGCAAGGGCCATAAATGCAGAGATGAGCCAGGCAGGTCTCCCAGGCAGCGGATGGGCACTCCCAGCTGTGTCAGCAAGGAGGAAGCAGCAGTTGTGGGAAAATAAGATCATGTGGGGATTCCGCATTCTATGAGAAATACAATGTTTCCAAAGCTGAAAACACACACAGCGTGGATTATAAATACGCAGCTATTATCCACAGCTCTGTACAAAGTGTGTTATTATCTAGATTATTAAACTAGTGGCTTAGATGTAACCATTATGAAATGATTGCAGAGGAGGAAGATTGAGGAGCCAGGCTAATTAAGGCAGCATGTGGGAGCCTGGGGGAAGTCAAGGCTGGATCCAGATCCAGGCCTCCCTGTGGCCTTGTTTTGGACTGTGAACATGTAAAACAAAGAGGGTATTTTCAAATCCACATACAATGTCCAGATGTCACCCTCCACAATTACACTAGGTACATTCAATAGGTGTCTAGAAAACTAGGTTTCAATAATTCTTCTAAGCAAATTAAAGTATGCCTTAAATGCAAGAAGGGAGATATAATGCAGAGAAGATTGCTTTGAAGAGATGTAAAGCACAAAATATCAGGCCCCAAAGCTGATTGCTACCATAGATATGGTTTGATGACAAAACGTCAATGTAAATGATAATGGCAATAAAATAAAAGTGAGTAACCCCATAAGTGAAGGGTTCTCCCAGACAACATTTTCCATGTGCGTGCGTGCGTGCATGTGTGTGTGTGTGTGTGTGTGTGTGTGTGTGTGTGTGTGTGTGTGTAGATCAGAGATTGAAGTCTGTCTTCCTTGATAACGAGCCAGGGTCTCTCACTTGAAACAAGATCTTGTTTGATTCAGTTAGTCTAGTGAGGCAGTTTGCTCCAGGGATCCCTTGTCTCCTCCTTCCAAGTTCTGGTATTTCAGAGAGCTCTGACACCTGCCAGCATTTACCCAGTGTTTGAAATCTGAGCTCTAGCTCCCACATTTGTGTAGTAAGCACTTTATCCACTGATGCATCTCTCCATCCCATATTTTCTGGTTTTGTGTGTGTGTGTGTGTGTGTGTGTGTGTGTGTGTGTGTGTGTGTGTGTTATTGTTGTTGTTGTTGTTATTTTACCAGACACCAACTCCAGCCCATCTCAGGGATATGCACTGTCATCCCAGCTGAGGCAAGGAGCAGAAAGTCCAAGGCATACCTGGGCTTCATAACAACACTCTGACTAAACATGTATTTTTAAAATACCCACAAGTAGGACAATGGTGCTAGAGTATGAAGCCCTAGGTTTAACCCTTAGTATCACAAAATAAGAATAAGATAAAATATTAGCAGGATGTAGGCCCCCCTGCATATTCTTGAGAGTCCAAGGTATGAGGACTGTAGAGTTTGAAGGCAGCCAGAAGAGTTCTAGACTACAGAAGAGTTCCAGGCCACCCTTGGCTATAAAGTAAGATCCTGCCTCAAAACAACAAAATTAAGAATAAATTAAAAAAAAAAAAAGATAAAAACAGAAGATGACCTGAACTCTTTGCATCTAGGAACAGGGGCCCCAAAAAGTTTGTTCCAACAGCTTCATTAACGTCTTTGCCCATGAGAACCCAAAACCAAACAAAGGTGCAAAAGAAAGAGAGAAGACCAAGACATAGGCTACTAGCTGGATATAAACAGGAGATCAAGCCATGGGAGGGTAGGTAACTAGGAGATGTTGACATCATCACCATGTGTCAAATGGGAACGAGCAGACTGTCACTGATGCAGCCTTCCTGGAAAGGCTGGAGGACTCAGACCCTGAAAGTAAGTGTTGATACCCAAAGGCTTGGATATTCACTGAATGTAGGGCCAGTGGGTTTGAGGGAGGCCTTTTGCTGTATATAAATGCCTGCACTGCAGGTTCTATTGAAACCAAGGTCCCAGGTACGAAAGTGATAGAAGGAGAATAGAAGCCCTACCTTCCATTTCTCAGCCATGTGCTGAGGATGGCAATCTTAGCAACATCTGGGGCCTCTGGTGTTGCTGCAGCCAACCATGCACAGGCAGACAGAGACTCAGTGCCTTCTACTCCCCCAGCTTAGACATGTTGCTGAGATATTATCAGCTGCCAGGGTACCACCAAGGCCTCCATAAAAGCACAGTAATTCTGTACTTGCGCTATCTGGACACAGGAAATGACTAAAAGGGAGAAGAATTCTATTCAAAGTGGAACATTGCTGAAAACACATTTGATGGAAACAATCAGCAGATCATGACTAAAAATTCAGAGGAAGGTTGCCATCCTGTGAGATACTCAGAGGCTATCAGAGCCATGGACATCTGAGGAAAACTGATACTTGAGAATTCTAATATAACAATGATTTCTACATTTTAAAAAATGTAACCAAACTGGAATATGGAAAAGAATAGAGTCACATACTCTGCTTTTACCCACACTCCAAAGCATAGAATATTCTGTTTGGGGAATAAGCTGGTCCCTGAAAACAATCCATGTTTGACTTAAGGCCTCTAAAGGACCAGGGCTTTGGGAGATGCTTAATAAAGTGCTTGTCCTATAGTCATGAGAACCTCAGTGTGGGCCCCCAAAAACCACATCAAAAAAATGATGTGGTGGCATGCAACCACATTCTCAGCACTGGAGAGGTAGAGACAAGTGGATTCCTGGTGTTGCAGGCCAGGCAGGCTTACCTACCTAGTGAGTCTCAGGCCAGTGCAAGACCCTGTCTCAAAACAATAATGTAATGGTGCCTGAGGAACACCACCTGTGATTGACCTCTGGCCTTCACATGCATGTACACCAATATGCATTTACACACACACATAAGAAAACAAAACAACCTCATCCCATGATATAAATTGTCAATACATATACATGTCAATATAATGCTTTGATAGCCCCTTTTCACAGCCTTGTCTAAATGAATCCAAGAACATGACCACATACGTAAGAGCTTGAAGCCTAGATAAGATCCAAGGACATAGCTGGTCCAGTGCCACCCATTGCTTCATATGTGAGCAGCTGCCACCTCCACATTAGTCATACTTTCCAGCAGAAACCCCATCAGGAGACGTGCTAGATCAGTTACATGCTAACTACAAGTGTACAGCAAAACACAGATGCTGACACAACATGCCCAGTATAACTGCCGCATATCAATAACATGACTCGCCCCATTCTTCCCAGCAGAATGCAGTTGCCCCACCTAATTTCTTCACCATCCCCTAGGTGAGACTGTTCACCAGGCCCCAGCCAAGCCTGCAGGTGCTCCAAACACAGCCACTCTGAGCTTCCTCCACAGCCTCCAGGAAAGGTCATGAGGATGCCCAGGCTGAGTTCAGGAATCCCCAACCTCAGCAGGATGGCAGAAATGTCTGTGTGCATATGTAAGGAGCAGGGGAAGGGAGTGGTCTGGGGTCTTGGTCCCCAGATGCCCCTCCAGGACAACCATCATATCTGTCACCCTCACTTCTGACAACCAGAATCTTGAGACATTGTCATGGACACGGGAATTTTAGGTGAGGGACAATCATTCTCCCCATGACTTTTCTTGGCAGGCAGAAAAGCCAAGAAGGCAATGAAGCCCCACACACTCAGCATCTTTCCACAAAGCCATCTTTGGTTTCTCTGTCCTGGTTCAAGGGTTTCTGCCCAAGATAATGGTCTCCAGCCTCCTGCTGCACAAATGAAAATCTCCAGCTTTCACACTTAGAGGCTGTTTCTTCAAACCTCTCCAAGGCTCTGACTTGATTCACCTTCCCTGGTCACTCACTTATTTCAGAATCCCTCCTCCCCAGCACTTATGTCCACTATGGCCCTGCCTTCCTCACATTTTCTCCTTCTCCCTGCAGAACACAGAACGTGGCATCCCACACAACTGGTGTGCTCATGTGTCGCCCTGTCCTCTGTTTTATTCTAGAAAGGTTTGGGTTGCAGCTGCACCTTCAGTACCTTGGAGAGCACCAATGGGCCACGAAGTGTTTGTACCAAGGGTTAGGAGCCCTCACAGCTGTGAGCTCTAGCACGAGGCTCTCTACTTATCCTTTAATTGTGGGTTGCTACTACCACCTCTTCCACAAGACAGAAGTATACCCCACAAGCCTGGGCATTCTATGTGCTACTTTATATATAGGGATGGATGGATGGATGGATGGATGGATGGATGGGTCCATTAGACAAGCCTAAATTATGTCTAGGGGTATGGCCTGGGTTCGAAGGGAAATTGTTTTGTGTTTAAAAGTTAATTCATCCATCATTTCAGTGGACTATACAGATACTATCTATGCTGACCACAAACAAAAAGAAGTCCTTGTGTTGGCATATCCCACTTTCTTCTAGGTTGTAATTAGCCCTCAAATTTCTTCCAGTCTGTAAAGCCTTTTGTTACTCTGCAATTCTATCTGCCTCCTTCTCCTGCCTTAAACAATGGGTGGAATGTCCTGGAGACATTCACCAAGTGCCACCCTCAAGTCCCACCCCAACCTGTGCCAGAAAACACAAAGGCCCAAGCCAAGTCAATCCCCTCCCAAACCCAACGAACACAGTGGGAAGTAAACACAAACCCAGCAGCTTTCTCCTGGCCTCATTCCTGATTTTCCTCAGACCTTGAGAGGTTCTTAGAGCCCCAACCCAGCATTCATCCCTGTGGATAATTTAGCTACCATTGCTATATTTATGTCTTAAATTTCTTGATAATTTAGGGGTTTCCAGCAAAATTTTAACAATCTTAACTTTCTTTGGCCTAAAGAGGCAAAAGAAAGAAAGAGGGAGATGGCAGGGAGGAAGGAGAGCAAGAAGGATGGAGGGAAGAGAGGAGAGAATAAATAATGAACTGAACTCCACATGTTATTTGAAGAAGAGGAAGGGGAAATTAAAGAAAACATTTACAATGTGAATACTTTAAAGCGTGGTGGGGAACAGTAACACTAAATGTATTTGTATTAGAATTTCAGTATTTTCCGTTTAGAGACATGAGACAAGTTAATTGCATAGTTACCACGAAATAAACTACGTGGCAATTACACAGTAACTCCTTTAGAAACTGTGGTAATTACACTGAATCGAGCATTCTAAAATAGACTTAAGGTACCAAGTTCACACACAATGAGATGTTCAACCTGAGCCTGGGCCTCTCCAAGAGAATGCAGCTCAGGCAACAACTTAGGGTGCCAATTCTTGAAGATGATGTATTTATAAATATAGACATATCCCTAGGAAGGGCCCTGAGCACAAGATGTCTTTCCAGCCAATGACAGAGAGGACGCAGTGATGGGGTGCCAGGCAAGAAGGAAGTTGACAGCAATTCCTTGTCTGAAGGTGACAATTCTCAGAAAAACATTAGCAGTAGGGCTTGAGAAGGAGTGGAGTTTGTTGGCTTAGAATTTGCATAATGTTCTGCGGTATTTGAAAGGAGTCTGTGTTAGGGAAACAGCTCTGTAGAGCAGTGAGTGGGGACAGTATATTTTGCACCTAGCATCAATTTTCTTAGGGATTAGAGGCCTGTGATGCAACCAATCCCCCAAAGGATATGAAGTAACCACCTTGGTCTCCCTGCCTTTCCCAAATCATTATTCAGTCAGCCTGGAAAGATGGGGGTGTGAACTATGAATCAAGAGGGAGGGCCAAACTCAAAAAAAAAAAAAAAAATGGAAGAAAAGGGCTGCTGGAGCCCTGGGAACTGAGCGGAGGGTGATATTTTAAGACCACTTCCTGACCATGGGGTAGTCTTGACTACCATAGGGGCTACCCTTCCACAAGGAGCAGGGTACAGATTGGCAACAGCCCTTAGTGTTTCCTTGGGCATGAGTCAGCTTCCTTCCCACCTGCCAGACAGGATCCAGGAGCATGGTGAAGCCCTGAACTCTTTCTTCATTCCCAGGTCTGGGAGTTGGCCACAACCCAGGATGGAGATGACGTCAGGACTGGATTTAGCACTAGCTGCCAAGGCCTTTGTGAATTTAATTTTAGAGGCATCGCTCTGCAGAGCTGATGCCAAACTATAGCTGATGAGCACCAGGAAGAAATGAGATTAGAGATGGGTGAAACGAGATGGAATGGACGTGGACAGGGTGGGGTTCTAATAACATTTAATTTAGACCTTGTTTGCGCAGGCCATCTGGCTCCAAACAAGTGGGAAAATGGATCCAGTACAAAGGTAGTTCTGCTAAACCTGACCCAAGTTCTGGATCACCCTCATGGGGAGATACCAAGTCCATTATTCACAGAGCTATGGGCATACCCACTGAGCCATGAAGTGGAGCACTGTATCCCACTTCATGGTCACAGTCTCCATGATGTACTTCCTCCAATAAGACCACACTCCCTCCTAAGCCTCCCAGAACAGCACTACCACCTGGGGACTGGGTATTCCAGTGCCTGCCTTGAAGCTGTAGGGCACTTCTCACTTACACTGTCAATTGTGTTGCCTTTCCCATCTTCAGAGGTGAGCAGGAGACCTGGAGCCACCAAGAATTCTGATGCCCAACATGCACACTGGGAGGCCTGAGATGCAGAATACATGGAGATCCATAGTTCAAACTCACATGCACCATGATGATCTATCTGGTCCAGGTTGGTCTCAATAGTACCCCATCTTAGTCTGGCACAGACCTGCCTGTGGGATGTGAGTGACCAAGTCTGACTCCTGGAGCAAGATAGATCAGGCAATGACTCTTCTCCAAGCTTCCCCAGTTTTGTAGACTTAAGGCATGTCTCTCATTGGAGCTTGTGTTGAGCCTAAGCTGAGTAGCAGATTGAACAGGTCTGAAGGAGATCCCTTTATGCTGCTATAACCTCTAGGCATGTAGCAACATAGCTACAACTCTAGAATGTTCCTTAAGTCTGAATCAAGTTTTTTTGGGCAGACAGGGTCTTATTATGAACTCCAGACTGTCTAGAAACTCACCCTTAGCCTAGGCTGGTATCAGGTTCACAGAGATCGACCTGCCTATGCCTCCCAAGTGCTGGGATTAAAGGTATGCACCACCACACCCTGCTATCAAACTCTTTATAGTAATTTTGTTATTTTCGAATGTTAACACACAAAGAAGACCTCTTTTTGGGCAATATGGCTCAGTAGATGAAAGCTGTGAGCAGAAGTTTCTGGAAATAATCACATTTTCCACTGAGAGATTGGATTGCAAGTCCAAATCTTAGTTTCTCTTGGGTTCTCCTCAGCCCCCTTGCTAGCCATTCCTTGCTCATGTCTGTCTGACCTAATATCTCTGTTACTAATGGCTGAGATCTTTTATAATGTGTTAAGTAGACCCTTAACTTCTACCAACCCCAGGCTGAGAATGTCATCAGCTGGAATATAAGGCCTACAGCAGAGGTTCCCAAATTCATTGAAACCTGTTTGCCTGATGCTTCCACTGGAGTATTTGGAGAGTGCCTTGGTTTATGACTGTGTTCTGTTACTATATAATATTTTTGTAACTATTACCCCATTGGAACATGAACTTTATTAACCTGAATCTGTGGCCTGGTCCATGATCATTTATATTTGGCTCAGAACAGTGTCTTATCTCCTTTCAGACAAGAGTTGTGTTTCCAAATCCATTAAGCATTTGCTCAGCCAATCCCTGGGACCCAATGAAGGTAGGAGAAGAGAGCTACCTCCACAGAGTTGAACTCTGGCTTCCAGTGGGTGCTATGGTGCCCAAGTGCACACGTGCAAGTGCTCACTCATTATAAACAAAGAAAGTGGCTCAAAAGCTAGTTTCTAGTTCTGTCACAGAATGTTTATTTTTCAGTGGTAATCCCAGTTGATAAGGTCAGCTCAGATTCATGCTTGCAGTTCTAGATGTGAGCCTTCAGCTTCCTGCTCCTGCCCCATACCTTTATTCTACCATCATGGATACTAACCCTCTAGAACCATAAACCCAAATAAACTCTTTCTTCTATAAGTTTTATCATAGAAATAGATATAGCAATAGAAGCAATTCTATTTCACAGCAATAGAAAAATAACTAAAACAGCAACCTCCCTGGAAGGCTCACAAGGAGGGCTCTGAGAACATCATTTAGTGGGACCCTGGCCTTGTAACCATGGCTGTAGATATAGAAGCCTCAGTCCAGGGGGAGGAGACTGAGAGGCACAGCTGGAGGCAGAGAGCAGGAACAGAGGATCCATGCTAAAGATGAGCCCCCAGCTGTTCCCAGGGTGGGTCATGGCACTGCTCAGAGGGGCATTTGCCCCTTCACTACCCTTGAAGGAACACCTAGATCTCAGCTGATAGTAACCCACTTTTGCAAAGACACACACACACACACACACACACACACACACACACACACACACACACACAATATACCTCTCTTTCCCTACAGCTCTTCCCCTTTTCTCTCAATGACAACTGTAATAAAATTTGAAAAACATAAAAATATTGAGAAGGCCAGCCCAGGTGACATCGTAGGGTGCAGACCTGAGGTCTGCAAGGATTTCTTAAACACACATGTACTGGGGATGGCATCTCTGTGTGGGCAGTTTCCATAGTGTCCTTTCCTGAGACACAGTTCAAAGAAAGCACAAGGATCAGTTTTCTTTGTATGACGTGGACACCTGCTCTCCCCTCCCACATCTCCCAGAGGGCTATGATTGTTTTGTTAAGATTAGTTTTATTTATGTGTCAAAGGGCGATTGCCCAGAGGAGAACATCAAATCCCCTGGAGCTGGAGCTACAGCTGTTGTGAGCCTCCTGACATGGAGGCTGGGAACTGAGTCTGGAAAAACAGCAAGTGCTCTTAATTGCTGAGCCAGCTCTCCAGCCACTGCAAGAGACTGTTTTTAATTCTATGTGTGTTTTTGGTGCCTAGGAGTCTGTTGGCTGAGGGGGCCTGGGTTTACTTCTGGGCCCCTTATTCTATTCCACGTGACTCTGTGTCTATGCCAGTGCCATGGTGGCTTTGTTCCTGTGTCTTTAAGTCAGGTGCTGTGGTACCTCCAACTCTGTTCCATTTGAAAACTGAAACTAGGTTCCCATCACTCAGCCTGTACAAAACCCAACTCCAAGTGGATTAAAGATCTTGCAAGACCTAGATCCCTGCAATTGCTAGAGGGACTGTGAGAGAAATTGTTACAAATGTTGATTTCCTGCACAGAAGTCCTGTAGTTCAGGAAACAAAGGCAAGAATTAACCGAAGGGGGTGCATAACCATGAAGAGCATAGGCAGGGGCTGGAGAGATGGCTCCAAGGTTAAGAGTCCTGGCTGCTCTTGCAGAGGACCTGGGTTCAGTTGCCATCATACACATGGAGGCTCATAGCCACCTGTAATTTCATCATCCTGTGCTAGCTTCCTGTTTCAGTACAGGTACTGCATGTACATGGTGCACAGAAATACATGAGATACCCACACACATAAAATAAAGTTAATTTTTAAAAAAAATCTTAGAGCAAAAGCAGCAACCAGTGAAGGGTCTACAGGTTTGGAGGGAGCTTCAGCCATTCACCTGAATACTATGACTATCTGGAATATAGAAAGAGCTCAGAAAATATAGCAAAGCATGTAATCCCATGAAAATGGGCAATGGCCTGAAGAGGATGTTCCCAAAGACCCACAAAAGGCCAGGAAGTACAGGGAGAAATACTCCCCAGCCTCATCTAGAAAGGAATCACAGACCAAAACCACATGGGGAGTCCACCTCATCCTCATCAGAATGACTGTCAAGGAACAGCTGCACACACTCGTGAGGATATGGGGGAGAAAAGCCTTACACTGCTGTGGGTTGTTCGTTGGTGCACCTACTGTGAGACTCATTATGGAAGCTTCCCAGAAAACCAAAAATAATAGAATACCATATGGTCCAGCCAGAATACTTCTGAAGATGTACACATGCCATAAATACACCTGCACACCATGGTTATTGTTGCACTGTTCACAAAAACCATGTTATGGAATTAGCCCCGTTCAGGACAAACAGAGAAAATATGGGATAGAGACAATGGGTACTATTCAGCTATCAAGAATAATTAAAGCTTGTCATCCATAGGAAAGGATGGATGGAACCAGAGTAGTTCACCATAAGCAAGATAAGCCAAACATAAGGAGACAAAAATCCAGTCTTTCCCCTCACACAGGAGGGATCCTAAGGACTGGTAGGGGTGGAGGATGGAGAGAGAGGAGGGGAGGGAAAGGGGAGGATATGATCAATGAGCAGTATGTACACATATAAAAGTGCCACCACAAAGCTGATACTGTAATAATTTTATACACATGTACCTGTGCTTGCCATTGTGGGGAGGAGCACCTGCACACATGTGCTCCTGCCTTGGGATCCCTGAGGCCAGGCTCATGTGTCTTTGGGTACAGCTACCTTGGGTTTTGAAACAGAGTCTCTCACTGGCCAGTGAACCCCCAGGGATCATTGCCTGTGCAAAGCTAGAGCTCCAAGAGCAGGCTGCCATACCCTGAGGCTCAAACGCAGGTGATCTAGCTTGCTCACCCAGCACCTACTACCTGAGCTGTCTCTTTGGCCCTAAATGAAAAGTAAGGAAATGAGTACATTTTAAAAATACATATGGAAGAAAGATTAAACTCTTACAATTTTATGTCGAGTGTCTTTTCCTCTTTGGGATTTTGGGGCTTGAGTCACAAAACTACCACCAAAAACTATTCAGTGGGCGGAACCTGCCCCCCTGAGAGTCGGTGTTAGAGGAAACAATCCTGGCTCCTCCTCCCAGCCGCACAGCGTTGATCCTCAAAGGGCAACTGTGTGGCAACAGGTATCCAGGCATTCTGCCCAGTGAAGGGGTCCTGTCTGTGCTGGGGGACGGTGGACAGTGGAATCACACTGACTCCTCCTGAGCATCAGTCACTAGCAGAAGGCTCAGCATCCCCACAACACCACAGCCACTGGCCCAGGCTCTCAGGAGTCCAGCTCCATCTGCTCCCAGAGCTCAGCTGCCTTATTGCCTGCCTTTCTGTTGCTTAGTAACAAGATCACCTAATTATTCTACTAAGAGGTCAAAGAAATGCCAGCAACCCATTGCCTAGACTAGGAAGTCAGATGGCATAGCCTTTAATTTACATAAAGAAGGTTCTTTTTAGTTAGAGGGAGGAGGGAGGAGGGGGGCGGTCTGAAGTTCAGCCTGCATTTGCTAATATCAGATCTGGACCGCCTGGCCATGCAGCAAAGGGCAGCAGCAGCCCGTTGAAGAAGCTGCCATAGAGTTCTGCTCTTTTTAATTCCTAGACTTGTTCATAGATGAGTAGTATGTGATCAAAAAAGGGGAACCTTCTTTTCCTGTTAGATAATGACTTGTTCCTGCTGAGGCTTCCTAAGGCCCTAAGGACTTTTGTTTTCTGATTTTGGAGGTGGGAGGCTTGGATTAGGAGCATCTTGGGGGCAGGAGGGATGTTTGTGTTTTTCTTAGCTGACTTGTTTTTATCTGTCTGGAGCCACAGTTGTCGGGTTTTATTTTCTGAACACCCCACTTCTTAGTGTTTTGGTATTGAGTACCTTATTGTGTCTATAAGGGGCCATTCAACTGCCTTCCAAGTGACAAAGTCCCCACGTGCTGGCTCAGAACCCTGAGCTGAGCAGGCTGGGAGGGGGGGTGGAGAATTATCGCTTTTTGATTGGAAGTCATGGGAAAATAAATTGATGTTACTGAAAGGCTGTCTAGCTCCGGGGCTGGCTATGTGAAACCACCTTTTGTCTTCCAAGCTGCCTGGTCTCCCCAGTCCTAGGTCTCCCCCCACCCCCAAAACCCCCAGAAGCCCTGTGCAGAGCCACAAGAGTTGGTCCTCTGCTGCCCTCTGCTGGCCCTGAGGGGTGATGACCTCTGAAAATTTTCCAGTTGAGTCTTCTGTTTATTTTAAACCTTTAAAAACACTTCACCCAAGCTTGGGGGTTTTTGAGGGTTAACTGTGACTCCAAAATGCATCCACTGATTGACAGGGTGCAGGACATAATTCACTGTAAAAGTGAAATATCTCACATACACATAGAGGATAAAAACAGCACACTGCAATTGTTTTTAATAGCGTTGAACTGTGTGGCTAGGTACTTATGATCAGGGTCCATTAACACTGAGAAATTCTGGTTAATGACAGCAAGTGACATAAGGACCCTTGAGTTCCCTTGAACCTTCTGGAACACTTCTCTGCAAACCTAGACTCCTGAGAGGTTACCTCAATACTGGGGTCGGCAGGGGAAGTGGGGGGAGGATGCTGAGGCAGGAAGGAGGCCCAGGGCCTTTGAGAACTGGCCGGACCTCAGTCACAGGCCAAGACTGTAACCCTCTGGCCATCCCACCTGTCTCCCCATTGTTCTCAGAATGAAGGAGGCATTTGAGGGCCAATCCCATTTATTATTACTCTATTATTTATTGTAAAGGCTCAAAAAGGCAATTAGGATGTTGGGGAAAAGGACAGAGGCCTCTGTTGCATCACCAACCAGGCTCCTGGGTCTCAATGGGAAGTCCATTGTGGGGTATTCCATGTTCTTGCTCTGCATAAACCTTTAATGTGTATGTGTATACTAAATTATCAAACCATCTCTTTATGTCTTCACTGAAATTCTAAATTTAAGCTCATTTTCTCCATGTGTGGCATAATTTGCTCTTTTAAGAAAAAAAAAAGTTGTCTTAAAAGAAAGGCATGGGGGACATAAGAACTTTAGCAAAGTGATGTGGCAAAGTCATGTCTCCTGTGAGAACCTGATTCTGTCCTCTGTCAGCTCTCTCACCATCAAGAGAAAGGCATGTGAGAATGGGAGCTGCAGGACAGTATGGAACAGGCTCAGCCAGAGCAGATGCAGCCTAGCATCCAGGTCCCCAGCATCCTGCTGAGAGAGCAGAGACACCCATGTCAGCAGTAGAACCTGTCCACTTTTTTGCTAAGCCAGACTCCACCTCAAACATGTGATGGACCCATACATTCCCCTTGCATCCCTCACCCTCAGGAAATCCACTGCTTCTGATGCCCATGGTCACATCTGTGCACTGAGGGTGAGTGGTCGGTGCAGAATTTCCTGAGGAGAAGCAATTCAAGGGAAGGCTAACAGTCTTGGGGGTGAGTCTACCATGGCAGAGAAGGTTTGGTGGTGGGGATGGCTCTGGCTGTGGCATCAGGAAGCAGCTGGCTCACATCATGGTGGGTCAGGAAGCAGGGGACAAACAGGAAGTGGGATCTGAAATGAAACCTCCAGTCCCTGCCCCACTTCCTCCCCCAAGGCTCCACACCCTCTAGCCGAGGGCTAAGCATTCAACACATGAGCCTGTGGGACAGTCTACACACAAGCCATGGCAGAAGGGTCACCTTCAGAAATGTATCTTCTGTGTGCTTCCACTCAGGAGCTATGGATGATTTCTCAGATTCTGTAAGGAAATGATGTAGTACAAGTTCTAATTGGTCTTAATAGTAAAAACCCAGAGTCAGATATGGAGGGTGAAAGCTGAAAGATCAGAGAAGCAAACAGCCAGCCACTAGAAAGACTTCTTACTTCTACCAAATCCTCAGACATAAAAGGGCTGAGCTCCTGTCTCCACCCTGCCTTATCACTTCCTCTTGACACCTAACCATATCACTTCCTGTCTCCATCTCCCTAGTGCTGGTTTTAAAGTGTATGCAACCACTGCCTGGCTTCTGTGGTTAACTAGTTTCTAGCTCTGTATTCTGATCTCCAGTCAAGCTTTATTTGTTAGAACACAAACAAAGTATCATCACAAAACATCTTTGAGGATACAGAAGACATAGGTGCAAGCTCTGCTGACCACCTATTATTGTTCAAGGCTGAGGACCTAGGCCTGCAGACCAGGCCCTCACTTCTGTCTGCATGGTAGTCCTGCCAACAGCCTTACCCGGGCCCTTTACAGCCCTGGGAAATCAGTCACATGCCACCTCATGTGGAGAGGGTGGAAGGTATGGCTGTAAAGCCACGATGACACTTTTTAGTAGTCTTTTAATTCACTTCAAATATTGATGTGCATAATTATTTACAAATACCTTTCTTTTAAAAGATTAAAAGTTTCCACTCCTCAGTTGTGGTACTAACTTTTCTGTTGCCATGATAAAAAAACAACAAACAAAAAACCCTGATAAAAGCTTACAGTTCCGGAGGGACAGAGTTCATTACAGCAGGGAAGGTGGGGGTGGGGAGAAAGGAGAGAGAGAGACAGACAGACAGACATGAGACAGAGAGACACCGAGAGAGAACAGGAAGTGAGATAAGACTATAAACCCTTAAAACCCACCCCCAGTGACAGATTTCCTCCATCAAGGCTCCACCTTCTAAAGGTTCCACAACCTCCCCAACAGTATCAACAACTGGGGCCAGGTTTTCAGACTCCTGAACCTGTGGGGAACACTTCCATAACAAATCTATTTTGATTTTGCGTTTAGATCTACCATTCATTCAACAAACCTCAGTGTGATTTCCATCTACCCTGGCTGTTTGTGAGTAGAGAGACAGAGCCTCTGACATTGTGGGGACAAGACAGAAATAAGAGAAAGCTAGCAATAAATGGAAGTGGGTAGCTGTGGCTCTAGACCCAACGTGGGAAACAAGGACCACAGTAGGATGGGCCAAGACACAGCCCACGTGCTCATGTCCTATACTGGACCCACAGCAGTAGCAGCATTTATAATGGCAGCCACCACAACAGCAACACGTGCTTTTGTTTAATTTTCTGAGTAATGAATCAAACACTAGAGAATCCTCCAATTTCTATACTAAAGAAAAATAAGTTATAGTCCCCCAATGTAGAACACTTAAAGCATAAAACTGGGTGTTTTGAGTCAAGTTAAAATGCCATTTTTATTGAAATATTACCAAGATAGCCATTTTACCCAGTCAAATGATGGTGTTCCATATTGATGTTTGATTTGTCAACACTGATTTAATAGTGACTACAAAGGAAGAGAGATTCCACAGGCGCCCAGTCGCACAGAACCCCATCTCTGCCTCCATTTGGCCTGGAAAGTTCCCTTCACTTCTGTCACGGAGCTTAGCCGAGAATCCATCAGGAAATGTTTGTTGTAACTGCAGTGATCCAATTAGAAATGTTCCGGCAATCTCTGAGACAAGTGTGAAGAGGCTGAGAAAGTTTGAAGAAAGCAGAAAAATGTAGAAGCCATCTGGAAGTCTTAAATAGACGGTGGTAATTATTCAGCTGTTTAGAAACAAGTCCTAAACAAGAAGCCTGAAACTGGTCTCTCATTTTCTACTAAAATAATTGCCTGTTTGCTAGTCTTACAGTTGGGGTTTTGTGGTATCACTAACCGCCCACATCCCTTCTCCTGTGGACAGATTCCATATGTCAAGTCCTAGGGGCCACACGGCACCTCAGGCCCCCGTGCCAAGTAGGCAGTGCCCCAGCTCTGAGCCCCAGTGCCTGTCTGCAATGAGCTTCCTGCTGTACCAACTTGTTCCAAACTTGCAGGTCGAGCCCCGCTCCTGTGTCCAGCCCTGCAGAGTCCCTCACACTGACCTGCTTCCAGTCTAAAGAAGGTGAAGAGGCTCTGGTTGCATAAGGATGTGATGGGAATGCAAGCTGGTTTCTCTTCTAGGACCTTCCCCAATATGGGTCTGGGTAAGCCCTGCTCAACACCAGCCAGTGAATACCAAGTGGGTGAGAATGTCTCACACTCTTGGGCTCCTGTGGCCAAGCCTTGCTGTGAGTCCAGTGTTCTCAGAATTGGATTTCAGGAGCAGGTAAGGGCTCAGAAGGTATAGCTTTTCTCTTGAAAGCATGACAACCTGAATTTGCACCCGAAAACACACATTTTTAGAAAGCCAGGAATGTACTTGTAATCCCAGTGCAGGAGGGTGGAGAAGGACAGGGATCCCTAGGCTTCACTGGCCAGCCAACCTCACATTATTGGTGAGCCCCACTTCCCAATGAGACCCCATTTGAAAAAATAATGTAGAGGGTGACTAAGAATGACACCCAAGCCAGGAGGTGGCAGTACACATCTTTAATCCCAGCACTCGGGAAACAAAGGCAGAAAAATCTCTGAATTCAAGGCCAGCCTGGTCTACAGAGAGTGTTCCAGGACAGCCAGAGCTCTTTATCTCAAAAAAAAAAAAAAAAAAAGAGTGACCCAAGATTGTCCTTTGACCTTTACACAAAGATGCATATGAACACACACAAATGTATGTGAACACACACAGACATGCATGCATGAACATACATATGCAGCACACATGAAAAATGTAGTTCAGCCACTCCAAATAAGTCTCTGAAGTCCACCCAGAGCTCTTGGCAGGGTCCCACCATCTATGCCCAAGCTCTCATGCCTGGAAACCCTGAACCCCCTGTGCTAGCCACAGTACCCCAATACTGGCATCCCCCATTAACTGAGTACCAAGGTGCTTCAGCCCTGCTCTGCCCCCAGTCTCTTCCCCCAAAGTTTCTGTCTTAGCTTCAAGCTCAGTCTACCATGGTGGTTCAAACCCAACAGGACAGGTTTTCTCATTTGCAATAATCTCCTCAGATGTTTCTAGACCCCAGAGGATACTAGGAGACACAGACTTGCACCAAATTCTATATAGATGAGACTTTTCCTATATATGAATAATCTGTGATAACATTTAATTCATGAGTTGGACATGTAAGAAATGAACAATAATTACTAATAGAGCAGATACTATAATAATACTGTCCCAATGGCTTGTAATATCAATAAGGCACATGTCACTCAAACACAAGTGCTATGATGCTGTAATAGTGACTCAGGCAAGAAAAGTTACCTATTCTTAGGGAGAGAACATGGCCTGCATAGCTATGCTGGTCAGGGGATAATTCACAGACGCCCTCTGTCCTTCCTACTATATGATGCCATAATGAAAAATTTTAAATTATTAATAGTAATGGTCTAAATAGACATTTATATGATGCTTCTGGTTTAAATTAGAACACTGGACAATACACAAGGTATATCAATTATCTTACTTTCTTAATTAGTCCTAAATTAATCTGCATGTTTAGCCCCATCTCACTATTCAACATGATGATTCTAAACTCTAGGACACATTAACAAACAGGCTTAGGAAATAAAAATGTTGAGATGAGAACCAGGTGGACATACCTGGAGCAAATGAATCTGACGAAAGTCATACATGTCTGGCACAGAGTTGGACAAGCAGACCAGCAGAGACCAGAAGAAACCAGACACGAGCCTTGTGGCCTTTGTGTGTGACATGGACCATAGAGATGGGAATTCAGCTCACTATAGAGAAAAGTTTCCTTCCCAGTAGTTAGACGTGCAAATATCCTGATGTCAGACAGTTCAATGGTGAAAGCTGTTGCAGAGATGTAAGGCAACGTCTTGACCACCCGAAGTCGGCACCAGATGCTTTGAACAAGATCCAAAGCGGATGAAGAACATGTGATTTCTGGACAAATCAATCTAACAGAAGGAAGTGAATGCTTACGATTTGTGACAAGCACCGAAACACAGAGGTGGAGGAGGCCGATATCTACTCTGTCCAAATTCCCAGAATTTTATTACCTAGACTTTTAGAAGCCACCCACAAAAGGAAACCGCCACACTGAAATCCTACAGAGAAAAACAAGGTGCATGGGAAACTAGATGTGGACATGTAAAAAGGAGAGGAAACACAAGCAATCAAAAAAGACACAAGTGATATCAAATCAGCCCTCTCAGGGCACTGAGACTGGGCAGGTTATAAAGGTCAGAGTTCTGGCTGCCTTTTCTGTTGCTATGACAAACTCCATTAACAAAGAGCATCTTACGAGAAGAAAGGGCTATTTTGGCAGACACTTCTAGGTCACAGTCCATCTCTGAGGGAAGTTGAGGCAGGAACTTGAAGCAGAAATCACAGAGAAACACTGCCTTCTAGCTTTCTCCATGGCTCATGCTCAGACTGCTTTCTCATACATCCCAGGCCCATCTGCCTAGGGATGGTGCTGCTCACAATGGCTGGGATCTCCCACAATCATCAATCAAGACAATCTCACAGACATGGCCCCTCTGATGGAGGCAATTCTTCAGTTGAGGTTCCCCAGGTGACTTTGGGTTGCATCAAGTCGACAATAAGCCTGGATAGCACAAGTGGGCACTGGATTCTCACAGTTCTGCAGGCTGATGTCCAAAGTCAAGGTTCTGGCAGGTTCCATATCTAGGAAGGGCATGCCTACCTCCTCCACTGTGTGCTGTTTGTTCCCTGGGAAGGACAGATATTGTGGGCAGGCCCACACAACAGAAGGAATGGAAGGAGATTGATTCTCCCCTCCAGCCCCTTTATAAGACACTAGTCCATTGTGAGGCTGCAGCCCTCATGAGCCAACCTCCTGAAAGCCCACTTTAATTACTGTGGATATGAGAATTAAGCACCAACATAATCTTTGGAGGTAGACAAATCTTCAAACCATGTCACACTATCTCTAAGGAACACTTTATAGGGGAACTGAATGGATGGCTCAGCAGTATGAGCAGAGGTGCTCTTGTAGAAGACATGGGTTCAGTTTCCAGTACCTACATGACAGTTAACAACTGTCTGTATAGCCAGGTCTAGGAGATCTGACTCCTTCTAGCCTCTGCCAGCTATGCATGTGATACACAGACATATATACAGGCAAACACTCATACACATAAAATAAAATGAAAAAGTAGAACACTTTATAGGCATGGCTAATATGATCAAGAGTTGGGAAAATACGTGCTGACAAGATGGTTCATTGAGTAAAGGCACTTTCTGCCAAGTCTGACATCCTGAGTTTGATCCCTAGGTCCTATGTTGTGGACGGAGAGACCCATGTCTCAGAAGTTTTTCTCTAAACCCCTCATGCACAGATGCACCCAATCACATATGCACAGAGAGATGACTGAAGAATTATGGATGGATAGATACAGATGATAGAAGATAATCGATAAATAGAATATAAATAGATGATAGATGATAAATAGAATGTAATTTTTTAAACCAGAATAAATATTTTGAAAGAGTTGGACATTATGCCGCAGGTGGAAACCCGTCCTATACTGTTTGCTCAGTGAGATACATAAATATCCAAGAACATAGAATAAGTGCTTTGCAAGGAGCAGCAATGATAGGGAAGGAGGAATGGAAAGATGGGATAAAATCCAGGAGAAAAGAAGGGCCTGGCATACATCTGTGGAGATAGTGTATGGGGGTCCTGGGGCATGACGATTCCAACTCTGCCCCAGAATGAGAACCACCATCAAGCTTTACCACAGACGTTACATGTGGCTGTCATCCAGGACACAGGTGCTTCCTTAAGTCTGTGTCAGGGGTGAGATCCAGCCACCTGTGTCGCATGGGCTTCCCTGAGCACAGGGAAAGCCAGCTGTATCTGCTAAAGACAGCCTTGGGTGATTCGGCTGCAGACCAGCAGCATTCCAGCTCTCCAGTTCACATCCCCATCAATCACCCAATACCCTCTGAGACTCACATGAAGGGTGTGGGTGAGACAAGCCTCCCTAGGATGCAGCAGTCACTATAAAAGCATCTGTCTGCCCCAGGGGAATTTAGTGAATGTTTAGGTTCCCCAGCCTCTGAGCTGTGAACTAAAATTCCCAGAAAGAAACCCTGCCTAGGCTGAGCATGTCACAAAGGCTGTGTGATTAGAACTTTATCAATTGGGGAGAGGATTTGAGCAATGCAGGCCCAGAACCAAGTTATCGTGAGCTGTCTTTATCTAAGTGTTGCCTTTAGCCCCTCATTGCCCATCTCTGTATGTGACTTGTTTCTTTTTTTTTTTTAAAGCCGGGGATTGAACCCAGGCCTTGCGCTTGCTAGGCAAGTGCTCTACCACTGAGCTAAATCTCCAACCCTCTGTATGTGACTTGTAACAGTCAGGTAAATCCTTTAGAATATACAAACAGACCCTATCACCCACCAACTGGAAAGCTCTGCGTCACCAGCTAGCTTCTGAGGCTGTAGCAGAGGTGTCTCTGCTTTGCTGTGATATGGCACCTGATGTCCCCTCCGATGTATTTTAAAATATTTTGATTTATGACTTTCTTTGTTCTGTTACTATAAAAGCTCCACAAAACTGTTACTGTGTTGAACATGTCAGAGTGACCCGAATCTGCATTCCCAGGCCGTGGCCACTCATATTTGGTTCCAGAATACATTCTCTCTTCTCCTCTTTAGATGGAAGCTGATTGTCATGTCAAGAAGCAGATTTATGATTAAAGCATGAAAATCTATAGACAGTAAGGTGAATACTAACCACGTGAACTACAGAGGCAATAGGCAACCTACTTCTACATTGTGAAGTGTAGAATCTAGAAGGCAGCTTGTCAGGGAGCTCCCAAGGTGCTCTGGGAAGGGTCACCCTCCACAGAGATGTATCTCATCAGCAGCCCAGATAGTTCCTGGGGGCAGGGGTTAAATGAGAACATACTGTGGAAGATTAAGAGCCTTCCCTTTCTCCAGCTGCCTTCTGGCTCCAAGGCTGGCAGAGGTTCAAGGCCTAAACCTGAATTTGAGGGTATGGCCTCCATTTTTGAGACTGAGCCTTTGATGAAAGGACCAGACTTGGCCGAGACTGACCTGAGTAGAGGAGGATGAAGGAAAGCAACCACAAGTTGTGTTCTTCACAGCAGAGGACCGCAGCATCCTCAGTGCTAAGCAATAAGTGAGTTATAGCCCAGGCATCTATGTCAGATGTCAGACTCCAGGAACCCAGCTCCACAGCCAGCCACAGGGTAAGTGTCAGAAGTCAACTGTTCTCCAGAGTATGTGAAATATGCCTCAGCTGCTGCTTTGACTGACATGGTCTCATCAATCCAAAAAAAGAGAAACCACTGTCTCCATTAGCTGGGAGAACAGTCAAAATGGCAGCCAATGACAATGCGCTCTGTGGATTTGCTCTAGGGAGAATGGATACTACCCTAAAGGGCTGAGGATACACCTCATTGTCAACCAAGATGCATCAACTTGTGATTTTCCTGACTTTAATGTTAAATCAGCACAAGTTGGGCTGTATACATTCTGTTCAAGGTCTGTCCTGTTTCCTGAATGGTCTTTGCAGCAGGCACAACTTATGTTCTCTGACATGTAAACAATACAATTTAGAGTTCTTTGTATGGTTTTCCCCCCCTTTGGTTTTTCGAGATAGGGTTTCTCTGTGTAGCTTTGCTCCTTTTCCTGGAGCTCACTTGGTAGCCCAGGCTGGCCTTGAACTCACAGAGATCCGCCTGGCTCTGCCTCCCAAGTGCTGGGATTAAAGGCGTGCGCCACCACCGCCCGGCTTTTTTTTTTTTTTTTTTAAATGGAGCTGAGGATGGAACCCAGGGCCTTGTGCTTGCTAGGCAAGCACTCTACAACTGAGCTAAATCCCCAACCCTTTTGTATGTTTTAAAATGAATTTTAGCTTATTATCAAATTTCCCTTCCAAAGTTACCTGGTCAAGGCTCTCCACAGATTTACCTCAGAAAACATCACAATTTTGCACTGTGTGATGATGGGTATTGTTGGGGATTTCTTCACTCTTTTTGAAGGGGCCTACTACCCAACTCCCAAATAAATCACACACGAAGGCTTATTGTTATTTATGAATGCCTGGCCTTAGCTTGGCTTAGTTTCTTGCCAACTTTTCTTATAACTTTAATTATCCTATCTACCTTTTCCCTCTGGGTTTTTCCTGTTCTCTTTCTTCTGTAAATCTTTCTCTTACCTGTAGCAGGAATACTTAATGGTACTTATTAATAAAATCAAACCCGAGGCCAGTTATTGGGGTGAACACTGGAAGATCAGAGAAGCAGAACAAGCCACAGGTATCTCACCTCACCAGTTCCTCAGCTGGTCTTGTTTCCTCAGAATGGATGCCTCTGAGTCCTCATCCAGAATGGATCTCAGCTGAACTATGCTGCCCCAAAGCCTAAAAGCTTAACCAGCCAAATGCTGAAGCAGTCAAATGCTGCTAGTTTCTGGTCTTCATGCCTTATATAATCTTCCTACTTTCTACCATCACTCCCTAGGATTAAAGGCTGGATTTCTGGGATTAAAGGCGTGTGTCACCATGCCTGGCTGTTTCTAATGTGGCCTTGAACTCAGAGATCCAGAGGTATTTCTGTCTCTGAAATGCTAGGATTAAAGGCGTGTGCTACCACTGCCTATCCTCATGTTTAATATTGTGGCCATCCTGCTCTCTGACTCCAGATAAGTTTATTTCAGGGAACACACAATATTTCGGGGAACATAATACCACCACACTTACCCTGTGGCTGGCTGTGGAGCTGGGTGGCTGGCTCCTGGAGTCTTCCTCCTTCCTCTCTCATTCCTAGATCTCGCCTCCCAGGTTTCTCCTTCTATTTATCCTCTCTGCCTGCCAGCTCCACCTATGCTTTCTCCTGCCTTGCTATTGGCCATTCAGGTCTTTATTAGACCATCAGGTATTTTAGATAAGCACAGTAACACCGCTTCACAGAGTCAAACAAATGCAACAGAAACAAAAGTAACACACTTAAAATAATATTCCACAACAGATGGGTTCCTGGTCCTGTGACCAGTGAGCACTGAGGGCATCTGTTCCCAAATTCACTTCACTAGTCAAAACAAGCTTGGTGGCTTAAAACAATAAAATTTTATCCTATAATCCACAGGCCAAGAGAACAGATACTCAAAGCCAGGGTGTCAGAAAACAATAAAATTTTATCCTATAATCCACAGGCCAAGAGAACAGATACTCAAAGCCGGGATGTCAGAAGGGACCTCCACCACTGACCCCCATAAGGGAGAATCCTGCCAGCTTTTAGTGGCTGCCAGTAATCCTTGGCCTGTGGTATCAGACCTGAAATGCTGCCTCATCTTCCCATGGCTTCTTCATGTTTTCCTGTGTTCTCCTTTTCTGTGTCCTACTAAAGACACTCTCAAAGATCTCTTGTCTGTGTGTTGTGGGGGAGGAGTGTTTGTGTATGTATGCAGATGTGTGTGCACATGTATGTTAACAGGTGTCTTTCTTCTCTATTACATTACTCCTTTGAGACTGGGTCTCTCACTAAACCCACAGCTTGTCAACTGGCTACACTGGCTGGCCAGCACACCCCAGTGTCCTCCTGTCTCTGCCTCTCAGCACAATAATTAGAGGTGCACACTGGCCAACCCAGATTGTTCATGTGCAGCAGAGCTCATCTCTGTCTTAATTACACCAGCAAAGACCCTGACTGAAAATATTTTGAGGCTCTAAAAATGCAGACTTTTTAGGGAGCCACTTTCAGCTCATTACACCAGATAAAAAAAAATTAATGAAACAGAATAAATAAACAAACAAACAAACAAACAAATTGCATCGATATTCACTCCCTGATTAAAATGACATTTCAAATTTGTGGAGAAAGAGGAATTATTAATGAATATTAATATAAATACTGACTGATTATGAAATCAAAAGTGGGTTCTCGCCTTTCTATTATCCTAGAGATAAATGGAATGTCAGTAAATTGTTTAAATAGGAAAGTTCTGACCTTAAGGAGGGAGAAATGGCAGTGCTACTGTGTGACCACCAGGTGGCGCTCTCAAACACAACAGTGGCCACCAATGTCTTTCCCTGGCTCCAGTCTGCACTGTGCCAGGCCAGAACAGGCCTGTGTGGAGATTCATGCAGCAAGACTCCTAGGTGGAAGCCCAGAGGAAAGGCTTTATAGGATTGGTCCTGGCAATGAGTTCATGGCTTTGACACCAAAAGCCTCAGCAATGAAACAGAAACAGTAAGAGGATGGCCGACCTCCAAGAAGTTTCTGCACAGAAGGGAGACCAACCAAGAGGCAGCCACAGAAAGGACGAGAGTATGCAAGCCACATGGTGGATGGACCGACACAAGACACGATGGATTCCTGCAGGTCACCAGCAAGATAAGAACCTGACTTCACAAAGGAGGTGAGGGCTTGAAGAGACACAGGGTGGCCAGCAGCTGTGTGAGAGGATGCCCAATATCACTAGTCACCAAGGAAATGCAGACCAGCCCCCAGAGCAATATCTGGTAAGGCGGCTGTTCCACGACAAAAAGAAAAGCGGGAGCTATGGCCAGGTGTGGAGAAAATGTTGCAATCTGTTGGTGAGTGACTAATGGTGAGTGCTGTGGAAGACACAATTAGGCTTCCTAACAAAAGACAGAGCTAATGTGACCCAGCAATCTCATCTCTGGGCATTTATCTGAGAGAAATAAAATTGGGCCTGTGGGATTCTCAGGGATACCCTGCTCACAATTAACAACAGAGCTTCCATCAGCAAACGAGGAGATGAGAACCCTGTTTGCTTTCTGAGGCTGTGATGAAACACTCCAACCTAAAGCACCTTAGGAGAGGGGAAGGTTTGTTTGGCTGACACTTCCAGGTTACAGTCCATCCATGAGGAAAATTAAGCAGGAGCTCAAGCAGGAACCTGGAGCAGAAACCGCGGAGGAACACTGCTTGCTGCCCCACTCACAGGTCCATGGTCAGCTTTCTTATATATGTCAGGACCTGCCCAGGGAATGTTGCTGCTCATGGTGGGCTAGTCATCCTACATCAATAACAGTCAAGACAATCACCCACAGACATGTCCTTGGTCCAATATGATCTGAGCGCTCCCTTAACAGAGATTCCCTTCTCGGCTGACTCTACACTGTGTCAAGTTGACAGTTAAAGCTGATTAGGAAAGCATGGCTTAGAGAATTGTTGAGCTTTACAAAAGAAATTCTATTGTATGACAGCAGGCATCAATCTCATGGGCAAGGTGCTAAGAGAAATGAGAAAAGAGAGATAAATGTCATGAGAGTTCCCTTGTGTGAGCCAGCTAAAACCTAGTGTCTTGTTGGGGTTTCTATTGCTGTGAGGAGATACTACGACCGTGGCAACACTTAACTGGGGCTGGTTTACAATTTCAGAGGTTTAGTCCATTGTCATTGTGGTGGGAAGCATGGTGGCATGCAAGCAGACATGGTGCTGGAGAAAGAGCCAAGAGCCAAGAGTTCTAATACCTGGATTGGCAGGCAGAGAGAAGAGAAAGAGACACTGGGCCTGGCTTGAGCATCTGAAACCTCAACGCCCACCCCAATGACACACTTTCTCCAATAAGACCATGCCAACTCCAACAAGGACACATCTCTTAATAGTTCCACTCTCTATGGACTTATGGTCATTCAAACCACCACATTCCACTCCTTAGCCCCAATAGACTTGCACCCATATCATAATGCAAAGATGTATTCAATCCAACTTCAAAAGTACCCATCTATCACAGTATCAGCACTCTTTAAAAGTCCAAGTTCAACCTCTCTACTGAGATTCACTGTAAGCCCTTGTAAAAATCAAAATGAAAAAGCAGATCACATACTTTCAACATATAATGGCACAGGATATACATTACCACATTGCCATTCCAAGTAGTAGGAAAGGGAGCATAATGAGGAAATATTGGACCAAAGCAAGACTGAAAACCAGTGGGCAAACTGCAAATTCTGAACCTCCATATTTCATGTGGCCAAAGCTACCAAATGCTTGCTGGGGCTAGAACATGCCCCCTTGTTTAATTACATCTTCACCAGCTTTCTGTTTTCAATGGTTTCTTCACTGTCTAAATTTGGCTGTCCTGGAGCTCACTTTGTAGATCAGGCTAGCCTCAAACTCAAGAGATCTGCCAGCTTCTGCCTTCTGGGTGCTAGTATTAAAAGTGTGCACCATCATGCCTATTCCTAAGCTTTTCTTTAATTCCTCTTCACAAGCTGGAAGCTTAGCTTGTAGTAGGTAGCTGTTCTAGCTTTGACCTGGAGGTACTAACCCTAGTGAGGCTTCTGGTAACTGCCATGCCTACCTATGATGCACCCCTGGGGAAGGGCTGAGATGAGATCCCTTAAGACCCGAGATCCGAATGTGCCAGTGCTCTTGGTTCCTGGTGATTCTGGATGCTAGAAGACAGACTGAGTCAGTTCTTCAGAGAACCCTGCTGGACTGCACCTCACCTCTCCTGGATCCTGTAACCAACCCCTTTATTGGTTGGTATCTTTCTCTGAGGTCACCTCCCCCTCTATTCTTCTTAGCCTTATGCATTTCTTTCATCTGTTTACACTTCCTGGTGCCCCTTTTCTCCTCAAATTGTACATTTTGTATTTTTCCTTTCTCAGTTTGCTCCTTTTCATTATAGATGTGCATAAGAATGAACACTAATAACCAAGCAACACAATTAAAACTAAGCTGTCTGGAAATCCCCTCTGCCAAAGCTGTTAATCCACAACTCTTCAACTTAGCCTCAGGCAGATCTTTTTGGACAAGGTAAGAAAGCAGTCACATTTTTCACCAAAATATTACAAAATATGTCTAGGCCACATACTATAATTCTTCTCCTCTGAAACCTCTCGAGCCAGGCCCCACAGTTCAAATCACCCTCAGCACCACTGTCTTCCATGCTTCTACTAGTATGGGCCATAAAACCCCACTCACTTTTCTAGTCCAAAGTTCATATCCCTCCAAACAAAAACTTGGTCAGGCTTATCACAACAATTCCCTAATCCCTGGTACCAACTTCTGCCTTAGAGTTTTTATTGCTGTGAAGATACACCATGACCATGGCAACTCTTATAAAGGAGAACATTCAATTGGGGCTGGCTTACAGTTCAGAGGTTTAGTCCACTGTCATCATGGCTGAAAGCATGGCAGTGTGCAGACAAACATGGTGCTGGAGATGAAGCTAAGACTTCTATGTCTGGATCCTTAGGCAGTAGTAAATGAACTGGCTTGAACTTCCAAGACCTCAAAGCCCACCCCCTAGTGACACACTTCCTCCAACAAGATCACACCTACTCCAACAAGGCCACACCTCCTAATAGTGCCACTCCCTATAGACCAAGTATTCAAACACGTGAGTTTGTGGGGCCATTCCCATTCAAACCACCATACTGGCCCTTCCTGTCATCTACCCTTTACTCCCCTGGCTCCTCCCCTCATCCTTCTCCTCACATGGCCCAATTCAGGGTCATGTTCACTCTGGGCTATCCAATATGTCCCTGCCTCTGGCTATGTCTCCCTTTTATTTACAATAAACCTTCTCCATCACCATACCTAGGGGAAGTCATGCCCTTCCTTTTTTAATTTTTATTTCATCTTTTCATTCACCAGCTTCTTCAACTATGGAGCAGGGTGTGAAACTTGGCAACACTAACAATCTCTGTATGCATAATGACTAACATCCCTGAAGCTCTAGGTGCTAATCCAAATCCATACAACAAAATCTAAGCCTGGTGACATACATCTGTTATCCTAGTACTCAGGAGGTGGAGGCTGGAAGTTCAAGGTTGAAGACTGTATATGGCTGACTTTTCTGTTGTGATAAAACACCATGACTAATGCCACTTACAGAAGGAAGGGCTTATTTTGGCTACAGTTCCAGGAAGGAGAGTCTATAATAGGTGGGTGGCATGGCAGCAGGTGGGAGGGGCAAGAAGCCAAGCACTCATATCTTCACCCACAGCATGAAACAGAGAGAAAGGGGTAGGGAGAGAGGTACGGTGGTGCTGTGGATATCGCTCTGTGTAAATAAAGTTTTGATTGGCCAGTGGCCAGGCAGGAAGTATAGGCGGGACAAGAGAAAAGAGAATTCTGGGATGTAGAAGGCTGAGGGGAGACACCGCCAGCCGCCGCCATGAGAAGCAACATGTAAAGACACTGGTAAGCCACAAGCCATGTGGCAAAGTATAGACTAACAGAAATGGGTTAATTTAAGATAGAAGAAGCAGATAACAAGAAGCCTGCCACAGCCATACAGTTTCTAAACAATGTAAGTCTCTGTGTGCTTTCTTGGTCGGGTCTGAGCGACTGTGGGACTGGCGGGTAAGAGAGATTTGTCCTGACTGGGCCAGGCAGGAAAACTCTAACTACACAGTGGGGTGAGGCTGTGGAACTCTCCAAGCCCACTCACAGTGACAGACTTCCTCCAGCAGGGTACACCTCCCCAGACAGTATCACCAAGTGGGGACCAAGTGTTCAAATGCCCGAGCCTGCGGGGGCAGTTCTCATTCAGACCATCGCAAAGGTCATTCCCAGGTGCACAGAGAATCCGAAGACAGTCTGTACTATACAAGACTGTCAAAATAAGTAAATACAGTAAAGCATTGATCTCTACTGCAAACATCTAGGCTTGGGCAGAATGGCGGATATCAGTGAGGAGGTAGATGGGCAGATGACCAGAAGGTGGGGAGAGTGAGCAGAAGAGGAAGGAGACATTCAGGAATAAAATGTGGGCGCCAATATGAAGAAGGGAAGGCACATGAGATGGGAAGGCTAGAATCAGAGGAGAGGGTCATGTGGGGAGATTCTCATCTTTGACTCAAGCCGGAGTTTGCATGTAGTAAAACAGTTAGGTTTTAACTTATTTGAAAATGGTGTCTTATTTCTGTCTCTAAATGTAAAAAAAAAAAAAAAAAAAAAAAAAAAATAAGCTACAGATTTTAAAATTACAAGATTGAAAGTTTTTGCATGTTGTGGTAAAGGAATAAGGAAAGTGAGAGCAATGAAGGAATGGGAAAGCACAGAAGAAAATGGGGTAGAGATGGTGAGCAATATTTCCCAAAGCCAAGACTCTAACAGTGGCTGGCATGGGGGAACTTCCAATGTGAGGTTTGCAAATAATTATGCAAAAAGAATTAAACGGGCATGTCTGTAAATAAACCAAGAATCATACTTTAGTAAGATAGACAGCCCAGCCTTAGCTTCTGAGACACCAGCGATGAGGCTTCCTCTGTCCTCATTGCACTGCTGTTCTTCCAGAGCTACATCCGACCCATCCCTGCCCTGCACTTGACACCAAAGCTGAGGGAGCACAGCCCTGAGTCTTGGTCTCAGTGGGTAATTCTTTCCTGGTATCCTTTTCTCTGCTGTGATGTTTGAGCAAGATCTGCAGTCCCACAGGACTTCCACATCAGCACCCACTGTTCCTGAGCACCAAGACTTCTAGGTCAGCACTGCCAAAAACAGCCAGCAAAGGAATCCAGCCACAGACCTGCCCAAAGGAGCTTCTCACCTCTGTGGAGAGCAGTCTGCACAGCACTAGCCAGCATCCCTAGGAATGAGCTGAGCCAATGCTATGCTAAGAGCTCTATGGGCATGACCTTACAGTGACCCATTGAGGAAGAAGTAACCACCTGCCTAAGGCCTGAATGGTCTTTGTTCCCCAGCTGCTTGAACCCACATTCCCCCCCCCATACACACACACAAACGCACACACGCACACATACACACCTGACATAGTCACATGACTTTTTCCTAATTAAGCCAAAGTCTGGCACAAACTGCTCTTTGCCAAACTTTCTGCTTCCTTTTGCAGCCAAAACCACAAGCTATGATGCCCTCATATGAAAGAAGTGATTTGTAGACCCAGAGCAGATTTTCTGGGGGTCCTGGGATCTCCATGCAATTGTCACTTCCACACACCTGAGACAAGAGCAAAGACAAGGAGGTGAGTGCAGGGCACTCTGATTTGCATGAGCAGGAAGGACAAGGTGGTACCCTGTCCCTCCATACTTTTTCTCCCAGTCAGAACAGCTTTGAGGTAATCACTGACTGCTCCTCCAGATGCCCCCCAACACACACACACACACACACACACACACACACACAAAGATGAGGACCCAGAGAGTGGGCCCTATAAGAAGCCTGCCCCCAGGCAGGGAGAACTGGGTCTTGCACTCAAATAACTCCAGGCATCCTTAACCTGTGGATCTTTAAATTCCTCTCTTGCCCTTGCTCTCCAGAGTCCAGGCCAAAGTGTCCCATGAACAGGACCTGGTTGTTGTCCTAGTCTGCTTTCAATGGCTACAACAAAACACTGGCCAAAAGCTACTTGGGGAGGAAAGGGTTTATTTCATCTTACAGTTTAACAGTCCATCGTCAAAGGGAGCCAGGGCAGGAACTCAAGACAGGAGCCTGAAGGGAGGAAGTGAAGGAGAGGACTATTTACTGGCTGGCTCTTCATGACTCACTCAGCCTGCTGTCTTGCATAGGACAGAACCGCCTTCCTGGGCCAGCACTGCCCAGAGTCAGCTAGGCTCCCCCACATCAGTCATCAATCAAGACAATGCCCTATCACCTTGCCTACAGACCAAACTGATGGAGGCATTTTGAGGTTCCCCCTCCCCAGATGACCCTGGTTTGTGTCAAATTGAAAACAAACAACAAAAACCAGCTAACCAGCACACTGGTAAGTAAATTGTGAGATGCCCCTCCCCCACTCTTCTTCCTAATGAAGCCTCAGCAAATGACCTTCCCAGTTTGCTTTAATTCTAAGAAAACTAACATTAAATTCTATGTCCTGACAACTTTTAGGGTGATGTTCACGACATTGAGCCCATTAACACTGTATACAACTACCCCAACATCTGCCTCCAGAACATTCCATTTTCTCTAAGAGACACCCTGTTTCCACCAAACATTGACTGCCAACCCCTCACCTCCCAGCCCCTGGGGATACCATCACCTTTAGGTCTCAAAGAAACAGGGACAAAAGGCTAACTGGGGTGCCTATTTTTATGGGATATTTGATCACATGGTGTGAAAATGTGTCTATGTTTCACCTCACCTGCCTAAGCTACCTGACTGACTTAGTAAGGAGCTGAATGTCCAATAGCTAGGCAGGAAGATAGGACTTTCAGACAGAGAGAGAAACTCAGGGGATGAATCTCGGTGTGGGAATTTTGCCAGGAATAAGTCAAGACGTACAAACTGGAGGAGAGATTTTAAAAAAGCCACATGAAGGAAGGTAAATTAATAGGAACAGGTTAATTTAAGTTATAAGAACTGCAGCTTCAGTTGCAGACCAGCAGGCAAGACTTCTGTGGTCAGGCCTTCCCACTACCATCCCCCATCAGGCCATGTAATCTACAAGCCTCACTCTGTCCCCCAAACCCATCCACCCCCAAGACCTCAGTGGCTCCCTGAGACACAGACGGTGCCAGCTCCAATTAGACCAAGAGGTGAGTGACTGTTCTCCCAGCCAATTAGTCCAGTCTCTAGGCCCTGAGGCACAACCTATGCCCCCCCCCAATGAAGCCCCAGTTGCAGGCCAGCAGGCAAGACTACTTTGGGCAGGCCTGCAGACCACCACCCCCATGGGACCCTGTATTCTATAAGCCCCATTCTGTCCCCCAACCCACCCACCCCCAAGACCTCAGTGCCTCCTTGAGACACAGACTCTGCCAGCTCTAATTGGACCAAGATTTGCAGGCCAGCAGACAAGACTCCTGCAGGTAGGCCTGCCCATCCCCTCATTGGACCCTGTAATCTACAAGTCCCACTCTGTCCCCAAACCAATACATTCCTCGAGACCCCAGTGTCTCCCTGAGACACAAACACCATCAGTGCCAATTGGGCAAAAAGTGGCTCCCTGAGACACAGACACTGCTTGCATTGATTGAAGGAAGAGATGGGTAGATGCTTGTGTAAGAATACATTCAACAACATAAAGAACAATAAGATACCACCAGAGCCTGGTGGTTCAACAACAGCAAGAAATTAATAAACCCCTTAAAGAAAGCCAAGAAAACCAAGAAAAAAGAAATCAAACAGGTGAAGGAAACAGTTCAAGACTTGAAAATTGAAATAGAGACAATAAAAAGACACAAACCGAGGGAATGATGGAAGTGGAAAATCTGAGTAAACAAACATAACCAACAGAATACAAGAGATGGGTGTGAGAATCTCTGGCATTGAATATATGATAGAGGAAACAGATTTATCAGTCAAAGAAACATTGAAGCCAACAAAGTCATAACACAAAATGTCCATGAAGTCTGGGACACCATGACAAGACCAAACCTAAGAATAATAGAGATAGAAGAAGGAAAAGAATATCAGCTCAAAGGCACAAAAAATACATTCAATAAAATCATAGGAGAAAAATTTCCCAACCTAAAGAAGGAAATGCCTATGGAGATACTAGAAGCTTACAGAACACTAAATGGACTAGACCCAAAAATAAATTCCCCTTGCCACATAATAATCAAACCACTAAACATACATAATAAAGAAATAATATTAAGAGCTGCAAAGGAAAAAGGCCAAGTAACTTATAAAGGCAGACCCATCAGAATAACACCTGACTTCTCAATGGAGACTATGAAAACCAGAAGGTCCTAGACGGATGTTATGCAGGCACCAAGAGACCACTGATGGCAGCCTAGACTAATATACCCAGCAAAACGTCTGATCACCATAGATGGAGTAAATAAGATATTCTATGACAAAACCAGATTTAAACAATACCTATCCACAAATCAAGCCCTACAGAGCACTAGAAGGAAAAATCCAAGCTAAGGAAGTTAGATGCACCCACAAAAACATAGGCAATAGATAATCCCACACCAGTAAATCCCAAAGAAGGGAAAGACACACACACTACCACCAAAAAATAACAAGAATTAACAATCACTGGCCATTGATATCTCTGAATATCATTGGACTCAATTCGCCTATAAAAAGACACATGATAACAGAATGAATACGAAAACAGAATCCATTCTTCTACTGCATACCAGGAACACACCTCAACTTCAAGGACAGATACTACCTCAGAGTAAAAGGTTGTGAAAAGACTTTCCAATCAAATGGACTTAAGAAGAAAGCAGGTGTAGCTATACTAATATCTAACAAAATAGACTTCAAACTAAAATTAATCAGAGGAGATCAAGAAGGACATTACATATTCATCACAGGAGAAATCCATCAAGATGAAGTCTCAATTCTGAACATTTATGCTTCAAATACAAGGGCACCCACATATGTAAAAGAAACATTACTAAAGCTTAAATCACACATCAAACCCTACACACTATTAGTGGGAGACTTCAACACCCCACTCACACTAATGGACAGGTCTGACAGAAACTTAACAGAGAAAGAACAGAACTTAACAGAGAAATAAGGGAACTAACAGATGTTATAACTCCAATGGACTTAATAGACATCTACTGAACATTCCACCTAAACACAAAAGAATATACCTTCTTCTCAGTACCCCCTGAATCCTTCTCTAAAATTGACCACATACTTGGTCACAGAGCAAATTTCAACAGGGGCTGGGGATTTAGCTCAGTGGTAGAGCGCTTGCCTAGCAAAAAAAAAAAAAAAAAAAAAAAAAAAAAGAAAGGCTTATTTTAGCCGGGCGGTGGTGGCACATGCCTTTAATCCCAGCACTTGGGAGGCAGAGGCAGGCAGATCTTTGAGAGTTTGAGGTCAGCCTGGGCTACAAAGTGAGTTCCAGGACAGGAACCAAAGCTACATAGAGAAACCCTGTCTAGAAAAACCAAACCAAAAAAAAAAAAAAAAAAAATTGGAATAACCCCCTATATTTTAGAGGTCACCATGGTTTAAAGTTAGAATTCAATAACAACAAGAATTACAGAAAGCCTACAAACTCATGGAAACTGAATAATGCTCAACTGAATCACCACTGGGTGAAGGTAATTTATTTCCAGAAGAAATAAAGAAATTAAAGACTTCCTAGAATTCAGTGAAAATGAATGTACAACATACCCAAACTTATGGGACACTATGAAAGCAGTACTAAGAGGAAAGTTCATAGCACTAAGGGTCTACATAAAGAAGTTAGAGAAATCTCACACTAGTGGTTTAACAGCACACCTGAAAGCTCTAGAACAAAAAAAAAGCAAACTCACCCAGGAGGAGTAGATGTTAGTAAATAATCAAACTAAGACTGAAATAGATAAAATTGAAACAAAGATAACAATACAAAAAAAAAAAACAATGAAACAAAGAGTTGCTTCTTTGAGAAAATCAACAAAATAGACAAACCCTTATCCAAACTAACCAAAACACAGAAAGTTAATACCCAAATTAACAAAATCTGAAATGAAAATGGGGACATAACAACAGACACTGAGGAAATCCAGAGAATCATCAAAAACCTGTACTCTACAAAATTGGAAAATCTAAAATAAATGGACAATTTTCTGGATAGGTACCACATACAACAGTTAAATCAAGACCAGATAAATAATCTGGTTATATAGACCTATGACCCCTAAGGAAATAGAAGCAGTAATTAAAAGTCTACCAAAAAAAAAAAAAAAAAAGCCCAGGGCCAAATGGTTTAAGTGCAGAATTCTATCAGAATTTCAAAGAAGAGCTAATGCCAATACTCCTCAAATTATTTCACACAACAGAAACAGAAGGAATATTTCCAAACTTTTTATGAAGTTACAGTTACCCTGATACTCAAACCATACAAAGATGCAACAAAGAGAATTACAGACCAGGGTTGGGGATTTAGCTCAGTGGTAGAGCAAGCACAAGGCCCCGGGTTCGATCCTCAGCTCAAAAAAAAAAAAAAAAAAAAAAAAGAGAGAGAATTACAGACCAATCTCCCTCATGAACATTGATGCAAAAATACTCAGCAAAATACTGGCAAATCAAATCCAAGACCACATTAAAAAAAAAAAAAAATCATCCACCATGATCAAGAAGGCTTCATCCCAGAGATGCAGGGATGGTTCAATATATGAAAATCTGTCAATGTAATCCACCATATAAACAAACTAAAAGAAAAGAAGCCACATGCCACATGATCATCTCATTAGATGCTAAAAAAGCCTTTGACAAAATCTAACACCCCTTCATGATAAAGGTCTTGGAGAGATCAGGAATTCAAGGAACATACCTAAACAAAATAAAGGCAACTTACAGCAAGCTGACAGCCAACATCAAATTAAAGGAAAAGAAACTCAAAATGATGCCACTAAAACCAGGAACAAGACAAGGATGTCCACTCTCTTCATATCTATTCAATATAGTACTCAAAGTTATAGCTAGAGCAATAAGACAACAAAAGGAGATTAAGGGGATACAAATTGGAAAGGAAGAAGTCAAACTTTTGCTATTTGCAGATGATATGATAGTATACATAAGTGACCCCAAAAATTCTACCAGGGAACTCCTACAGCTGATAAACACCTTCAGTAATGTGGCGAGATACAAGATTAACTCAAAAAAGAAAATCAGTAGCCCTGTTGTAGAATAGTATTTCAAAGTGTGTTATTTTTGCTTATGCTCTGGAACATTTGTTTAATGATGCAAAGATGTGTTGGATTAAATAAAATTCATTGGCAATCAAGAAGCTGAGTCAGCAACTAGCTGACAGGAAGTGGTAGGGAGGAGCCAGGTGAGAAAGGGTTTATAAGGAGGGGCAAGGAGAAGCATAGGGCTTTTTGGAGAGGAGGTGAGCTACCTGCTATTCGGCCTCTGAAGAGCAGAATTCCACCTTAACCTTTGAATCTTAAGTTCTTTAGAGGGACAGGGGTTTAGTTCTCTTCATAGCTTTGTAAGAATTGAGTCAGAGGGATAGATTTCCCTCTGGCTACAACCCTTGCAACCTAACTATTGCTGGTAGCAGTGGAGTTGTAGTTGCTGATTCAGGCAGCTGTGGCTTAAAAGGCAGCAACTATTAAAATAACGGACAACATAGCCCTCCTATATATAAGAGATAAGTGAGCCAAGAAAGAAATCAGAGAAACATCACCCTTTACAATAGCCACAAATAACATAAAATATCTTGGGGTAACTCTAACCAAGCAAGTGAAAGACCTGTAGGACAAGAACTTTAAGTCTTTGAAGAAAGAAATTGAAGATGTGAGAAAATGGAAAGATCTCCCATGCTCATGGACAGGTAGAACCAACATAAAAAAAAAATTGGCAATCTTACCAAAAGCAATCTACAGATTCAGTGCAATCACCATCAAAATCCCAACACAATTCTTCACAGACTGCTGTGGATATCGCTCTGTATAAATAAAATGCTGTTTGGCCAGTGGCCAGGCAGGAAGTATAGGTGGGACAAGAGAGAAGAGAATTCTGGGAGGTGGAAGGCTGGGGTGGAGAGATACTGCCAGCTGCTGCCATGACAAGAAAGATGTAAGGTACTAGTAAACCATGAGCCACGTGGCAAAGTATAGATTTATAGAAATGGGCTAAATATAAGAGTAAGAGCTAGACAATGGTAGGCCTGAGCTAATGGCCAAGCAGTTTAAATAACATAAATGTCTGTGTGTTTATTTTACAAATGGGTTGTTGGACTAACAGGCCTTGGTGGGGGCTAGAGAGAAGGCCTCCAACTACAACAGACCTCAAAAGAACAATACTCAACTTCATATGGAAAAAAAACAAAACAAAAAAACCTCAGGATAGCTAAAACAATCCTGTACAATAAGCAACTTCTGGAAGCATCACCATCCCTGACCTCAAGCTCTACTATAAAGCTATAGTATTACAAAAAGCTTGGTATTGGCATAAAAACTGACATGTAGACCAATGGAATCAAATTGAAGACCCTGATATTAATCCACACACCTATGAACACCTGATTTTTTACAAAAAAAAAAAGCCAAAACTGTACATCTGGAAAAAAGAAAGCATCTTCAACAAATGGTGCTGGCATAATTGAATGTCAACATGTAGAAGATTGCAAATAGATCCATATCTGTCCACATCATAAAACTCAAGTCCAAGTGGATCAAAGACCTCAACATAAATCCAGTTACACTGAACCTGACAGCAGAGAAAGTAGGAAGTAGCCTTGAACACATTGGCACAGGAGACCACTTATTAAATATAACACCAGTAGCACAGACACTGAGAGCAACTATTAATAAATAGGACCTCCTGACATTGAGAAGCCTCAGTAAGCAAGGGACACAGTAAATAAGACAAAATGACAGTTTACAGAATGGGAAAGATCTTCAACCCCACATCTGACAGGAGGCTAGAGTGGAAATGGGAGGGAGGGATAAGAAGGGGATGTAGTGGGAAGTTTCCTGTGTCCCACCCAGTCCCGCAGCCTCTCTGTCCCAAGTAAACACACAGAGGCTTATATTAATTACAAACTGTATGGCCTATGGCTCAGGCTTCTTGCTAGCTTGCTCGCTTTTCCATTTTTAAATTAACCCATTTCTATCAATCTATATGTTGCCACATGGCAGTGGTCTTACTGGTCTGCTGGCATCTTGTTGCTCCTTGGGCAGCAGGCTTGTGTCTCTCCTGACTCCACCCTTCTTCATCTCCATCTTCAGTTTCAATGTACCACCTAACCTTATTCTGCCTCTCCATTGGCCAAACAGCTTTATTTATAACCAATGAGAGTAACACATATTCACAGCATACAGAAAGACCTCCCACAGCAGGGGGAAATCTGTGGTTGCTATCTAAAATGAATTTTAAAAAAAATTCCTAAATAAAAAAAGACTAGCATTTGGAAAACTAAGAACTCCCGCCCAGAAAGCTCTAGGATCCTCCAGAGAGATGCATACATAGTTTAAACAGGGTTTTAAACTGTACTTGTAAATAACAGAAGTGCATAACACAAATAAACGACTAAATCAGTTACCCACTCCTACTTATACAGCCAGGAGGGTGAGGCATTGGACAGTTTTGGAATTTCAGAGTAGTAGTTTCAAATTTCTGAAAGTTCCAATCCTATGGTATTGTCCCTTCATGTCTTCCAGGTTTAGTGTTGACCTCTTGACCAAGTCTAGAATCCTGCCTTACTCCAGCTGTCCTAGCATCTGCTCCTTTCCCTAATTCTCCCTCTGGATATAGAGCTCATAAACTCTGGCTCAGTATCTTCATCTTTGAGCCCTCAGCACTGAGAATGCTGCCTGCAC
Source organism: Onychomys torridus (assembly GCF_903995425.1). Lineage (NCBI taxonomy): Eukaryota > Metazoa > Chordata > Mammalia > Rodentia > Cricetidae > Onychomys > Onychomys torridus. The sequence continues at coordinate 74,649,281 of NC_050454.1, forward strand.
ACAGTAGGTGCTCAATTAGATGCTGGAGGTAGCCTAGCAACTTTTCTGTCTGACCCCAGGCTGGGTGTAAATGGGACCTTTTGGCCTCAACAGTGAGCTTCCTTTTTAGAGGGTGCAATATGGAGCTCTCCCAGTAGAGGCCACTGGAGGGCTATGGAGGAGGACTCAGCCTCTGCAAAGATTCTAGAACAAGTACGTGCCTCCTGGTATCTGGTGATGAACTTTTCTGACTCACCTGACCCTGATACCAAACCTCCCATACAGTTCCCTGTTTGGAAGGACATAGCCCTGTCCACACCACATTCTGACCTGAAGCTGACTTAAGAGCCTGGACTGGATCACTCATCCACTGGCTGGACACATCTTATCCCATGATGTCTGGCCTAAAGCCCTTCAGAGCATGGGTTGTCCTGGACACCCCCCTTTGCCTCTCCACCTTCACCCCATTACCTGGAGCATTACCACCCATCTTTGCTCGTAGCTCTCAGTTATTCTCCAGTATTTAATCTACCCCCCTGGACTCAGACAGCTGCAACTGTCCACTCAGTCTTCAGTGCCCTATCCCAAGACCTACTTGGGATCTTACTTTTCTCTTCTCAGAGAGGCCAGGAATTGGAATTGGGGCATAGGAGTCAACAGTTGACCCAAAGAATAGTTTGTCGACCAACCATCCCATCAAGAGACAGCCAGGGGCCTGGGCTGTGGGAAACAGCATTCAGCTGAATTATTCCATCTCTCCCTCTACATTTTGATATGGAATGTGACAACCAGTCTGACTGTAATGATAGTCGCCAGACCTGTGGGAGACCCACCCTCCAAATCTTACTGTGAACATTTTACACATATTAATTAACTTGTCTCTCACAACAAACCTGTGGGGTTTGTTACCTGTATCAGCCCAGATTTATATAAGCTAAAACAAAGACATAGACACAGAGATCCAGGTCAAGGCCACACAGGCTGTAAGTAAGTGAACATGAACATGGGTGTCCTTTCTGTATCAATTATATAGAATTTAAGTTTGGGGTACACACAGTAAGAAACACAAGTAACTTTTTTGATTACCTTCAAATTGAACAATATTCACTTTATATATATATAATTACATACACCAACCTAATTGCCTACAGAAAAGGGAGGAAGGAGGTTATGAATATACCAAGAAAAAACAAATGCATGTATGAAGGAGAGCATGGGGTGTGCACACGTGTGCAGGGCTGCAGTGAAAGTAGAGATGAGAGTGCTGAGGCAGCACCAGAGGGGGAGTCTCCACAATGTGTGGGTTCAAATGCAATTGGCAGGAGGGCTTTCTCTGTAACAGAACACAGGGGAAGCACAGGTAAGAGGAATCTGACCTAGGACAGAGATTGCAGAGACCTTGGAAGAGTGGCCATCAGCTGGCTGTGTGGACTTAGAAAACTCTATCCACTTGGCTGAAAGCTTCTTGAGGATGGAGATTCTGTTCAATGTCCAGAACACAGCCTGGCACACAATAATTGCTCCAAGCTTATGAACTGAGGGGAAGGGGGTAGAGGGGTATGAAAGGAGGATGGGAGGGAAGGAAAGAAGGACGGAAGGCAATGAGCTCCTCCTGGGAGGTTGCAAGCTAGACATCTGGGAAGATGCAAGGCACAGGTGATAAGCAGTCTCTGGGGGCAAGAGGAGAAGACACTACTGCCAGGGACAAGAGCACCATACATGCAGCCATCTTGAACACCTGTTTCATATCTTTCAAATGTTGGTTATAAATTGTTCAAAGTGTGCATGTATTACTAATGAATTTTTACCTTAAAATTCATCAAGAGAGCAAATATTTCTCTTTCCCATTTGATAATTTTGCCCCCCCTCAAAGTGGAAGAGGGGACCAAACATTTAATACTAAATTAAAATAGAGAAATGATTTTAAATGCTAACATGGAATTTTCATCCATCAAGCTAAGATGATGATCTTAGAAATAGCTGTTTGCTTTACTTTCTAGCTAAACATATCCCCTTGAACCTGACCTGCATTTGGTTGCTAGGGCAAGTACCAAATTAATATGTGCTCCCACACAGTGCCCTTAATAAAACCTGAGGAGGCATTTAAAAGTTGAGGAAATGAGAATATTAAAATCCCCATCCACCACCATCTGAGCATATGATGGGCTTCTAAGCTGGTGCACACCTAGTTCAGACTTTGACAGCGTGACTACACCAGGAAAAATTCATTTCTTACTCCATTTTGTAGTTATTGCCCAAAAGATCAGCTTCAACCCTGCTGCAAAGTCCTCCTTAGCTGTTGTACATGGTCATTTGAATCTCATGTATAAAATTCTGTAATGCTGAGTATCTGGCTCCACAGCAATTTCTCAGAGATAAAGAGATACTCAGCTATTTTCTCCTTGAAACTCTATAGCTGATATCTATCACTTCATTTGGAAGCTCCTGCAGAGCCCATGGATATTATTGCATAACTATGATCCACTGGCCACCCATGTCAGAGTCTTGAATTGCTTGTCCTGGGACAAATGGGGTTGTGTATATCCAGTGAGGCTGGGAACAGACTAGTGTAGATGAGGTGTGCTCACTTCTAGCTCAAGGACTGAGTCTGAATTGAGACCAGCATCCAACAGCGAGCCTTGGAGAAAGGGGCAAGGATCTCCAGAAAATTGTGGTGGTGTATATGCCCAGCAGCAGTAAGCCATCAGCACTTCTTGGTCCTGAGAGGTAAGTTTGGAATGACATGCTTGGGTCTTTACACTCCTTACAAAAGAGAGACCAAAGGAGAAACTATAGACGGGTGGAGGCTGAAGGGTGGGGTCTGGAGAGTGGGAATAAAATATTTGTTGTTCCTAATTACAGAGCTGAGTCCCATTTTCAAAGATAGAACATTGACGAGAAAAATAGGTGCTGTGGTTTGGTTGACAATGACCCCTATAGGTGTTCAAATGCTTTGTCTTAGGTCGGTGGAACTGTCAGTGAAGGATTAGGAAGTATGGCCTTAGAGAAGGTGTGTCACTGGGGATGGGCTTGAAGTCACAAAAGCCCACACCATTCCAGTTGGCTCTACCTCTGCCTTGGAAGTGTTGTCTCAACAATTAAGCTCTGAGCTGCTGCTCCGGCACCGTGATCATGGATTCACTTTTTGCAACCATGGAACCCATATTAAATGCTTTTTTTTTATAAGTTGCCTTGGTCATAATATCTTAGTTATGGTTATTATTGCTGTGATTAGACACCATGATCAAAACAACCTGGTGAAGAAAGGGTTTACTTGGCTTATACTTTCATATCACTGTTCATCATCAAAGGAAGTAGGACAGGAACTCAAACATGGCAAGAACCTGGAGATAAAAGCTGGTGTGGAGGCCCCAGAGGAGTGCTGTTTACTGGCTTGTTCCCCATGGCTTGCTCAGCTTGCTTTCTTATAGGATCTAGACTCTAGGATCAATAACCCATGGGTGGCACCACCCACAATGAGCTGGGCCTTCCTCCCACCAATCACTAAGAAAATGCCCTAACAGGCTCACTTACAGCCTGGTCATATGGAGGCACTTCTTAATCGAGGCTCCTTCCTCTCAAATGACTTTAGCTCATGTCAAGTTGATATAAAGCTATCTGGTACAATTGACCCCTTGTCAACTTGACACACAAACATATCACTGTTAAGCCACAACCTTTCCTTTCTTGTTTGTTGTGGGAATTATTGACACTGGTCCATGAGCCAATAGTGAATGGCGGCTTTGGCCCAATGGGCACAGTCTTCCAGATAAGAAGCCAGGAAGGGTGTGGGGGTGGTGTTGAGCTGTGTGAGTGATGAAAAAGCTTGCAGTTTGGTCTCCGTCTCTCCTTTGGGAATACAGAGGCACTGGCACAGCTTCATTCTGTATTCATGAGTGTACTGTATTGATTTCACCTGTTAATAAACCTGACTTGGTCCCAGACTTCCACTTCCCTCATTACTTGCTCATCCCCAGGATAATACATTAATATCAGTACCACAGTATAAAACATTTTATGAACTTAAAAAGTCTATCTTTGCAAATTCAAACACTTTAAAATTCAGTCTCAAAAAAAAAAAAATCCAATGTCTCTTTTAAAACCTAAAATCTCTTTAAACATTCAGTGTCTCAACTGTGAACGCCTGAAAAAAATCAAAAATAAGTTAAATACATCCTTACTTCAAGAGGGAAGAACCAGGGTACAGTCACTATCAAATCAAAGCAAAACTAAACTCCAACTGTGTGAATAACTCAGTATTCAATATCTAGGATCCACTCACCACCTTCTGGGCTCCTCCAAAGGGCTCAGATCACTTCTCTGGCTCCTCCCTCCAGCTCCACACACACAGATTATCTCCTAGGCTCAGTCCGGCTCCTCTCCATTCCTGCTGCTATTCTTGGTGATTGTCCCGTGATACTGACATCTCCAAAATGCAGGGGTCTTCTGCTATAACTGGGCTGCACTTTCACCAATAGCTTCTCCAAGGCTTTTTTCAGGGACTCCAACCTTGCCACACAGTGCTAATCCTCAGCTGCTCTTCATGACCCTTGCATGTCTTCAAAACCAGTGACTCTTACACTACCAATTCAGATGCAAGTGTGAGGTATGACCTTGGCCACTTCTGGAACACAGCTTTTGTGTGCTGACTCTGAGGAAACACTTCCCAGACGACTTCACCTCAATGATGCTGCTCTTCTTAATCACTGCTAATGTCTTAACTCCAGCTGACCAGCATGAGTTTTTCCAGTAAAGCAAAAGTTTTACTACAGTAGTTCTGATCTCTTGTTAATTCCAGCTGATGCCTCATCCTCAGCTAACTAGAACCACAGATTCTCAACTCAAAATAGCAAATGGTCCCAACAGTCTTTAAGTGACTCTCAAACTTCCTTCTGGAATGTCACAAACCAGGCTCCAATCCTCTGCTCTGCTTTCAACACCCTTATCTTCCAGGCTCCTATAGAACATCCCACTGAGTTCTCAACACTAGATGGCTTTTCTATCCCAAAGTTCCAAAGTCATGACCATGTTTTGAGGAGGATTCTGGAAGGTCTGTCATAGCAATACCCTACTATGGTGGTACCAATTTGTCTTTGCTACAGCTCTTGCTATGTTGTAACACCATGACCAAAGTAAGTCATGGGGAGTGTCTACTTAGCTTAAACTTCCATATCACTGTCCATCATTGAAGAAGTCAGGAAAGGAATTCATACAGGGCAGGACCTTGGAGGCAGGAGCTAATGCAGAAGCCATGGAGGGGTGCTGCTTGCTGCTCATGGCTTGCTTTTTTATAGACACCAGGACTACCAGACCAGGAATGACACCACCCACAATGGGCTGAGCCCTCCCCCATCTGTCACTGATTCAGAAAATGCCCTACAGGCTTGCCTCCAGATCAATCTTATGGAGATTATTTTCTTGATGGAGGTTCCCTCCTTACAAATGGTTTTAGCTTCTGTCAAGTTGTTATAAAACTACCCAGAACAGTACCTCTTCACAGCATTAAAAAAGTAACTAAGACAATAGGCAAGTGGTTTATTCTTCAAGAGGGTGGATGCAGGTAGACACACCTGTTCATCCAGTAACCAGATGGCAACTAGGCAAGGCCAACCAGCAGGTGCTTTCCAGGGCTCAGCTCTTCACAGAGACACCACAGCACAGTGAGAAAAGACCTGGGATTCATGGTCGAATGAGCTAGGACTGAACACAACCAGTGTGAGCTCATTCCTGACATTTAGTCATACAATATCTAGATGAAAGTTCCCATGACTGATGGTCAAGATGATTTCTCTAGGCTCATCCCATTAAAACTCTCTGACCTTCTGACTCCAAGAAGCTGAGCTAATGTTGGGCAGTGGTGGCACATGCCTTTAATCCCAGAACTCGGGAGGCAGAGGCAGGCAGATCTCTATGAGTTCAAAGCCAGCCTGGTCTACAGAGCGAGTTCCAGGACAGCCAAGGCTGTTACACAGAGAAATCCTGTCTCGAAAAAAAAACACAACAAAAAGAAGCTGAGCCAAGATTTGGAAGACAAGTGTTGAGAAGGGTTGATTCCACAAAGTGAAGAAAATCTGACTCTCAGATCAATGTAATGAGCTCCCTAACACAGTCCCCTCTACACGTGTCCATTGGGCCAAAGGGTTTGTTATATTAGCATCCCATGCCACACTCCTTTCCCACTCTTCAGCTGTCTTTCGAAAGGTTGTCATTTCATTCCATGTGATGAAGAACTGAAGCAACCACTCACTAATTATTACAAAAACATTATATTGAGGCACCTCAGCTTCCTCGGTTGTTGTTTGTTTTTGCTCTTTTGGAGAGGGCCCGCCACTCAGCTCCCAAATAAATCACACATGGAGGCTTATTCTTAATTATGAACAACTTTACTTAAATTGTCCCGTCTACCTTTTGCCTCTGTGTTTTCCCCCATTCTCTTGCTTACATAAATCTTATTTTTACTCCATGGCTTGCTGTGTACTGGGTGGCTAGCCCCTGGAGTCCTCCTTCTTCTCTGACTCCTTCAACTCCCCTCTTCCCAGAGTTCTCCCTCTATATATTTTCTCTGCCTGCCAACCCCACCTATCCTTGCTATGGGCTGTTCAGCTCTTTATTAGACCATCACGTGTTGCAGGCAGGCATAGTCACACAGCTTCACAGAGTTAAACAACTGCAACATAAACAAAAATAACATTCCTTAAAATAATATTCTACAACACTTGACTAATATCAATTAGCCCCTTGAACAAATTTTTATAACTGCCTGCATTAATTTCCTATGGCTGCCCTGACAAACTGCCACAGACACAGAGGTTATAACAAAAATTCATTCACTCACAGCTGTGAAAATCAGAAGTCTAAAATCAAGTCATCAACAAATGTATTAATTTTTGTCACAGTGACAAAAATATCTGCAAAATAGTCCATGGTAGGTTGTCTTCATTGCTTTTGGACCTGTAGTGGTAGAAAAGAAAACCACAGTGGCAAGGGGGTTTGGAGGAGAAAGCTGCTCCTCTCCTGGCAGCTGGGAAGCAGGGACAGACAAAAGGGGGCAGGGCACAAGATGCACCCTTCAAAGATACAACCCCCCAGATCTACCTCCTCCAGCCAGGCCCTGCTTCCTAATAGTCCATTCAGCTACAAACCCATTATTGGATTAATCCTTCCATGATGCAATGCTCTCATAGTCTGGTCCTCTCAGGAGAGCAATAGCTGGGACCAAGCCATCAACATAAGCCTTTGGGGGCCACTTCATGTTCAAACTACACAGCTTTCAGAATCCTCCAAAAAGATGAAGTTGGTGTCCCCACCTTTCCTAGGACCTAGGGGACCCACTGCTGGCCAGTGCATAGCTGCTCCCTCCATCTGGCTCTGGTTCCATCCCCATGCCTCTGATAAGGACCTTGTGAGAGGCTTCAGACTGCCCAGATAATCCAGGATTTTCTCCCCTTCCCACGATCTTTCATTTCCTCACATCTGCAAAGTCCCTTTCAACATGCAAGGTGACACATTTGGGCTCTCAGGACTGGGATGTGGCATATTTGGGGGCCATTATTCAAACGACTGCAAGCATCAACTCCAATAACACAAAGAAAAGCACACCAAGGAATCTCATAATTAAACTGCTGAAAACTCATTCATATTTTGTTTTAAAAGATCACCTTAAAAGCAACCAAAGGAAATATATGTTCTGTGTGTGTATGGGGGCTGGGGGTGCTAACAGTAAGAAATCTCTCTCTGTTCTTATCAGAAATAAGACCACAGATCAATAAAATGTCTTTGAAGAATATAGAGAAGCCAGAATAGACAGTGTCTTGATCTATTTTGTGCTGTTATACCTCAGAACATCGGAGACTGGGTCACATAGGACAGAAATATATTTCTTACAGTTCAGGGGCAGTAAAGTCCAATGTCTAGAGCCTGCAGCAGCAAAGGTCTGTGTCTGCATCACCCAATATCATAATGTGTAATGTCAAGAGAAGAGCATGAACTTACAGTCTAACCTTTCTTACAGTGGCATTAGCCATGTGTAAGGACAAACTCATCCCACCAGGCACCCAATCCTGACACTGTTACGTTGGGAATCAAGTTTCGGCCACATGCTTTTGTGAGGACACATTCAGACCACGTCAAACAGCATGGGTAAAGGAGGCGGGGCTGTGAGACAGCAGGACAGAGGAAGACAGACTTATAACTACCATAGAAGCATAAAAGAGGGTAGGGCTGAAACCATTCATGTGAAGGGGTGTGTGTGTGTGTGTGTGTGTGTGTGTGTGTGTGTGTGTGAGAGAGAGAGAGAGAGAGAGAGAGAGAGAGAGAGAGAGAGAGAGAGAGAGAATGAACAGGGAGGGAAAAAGGGAGAGAATACCATGGTGTACTTATAGAGGTTAGAGGACAATTCTTAAAGTCATTCTCTCCATCCACCTTTACATGAGTTCCAGGAATTAAACTCAGGTCTCAAGACTTGCAGCGAATCCCTTTACTCTCTTAGTTAACTTGCTGGCCCTGTAGCTTTTTTATCTTAAATGTGACTCTAAGTTCTCTGTGTTGAAGGCTTGGTCCTCAGCCTGTGGCACTCACTGTCTCTGATCTCTACCCTCTTTCCAGCCCCAAGTCCTCCGATTTCCTGATTCCACACAAAGATACTAGGATATCTCCTCTTACACCAGGGCTTAAGGAATTTTTACACAACTCCAGAAGTACAGATTGTGATGGCTGGTCTTAAAGTCAAGTTGCCACTGATTAGAATCACCTGAGGAGGGAGCATCACCTGAAGAACTATTATTGCTGCTGTAATTGATCTGGAAAGACCACCCTGAGTGTGGACAGCACCTTCTGGTAACAGCCCATATAAAAAGATCTTTGCAGAAGGACCAGGAGGGCATGGCATGGTGACTTGCCTTTTCCCACTGCTGCCACTCCCTTCCCCTGACAGTAGAATCAGCCTTCCCAGACTTTCATAATTGACTAGGGACCAGAATCTCTCTGAGAACCTTCTAAATAAAATATCTGAATTAAAAAACAAACAAACAAACAAACAAACAAAAAAAAACCTGCTAAGCCTGGGACCTGTGAACCATCTGGGGTCCAGACAGGCTGCTGATTCCCTGAGTGTTGGAGTCAAGGGTTCAAGGAACTGGACTGGACCTGCACACACAGCCTATTTTCTGGAGGCAGGTACTTATATGAGCCTCTGTGTCTGAATGCTATGTAGAATGATTATCAGGCCCATGAGGGTACAGGGGATATGGGAGGCAGGACTCCTGAAGTCACATTCAGACCCCAAACTCAGTCACTTCGTCTTCAAAGAGGCAATGAGTGCTACAGGGCTTCAGGAGGGAAGCCAGAGTGCATGCTCCTGGAAGAGCCAGCAGTGCTCCTCAGCTTTCCGACTGAGGTGCCTGGGATGGAGTCCTGAGAAGATGAACAAACTCTGCTGTGTGACAAAACTTTTCCTGCAGATATGCAACACACACATCTACTCACCCGAGATAGGGAGCCCACAACAGACCAAAGTCCAATTTGGTGAACCAATGAGTTTTATTGGGGTCACTTACAGGAGCAGAAATGACTCAAAAACAGCTCCATCACCAAGGCCCACCCCTTAATGAATAACAGCTCACAAAGCTGGGAAACTGGAACACACTGCACAGCCTGTAGGAAGCCTAACAGGTTGGACAGTGTCTTTTCCAAGCGACTCAGGAAGTCTAAACCTCTTCTAGGCAGCTTGGCTGATTTCTGTTCCAGGCAGCGGGTCTGGTCTGAGTTTCTTTGCAGCTGTTCTCCTCTGAGAGGCATCTTTGTGACTCAGTTTGTCTGAGAGGGACTCTCAGCTTTTATTGTTTATTTTGGCAGGGAGGGTCCTAGTGGATTTGTTTGGTTTCAGGGACTTCCTGAAGCTATTTTGAGTTTACCTTCCTGCTTAAGGTGCTTCCTTGCCAAAAGGAATGTTTCAATCTCATTGAAAACAAACTCACCATCCAGAGGGCAGCTGGCCTCTGCTTGACCTCTGTGATCTGTGGCATTTCTCAGCTGCTTTGTGGAACTTCTTTCCTCCTCCCCTGAGGCTGACGACCCTGAGTCCTCCAGGCTTGGCTTTCTGGGCTGCATGCTCCCTGGCAGTTTTGTGCAGCAGTCACTGCAGCTGTGACCAATCTTGCTGTCTTGTTGTCACTGTTTGCATGCTGTGCTGCTGTCAATTAGCTCCCTGGGTCATTAAAATCCATCAACTCTCCAGCTGTGGGTCCTGCCAGAACACATGAGAATCGGTGTGTCTCCACTGTGTTTCAGTCCTGGGTGCATGCCTTGTGTGCTGTTCAACTGGGGTTGATTGTGCAACATCCCAGGAGAACAAACACCATTCAGTAGAAAGCAATGCCCAGCATCAGCAGACACACACATCGTCGCCTATTTACATAACAGGCGTTGCACATCAAAAGCAGCTGCTTGGGGGGTTCTGGGTTAGAAGAGCCTGGCACAAAGTAACTCTTTTCCACACAGACAGAGCCTGTTAAGCAGATGAGACCCACCACTCCAGCTTTGTCTAATTCCAGGAAGCAAAGCATAGACTTTACATCCTGGGAAGGTGGGACTTGGCAGTCCCTAGGCTGATTCCTCCACTGTGCTGGACACAGAATGGAGTTTCCCCAAGTTACTCTGTGTATTGTCTGGCCAGGTTTTACACATGTTCCTGGTTTCTTTCACAGCACCAAAGCTGTGGGAACTGCAGTTGTCATCCTTCCGGGTGAGACAAGAAGGTAGAATCTTCTGTGTTCAGCTCCCCGCACAGCCTGCCTCAGTCATCACCAGCTCCCCAAGAGTATTGTCAGGAAGGCATCCTGCTGGTTGTTGGCTGTACTGGGGTGGGTAGAAATCTGGCACCCCTGACAATAAGAGCTCTTGGGTCCTCTCCATCAAGGTGGGGACAGCTGGGCCATAGTGCTGCCCATGATTCAGACAGCTGGTAGGTGGATACAGACCTCAGACATATGAGACTCAAGGTCCTACATAGGAGGGGTTTGATATAAGTTGGCTAAGGAAGCCCCAGGATCTCCTTGCTTCCTTCTTGCCCCTCTAAGACATAGTGAAGGTATGGGGCTACCTGAGGAGGTAGCAGCAGCCTCTCCACTGTTATCATACTTCCCAGGAACGCACACTGTTCCTGAGGCCCAGGCATGACTACTCCCATGTTTCAAAGCCTGAGAGAGAGCAAGGGAGTGCCTGGGAATCCAAAGTCCTCTGCTATGTTTAGAATGTGTCCCCTGCATATGTTGGGGACTTACTTACCAATGAAACAGAATGGGGAAGTGAAGCCTTTGAGAGGCAATACGGTTGGAGCCCTCGTGAGAGGACAGATGCTCCATAGTGAGCTGGTTACTTTGGGGTCATGGGTTTGGATTGCTCACATGCTGTGTGTGATGGATAGGCATGTCTTCTCACTCTTCCACCTGCCATGAGATGGCCCAACATGAAGTTCTTCATCTTGGACTTGCCAGCCTCTAAAACAGTATGAAATATGTCTCTCCTCTATAAATTCCTAAGACTCTGGCACTCTGAAACATCATCATAGGCTATTGTGTCTCAGTGCCTCAGAACCTAAATTTGAGCTTAGGTGGATCTAATTCTCACAGAGGCAGTGACATGGTGCACTCAGAGTTAGGTGCCCTGCAAAGAACACAGAGGCAGTGTCCATAGTGTAGGTAGAGAGTCCAAGGAATCATTCATCATCCTGTCTGGGTCCTGATTACAGGCTTGCTAGCTGTGGCTCCTCCTCACTCCCTGAGCCCTACTCAAGATGGATGGGTCCATGTGAACTTGCTTCCCATTTTCTTTGCTGTTGAAGTCTCATGACCTCAAGTGTTTTCCCTCAGGAGCCATCCACCTTTGGTTTTTTGTTTAGTATGGTTTGGCTTTTGAGACAGGGGCTGTCATTGGTCTTAAGCTCATCTAATAAGCTGGCCAGTGAGCCCCCAGGGTCCACTGCCTCTGTCTCCTCAGTGCTGGGATTGAGTGCACACCATCACAACCAGCCTTTTCTTTTTAGGTGGGTTCTGAAGATCTAATTCATCCTCCCAAAGCAAGGACTTCACCTACCAATCTGTCTTTCCAGCTGGACTCTCCAGGTCTGGGTGAGAAACTCCTCAGTCTGTACTGGTGTCATCCCACCCCAATACACTATCTCAACATACCTCATTAAGGAGAAAACAAGATTTGGAATGTGTCTTTATACAAAAGGTCTCAAAACAGAAAATAGGGGAGGGAGGCTTCCCAATCTTGAGGTGTATTTGAAGTTGGCTCAGAGAGGAGTTTGAGAAAAGCCCCAAGCATCTGCTGGCCAGCCTTGCCAGCCAAACGTTGTTCCACGAGGGTTGAGTGAAGCTGAGAAATCATGGGAAGGCACAGCAGACCTCATCCAGCCCACTCAGCTGATCGTCTTCCAAAACATCCTCTTGCCAAATGGCTCCTGGCTGCATCCACATGAACAGCAATCTCAACCACTGCTCAGAAGAGGCATTCTGGCAGGCAAAGGCATCCACAGGACAGATCTCTCCTGATGAGACAGGACCCGAGGCAGGAAAAGCCCCCTAGTGGCCTTTCCTGCTACTACTCCCACAGCAACCCTGGGCAGCTCCTGGTGGCCCATGCTGTCCTCAGACAGCCTGACAGCCTGTTGTACAGACTGTCTTCCATCTTCAGTAGTTCAGCTGTGTTCCTTGCAAGAGATCACCCCTGCTGGGCTTGTTGACTGTTTACATCCCCTCATAAGAAGAGGGACTGGGAGGAGCATCAGGACTCACCTGTGAATCCAGCTGCTCTCTACCACCTGTTGTGTGCACCTGTGCCCTAACTGTGCATGCTGGAGGTGGGAGGTGGGAGTAGAAGATATAGGACTGGGAAGACTGGGGAAGGGGCTCCATCTATGTGGCTCTGGGGAAGCTCTCATCCTCACCAGGTAAAGACTTTTCAGTGAGGTCTTTTGGAAGGGATGCAGCACATTCTGGTAAATGACCTTTTCACCTGTACTCGTACAATAAGCAAGACCAGTCAACTCACTGGTTCCCAGAGTGGACCTCTGAAGAATTCCTGGTGTGTCTTCAGGACCTTGGAGGAGGATAGGACATTGTTTATATTTTCCCCTGGGAAAATTTTTTAGCAACATTGCATTTTATAACTGATGTTTTCAGGACTTACTATTTTTCTGGAACCCATTTGCAAATGCTTCATGTGCATGAACTCTACATAGCCTGCAGGATCTGGACTGTTGTTTATCCATTTGACAGACAAGCAGACTGAAGCACAAGTCAAGGTATGCACCCGAGGTCACACAGTCAATCTAGGACTCCCTTTGTGTCGGAGCTTAGCAGCATGGGAACTCTGCCACACTGTAGTGGGACTTGTTTCTAATCCCTCTAGATCCTAAGAGGCCATGAGCAAAGCTGAGCAACCTGTCTATCATTAAGAAGAAGTAGGAAGTCTCCAGAAGTTTCTGCACCCAAGACTTTCCAGAACCTCTCTTTTCTAGTTGGCCTTTCACCTGGAGGGGACACAGAGGGAGGCTTTTCTTAGTTAGGGTTTCAGTTACTGCGAAGAGACCCATGACCATTGCAACTCTTACAAAGGAAAACATTTAATTGGGTGGCTTACAGGTCAGAGGTTCAGTCCATCATCATCATGGTGGGACATGGTGGCATGCAGGCAGACATGGTGCTGGAGAAGGAGCTGAGAATTCTACATCTTTGATCCAGAGGCAACAGGAAGTGGTCTGAGACACTGGGCTTGGCTTGAGCATATGTGAGTCCTCAAAGCCCACTCTCACAGTGACACACTTCCTTGAACAAGGCCACACCTACTTCAATAAAGCCACACCCCTTAACAGCACCACTCCCTTTGGGGGCCATTTTCTTTCAAACCACCACAAGGTTCTTCTGCCTACTGAAGACCCATACACTCATGCACGCTGGCCATTGTGTGTCAGACTCTGCCATGATGAGAGATTTCTATATTCTAAAGAGCCTCAAGCCATTCTCTCCCCTCCTCCTGCTTCAGTCTGAGGGCTCTGACTAACAAGGTAGGCAGAAATACCTATGTGGAAATGAAGACTTTTGTCAACACACTTAGAAGCTAGAGGTTAGCAATGGACTGCACACAGAGTGTATGCGAAGTCTCAGAGTCACATACTCAAGTTCGCTACTGTTGAGCCCCACTAACTTTGTGGCTAATTTGATATTTCTTTGGCTCTCAGTTGTAGGCCATGATGACCTTAGAAACACTTGAGCTGCCCCACCTGAGGAGAGAAGGACCTGGCACACACCATACTACAGAGAGCCTCATCTTCACTAATTATGTCTGTGACATTTCCAAACATGGTCACATTCTGAAACCTGCAGCATATAAAACACAGCTCATCCATGTTAATTCTTTGGGAAAGATGTTTCCTTGTTCTTGCCATACTGGGAGGACCCAACCCAGTGCCTTGTGTGTGCTGGGCTAACATTCTTGCTCTGTGTGTCATCTTCACCCCTAGACCACTAACAATCATTTAAATATGTTTTTTTATTCATATTTGTGTCTGTGAGAATGTTTGTATGTGTACCACATGAATGTAGCTGCCTGTAGAGACGAGAAAAGAACATTGGATCACCTGGAGCTGAAGTTGCAGGCAGTTGTGAGCTGCCTAATGTGGGTGCCAGGAATCCAACCTGGGTCTTCTGCAAGAGCAGCAAGTTCTTTTAATGGCTGACCCTTCTCCCAGCTCCCCCCACCCCCCACCAACTAATAGTTCTTAATCAACATTCAGGACAGGCATTTGACCCCCAACTTCCTTGTCTCATTTGACGAGTGAAGAGGCACAGCTTCTTTTTCTCTCTTTAATCTAATGGAAAGCACTTTTTTCTTTTTTAAAAAGCAGGAAGCAGTAAAGAGGGACTGTTAGTATTTAAGCGGCGCTAGGAACATGTCCCGAACACGACAAGACCACAGAAGAGTTTTATTAAAGAGGATGTAGGTGACAGGCCTGTGTGAAACACATGTGTGTGAGGAGATAAAGGGGGGCTCATGCAAAATGGCACTGGCTTTTTAAAGGTTGGGCCGCACATGCGTACAGGGACTCCTGTGGGTACTCCACACATGCGCATAGATTACATGGAGCTGTCTGTCCTCCATGGTGTGGCCTTTTTCGGGATTCAACAGCTTTTGGGAGTCAGCGAGTGCCAGCATTTGGCAATTTTGTTTTCGGGCTTCTCTTTCCTGGCACACCTTAACCGCCACAGATGACTCTTTTGCTCATGGGGTCAGGAGCCTTGTTCTCCAGATACTTAACTTTAGCCGGGAACAAGAGACAGATTTTACTCTGTGTCCTGAATTTTTCCTGACGACTGGTGGACAGACAGCTGCAGGACTTCATCCTAGGACCAGCCACACCATGAAGGATGAACACAGCTACTGGACTTCATCCCAGGACTTCAGGCAGCTTCCCCATCTCCCCCCAAGAACCAATCAACGTCCACCATTCAGCCTGAAGCAGTCTTTGAGAGAAACGGTGTCCCATACCCATCTATCCACCTTTTTTTCTTTTTTAAAACATGAGAGTCGGGAATGATAGAGAATTACATGTCCACACGGTTGGTATTGCCTGGCAGACCGCCTAACTATTTCTGGTTCAGAGTAGCTGTCTCCGGGTCAGACATCTCGCGGGACCAGGACTCTGTGGCTTTTATGTGGTTGTGTAAAGCATGCGCGCAGCCATGTAATCTATGCGCATGTGTGGAGTACCCACAGGAGTCCCTGTACGCATGCGTGGCCCAACCTTTAAAAAGCCGGTGCCATTTTGCATGAGCCCCCCTTATCTCCTCACCCACGTGTGTTTCACACAGGCCTGTCACCTACATCCTCTTTAATAAAACTCTTCTGTGGTCTTGTCGTGTTCGGGACGTGTTCCTAGTGCCGCTTAAATACTAACAGGGACCTCCCCATCCACCACACTGCTCAGTCTTTTCTCCTTGGAAATGAGGGCTACACACGTCAATAATTGGAAACAACAGTCCCCACCATGGCCTGTTCACTCTGCCTCCTTCCTCATAGGGAGAACCTTTAGGAAAACATGGCCACATACCTCAGAAAAATATAAACAGGACAGTCCTTGGTAGAACAAAGTGTGATGGCTGAAGCGCCCTACTGTGGGATGGTACTGGACTTTACACACCAGCCCTTTTAAACATTTGCTCCTTGTAGCAACCCAGGATTGGTGTCTCTAAGATTATACTAGTTGATAATTCTGTAAATGTATCCCTAACAGCCCATCAGAGAGTCTAACCACCTGCTAAAGCAATGATAGCTTCACTAGGTGCCTTCAGAGCTAAAAGGTGCCACTTCAACACAAAGGACCTGCTGCCTAGAGAATCAATCCTAGGATGCCTGCCCAGCATCTGCTCCCATGTAAAACCCACCTATGCTCCAGCCTCTTCCAGCCCCACTATCCACCTTCTACTTCACCCCAGCTGTGGGTGTCACAGCCACATGTTGTGGGTCAGCCATAGCTGTCCCGATTTGGACACAAATATAACCACTGGCCAATGTCAGGAAGTCTATGACTTCTGCAGATGTTCCATGATTGGGAAAGAGTGAGCCTTCCTGTGACCTCAATAGTGTGACAGGCTAGACTCTGACAGTTGTATGACTTAGAAGTAATACCATCTATGAACAATGGTCTGACAGGCTATAAAGAATGCCTGCAGGGGAAAGAAGAATTTCCAGTGTATGTAGTTAGGAAAGCTCAGCTTTGTTAACTGCCAGTGACTACAGGGCCATTGTGCATACTAAAATTATTCATTAAATATAACACTAGGAAGTAGGAAGTTACCATCAACTGGAAAACTTGACCCTTCAGAACAGAGAGTAAAAGGACCCCCTGTGTCTGCAGAAATGGGCAAGCTTCTGAGGCTATTCTGAAGTCAGGGTCTGAACTAACTGACCTCAGACCTCAGCCTCCACTTCCCTTCTCAGCACCTAAGACCCCAACATCAACAGCCTTTCCATATGAGCCACTATGCCCTTTGGAGAAAATTGAAGTATTTATTTTATTTAAAACATGAATACTCTAGGCTGGGGAGATGGCTCCATGATTAAAGTGCTTGCTGTAAACATGAAAACCTGAGTTTGGATCCCCAGCACCCAAGTAGGGAAAAAGAGCCAGGCATGGCAGCCCACATTTATACTCCCAGCACTGAGGAGGCAGAACCAGGAGGATTCAAGCAAGGTATTTCCCTTCTGTGAGCTAGAGGCAGCTGCCATGAAGCCAGCCTTTCAGCTTCAGGAAGGACAAGCTACAAGGTGCCCTACTCTGCCACCAGCTGCCCCCACCTCCTATAGCTCACTCTTCACTCTAAGTGTGTCTCTGACCCAGCACCCATATCTCCTTATTTTGCCTTTAGTGCTGGCCTGAGGATGTTGTGGAGTATTTGTGCATTGTGTGATATTTATATTGCTTTGATTGGTGTAATAAAAAGCTGAACAGTCAACAGTTAGGCAGGAGGTATAGGTAGTATTTCTGGAGAGAGAAAAAAAAATCTAGGGGTCAGAAGCCAGGAGACACAGAGAGGAAGCAGGAGGTGCAAGATGGAATAGAGGTAATGTTATGTGATAGAACATAGGTTAAAATAAATAGGTTGGTTTAAGTTATAAGAGCTTGTTAGGAACAAGCCTAAGCTATAATTGAAGCTTTCATAATTAATAAGAAGTCTCTGTGAACTGGTAGCCCAAAGAAAAATCAAATTATATATGGTACCCAACGTGAGGTATGTATTTCCACATAGAACCTGAGAAAGCTCAAAGAAAAAGTTCCAAACACACAAACACAGCCAAACATGGCTTCCTAGTCCTGTAGTCTCTCTGGTGGGCCATGGAATACAGAGATGTGGCTTCCAGCTCTTGCCCGCAGGCTTGAGCCAGCCAGCACCATGTGCAAAGCCTCATGGCAGGTTTAAGGTTTGGCTCACATAGTCAGAGAAGGCTATAGGCATGCAATAAAGCAGTCTAGACCAAAAACAAAAACAATAGCAAAACAAAACAACAAAAAACTTTAAAGAGATACAATAAAATGGGTATAGACAGTCATAGTTTAAAAATAATAAAGTTTTTAAAGAAACAGTAAAGTAATATAAAAAGAATAAGCCACATAAGGATGGGAAATACACAGGGCATCTGGATCCTGTATGGTGTTTTGTTGACTTTGAATTTTTTGAGTGTTGATGCATGAATGGCAGCTGCTGAAGACATTGTATTATGAAAGGGACTGCTGAACTAAACCAGCATATATACTTCAGAGATGCCTTGGCTTCAGAATGGAAGTTGGGAAACTTGCATTGGGGGAGAGGTTATGCCTTTGTTTCCACAGGAAACAAAAAGTTGTGGTTCTCTTCAATATTAAAGAAGATCAAATTTGATTGGGGGAGACCTCCTAAAAACCTGAACTATAGACATGAAGAAAAAACAACCAAGAAAGACTACAGGATGGGTGATGTATATGCTGATGCTTCAACTACGGCAACAACTCTGAGACTGGATGAGACGATAAATCTTGTGGCTACAGGGTCTTCATGACTTATTATTACATACCATCCTTTCATATGGCATGGCTAGAGGTTTGATTGTATAGTCCAAACAAACTTATAAAGTTAGTAGATGCCTTTTACCTGCTCAAACATAAAACAAAAAAAATCATTAGTTGACTTGTGCACACTGCACATTTCATATATAGGTGGAAGTTTTCCTGTGTCCTGCAGTTGCTCAGACCCAAGTAAACATAACAGAGGTGTATATTATTTACAAACTGTATAGTCTATGACAGGCCTCTTGCTAGATAACTCTTATATCTTAAATTAACCTATAACTACTAATCTATGTATCACCACATGTTCTTTGGCTTTGCCTATGTCCCATTACATATTACTCCTTGGGCGGCTGGCTCGCATCTCTTCCCTTCTGCCTTTCTTCTTTCTGTCCACCTGTTTGTATTTCCTGCTTGCCTCTAGGCTGCCTTGCCATAGGCCAACTTTAATTATCAACCAATCAGAGCAACACATATTCACAGTATACAGAAAGACATCCCACAGCACTTTCCCTTTTCTGTCTAATCAAAAAGAAAGGTTTTAATTATAATATAGTAAAATTACATATAATAGAATAGTTATCAAGCAGGAACTACAATTACAATATCTAGTCCATTCATATTTGGCAAAATTAAAGATAATATTCTATTTATCCTATACTTATGAGTCTAAAGTTTTATATCTAACTTATTTTTTATCATAACCAAAGAAAATTATAATTATAACTATCCAGTCTTCAACTACATCAAAGACCTCAGAAGGCTTTAATATTACCTAAGTAAACCAGAAGAGCATGTAAGAAACTTCCAAAATTCTGGAAATGACAGAGACAGCTGTCTGCCTGAACAGTCACCCAAAGTTCCTCTGCAATGTTGGGACATCCATCTTCAGTTATAGGCCTAGAGTGTTTTAGTCACTTCTTGTTGTGTCCTGTAGAATATCTGGCAGTCTCCTCTGTGAAGCAGGAAACTGAAAGACCATTTCACCTTGTTTTGGCAAATTTAGTGGTCATTTTCCTATGGGTCCTGTATGTCCAGTTTATACAACATGTTATCAGCAGTCCAGACAAGAGCAATTTCTTGCCCAAATGGCTATTTTTACCAAGTAGAAGATAAACTCCATATGGAGTGTCTTCGACACCCATCTTCCTCTTTGAAGTAAATTGGTGCTGCCAGGAGCGGACATGTCTCACTGTCCAAAAAGTCTAAGTTTTTAAAACATTTTAAATGTTATATTCTGTAGGTCTTTGAAGTGATTGAAAATTACCTACCTAATTGAAATATATCTATGAATATCTAGAAAACTTAACTAATATGACTACAAGTTTGATTATCATAGATGATTAACTATTAATCCATATTTCTTAATGATACATTACAATTTTAAATGAGTTGTATAAACATAATATCTTAAGAGTAAAAATATATATACAGTATAACAAAATTAACTTAATTTGTATCAATAAATTGAAATCCATAGCAATGTAAAACATTATAAACAAGTTGTTACTCTTCATCTTATCCTCTTTTTTCTTTAGAAAGAGATCGCATTTATAATCAACCCCCTTTAAATAAAAATAAACATTTATAAACAATATTTTGAAAATTTGGACATAGCTTCTCGTACTACTTCCTGCTGGATGAGGGCACTAGCAATCTAATGGAGATCCTACACTTTTGCATTATGCAGAGACTGGACAACAAATGATACAGCTACCACTCCAGAACTTGACAATTAACCCAAAATTTTTCTTTTAGGATCCCCTAAATATGCCTTTGCCCACAAACAGTAGGAAGAAATTTTAAGAAAAGGACACCCATATTCCCAAGAGGTGGGGCAGGTGGTTTTTGGGCTTTCAATGGATTTGGGGTTTGGGATAATTGTCATTATTTAGGAGGATTGGTTACAAGTTGTTATTGTTAATGGTCAGGAAAGAGGCTAAACAAGGGAGACTAGATTTAAGGTTCTTGTTTGAAAAAAAAGAAAAGAAAAAAGAGGATATATATAAGAGGTAGATTGTTGAATCTACTCTGAAAAAAAGAGATATAGAAATGATAGAATAAAGGATAGATTATTGAATCTACTCTGAAAATAGAAAAGAGAGGATATAGATATGATAGAGATAAAAAGGTAGATTATTGAATCTACTTTTAAAAGATAACTGCTAATTTTAAATACTTTACATTGGATTGGATTTTTATATATTGTATACAAATTATATACATTGAGATTGATATTGTTAGAAAATGCTGTATATATGTTTCTAATCTTGTTCAAGATATTGTACCTATACAGTTCACTTAACAATGTAATGCAATTTGCTAATCCTTGAAAGTTATTATTATCAACTATTAGGATATAAAGAAATGCATGTTAGTAGGTTATCACAATTGAACTTGTAGTCATACAAGCAGAGGTATATTTTAGATAGGTAAGTCATTTTCAAACCCTTCAGAGATCTACAGAATATGGCATTTAAAATGTTTTAACAACATAGATTTTTTTTTCTGTTTTTATGCCTATGAGACATGTCTGCTCCTAGCAGCTCTAATCTATTTCAGAGAAGATATGGACATTGAAGAAACTGCATATGGAGTTAACTTTCATTGTGGCAAAAGTTGGCCACTGGGCAACAGGCGCCCTCACATCAACTGCTGACAGTATGCTATCAAAAATGGACAAACAGGACACAAAACAAAGGACTATCGATCCTTGCCAAGACAAGTGTGGTTGCAGTTTTGACAAAGGTGTCCTCTGAGACCAGGACAATATGGCACCATTGCTGAAGTGGCTTTGCGATCCTGAAGGGGTACAGTGCCCCTTTCTTTGAAAGCAGCTGAACAGACAGTGGACTGATGGCTTCTGGTGTACAGTGGAACAGTAACTGAAACAATTATTTATGAAGGAGTAACTAGGCTGATGGAGTCTAATCTCTCAATGATAGACTGGTATTTAATAAAGGAGATGGGAAGCCAAGGAGAATGGGAAGCTGAATTCCAAAAACACCAGTAATTTCCAGAATTTAAAATCCTGAATCATGAAAAGACACTGGCAGAATTCAAGTTTATCTGGTACATGGAATACTTGCACCGAATGTGAGGTTGAGCTGTAGGCCTTGTGTATATCCTATATCACAAATGAGTCTGTCAGATATGCTAAGCCTGAAGGCCAAAGATGATGGCCCAACATTGCGGAGAAACCTCAGGTGACTATCCAGGCACCTGACTGTTTCTGTCAACTCACGTTTTTGGGGGGAAGTCACTTGTTTGCACTTCCTGTTTTACTAGGTAATATTATTTTCTTCTCAGGTCTCTGAGGAAGTTGAAGATTAGATAGTTGTAGTTGTTAAGAAATTCAGAAAAGAAACTCACTAAGGAGGTATAAAGTGTATAAGTTTGAAAGATGTTATAAGATAGTTTTCTGTTGGTAATATAAGATAGGATAGAAAGTAAATTAGGTACATTTTGAACTCCCCAAAATAAGGTAGATAATGGAATATTTTCTCTGAATTTGTCAAATGCAAATGGACTAGACATTGTTGATGTATTTATTGCTTGTATATATTGTGTATAGTTATTGTACTTATTGTAGTTTTTCTTATATTAGTTATAATTTTTTATTTTTATTTTTACTAGACAAAAAATGGGAAATGTGGTGATATTTTATTTGCACATTAATAAATAAAGCTTGCCTGGAGATCAAGGGAGAAAGGCCAGCCATTTTAAGTAAACAAGAAGTCAGGCAGCACACACCCTTAAACCTATCACTTAGCAGGCAGGGTCTCTGTGTGTTCAAGGCCACACCTGGGAACAGAGCCAAGCATGGTGACACACACCTTTAATCTCAGTACCAACCGTAGAGACCTGGAGGTCTTTACAGACAGACAGAAAGTGACAGAGTGTGTAAGAAGAGGAAGTGAGGTAGCTAGACTAACATAGCCAATGAGAGGGCAGAATAGTAAGGCAATAAAGGCATGGGTAGATAGGAAGTAATGTGCATTTGGAAGCTTCAGAGTTGGTGAGGTAAGGTTAGCTGGTGGCTCTCTCTATTTCCCTGATCTAAGGCTTTTACCCCTAAATTTGGCTCCATGCTTTTTATTTAATAAGACCATTTAGAAATTTGTCTACAAGTGGGTCCATGCTTCCATCCAGCAGCATATAGCCCAGAAGCCTTTTTTTTGACTAGCAAAAGCTAAATGCACCACAGAGTGGACTGCATTGCTTGGAGACACCACTGTATACTGCAGCAAGTACCTGCCATGCTGCTTAGCTCATGGCAGCTGGCAGCCAGCTCCATCTATGAATCTTTATACTGCTACTGGCATGAGACTGTGAAACTAGGAAGCCCAGTGTGATTCTGTTTCTGTGCATTCAGAATCTTTAAGCTCTTTTAGGTCTATGTAGATCAATGCCCAAAGGTGAGCACCAAATGTAGATGGAAATTTTCCTGTGTCCTGCCCAGTCCTGCAGCCACTCAGACCCAAGTAAACTCACAGAGCTATATATTATTTACAAATTGTATAGTCTATGGTAGACCTCTTTCTAGCTAGCTCTTATATCTTAAATTAACCCATAACTATTAATCCATGTATTGCCACATGTTCCGTGACTTTACCTGCCTCTCATTACTTGTTGCTCCTTGGGAAACTGGCTGGTGTCTATTCCCTTTTGCCTTTCTTCTTCCTCTGCTTTTATTTCCTGCCTTCCTCTGCCATAGGCCAAATGACTTTATTTATCAACCAATCAGAGCAACACATATTCACAACATACAGAAAGACATCCCACAGCATCCATACTTGTGTTAATGCAGATATATATGTTACCTTTAAAAGTTTATATGTTTTCAGATAAAAGGGACTAGACACCAATAAATACAAGTAGCCTAGATGATTCAGCCTCTCAGAAATTCTCTGTTGCAGTTTCCTTAAAATTCTGCATCCAGAACAACTTCAAAGCTACTACCTGAGATAGTTCAGCCTCAGAGACTATCCAGCCAAGACCTCAGATAATCTCTACACAGAGACCAAACAAAAAAATAATACAGCCAACTCTCCCTGGACTTGAACATTATCTCAATTTTCTCAGTATCCTCTAAAGATGCTGTCACCCCGAGACAACAGGAATCAGTCTAGAGAACATGATGCCCATATTCCCAAGAGGTGGGGTGGGTGATTTTGGTCATTTGGTGGGTTATGGATATTTGTCACAAGTTGTTATTGGTAATGGTCAGGAAAAAAGCTAAACAAAGGATATTAGACTCAAGAATCTCTTTGTGTAGGAAAACGGGGATATAGTATAGACATGATGGGATAACAGGGTAGATTACTGAGTTACTTTTAAACAACCCCTGGTCTCAAATACTTTAGATTGGTATAGATTTTTGTATATTGATACAAATTTAAGGTTATTTTTGTTATACTGTGTATATGTTTCTACTCTTGTTAGGTATTGTACCTATGCAGCATTTAAAAAATGTAATGTAAAGTTTTATTCCTTAAAAACTATTTAGGATAATAAAGAAAGACTGGTTAGTAGTTAGTAATCTATAACAATCAAACTTATAGTCAGGTTAGGTATATTTTCAAGGTCAAACAGAAATATATTTTAAATGGATAGATGGTCTTCAAACACTTTCAAAGACCTATAGAATATGACATTTAAAATGTTTTAATGACATAAGGCTTTTCATGACAGTGAGACATATCTGTTCCTGGTAGCACCAATTTACTTTATGAAAGGACAATGGGCATCGAAGAACCTCCATATGGAGTTTTCTTTCAATGTGGCAAAGCTAGCCATTTGGTAAAGAAACTGCCCTTGCCTCGACTGCTGACAGTATGCTGTCCAAACTGGATGTGTAGGACACAAAAGAAAGTGACTGAAGAACTTTGCTAAAACAAGGTAGGGCAGTCCTTCAAAATTCCTTCTTCACACAAAAGTCTGTCACATATTCTAGGCCTGTCAGTTGAAGATGGATGCCCCAACATTGCAGAGGAATCTTGAGTGACTGTCCAAGTAGCCAGTTGTTTCTGTCATTTCTATAGTATGGTGATATTTTATTTGTGCTGAAATGTGATTTCATTTGTATGTTAATAAATAAAGTTGCCTGGGGATCAGAGCTAACAGCAAGCCATTTAGCAGACGTCTGCCAGTGGTAGCACACGCCCTTAATCTGATCACACGGCAGGCAGAGTCTGTGTGTTCAAAGATACAGCTTGGTGACACACACCTTTAATCCAAGTACCAACCATAGAGACCTGGAGATCTGTATAGACAGGCAATGGTGAAGAAGTCATGTGGTTGGGTTTAGAACCAATGAGAAGGCAGAACAGAAAGTCAATAAAAATACAGACATACAGGAAGTAGGTCTTCTTTCTCTGGGGAAGGACGGCAGCAGCTGGTAAGCTAAAGGCTATTCACTTGTGCTCTGACCTCTTGGGCTTTTAACTATTTGGCTCTGTGTTTCTTATTTAATAAGACTGTTTAGAATTACATCTACAATATAGTTTTGGAAGTTGTTTGTTCTGTACTTCCTGTCTACTCAGGTAATATTATATCCTTCCTGGGTCTTTGATGGGGTTAAAGACTAGATAGCTATAGTTTTTCTTGTTACCAAATTCAGAAAAGCAACTTAAATAAAAGATGTAAAGTTTATATGGCTGAGAAACATAAAAGCTTAAGTTATTTATCTATTAAGATATTTTATGGTCTAAAAAGATATTTTTAGGATGGTAATACAAGTTATGACAGAAAGTGGTTTAGGTATAAAACTTAGGATTCATCAAGATAGATAAATAATACAGTACTTTCTCTAAATTTGCCAAATACAAATAGACTGGACATTGTAAATGTAGTTCTTACCTGATAATTGTTCTTATTGTATATAGTTTTACTATGTTAGAGTTAAAAACCTTTCCATTTTATTTAGACAATAAAGGGGAATGTTGTGGGATATTTGTACATTGTGTGAAGATGTATTTCTGTGATTGGTGTAATAAAAAGCTGATTGGACAACAGCTAAGCAGGAGACATAGACAGGACTTCTGGGAGAGAAAGGGAGAGGAGGAGGAATCTAGGGTGCAGGAGAAGCCAGGAGATTCAGAGAGGAAACAGGAGATGCAAGGTGGAAGAGAGGTAACACCACATGATCATGATAGAACATAGATTAATATAAATGGGTTAATTTAAGTTATAACAACTAGTTAGGAACAAGCCTAAGCTATAGGCCAAGCTTTAATAATTAATAAGATGACTCCATGTCATTATTTGTGAGCTGGCAGCCCAAAGAAATATCCAATTACATGAGGCCCAGCATACCTGAGAACCCAGAGGCTTTAGGTATTGATTTAGGCTCTGAACTCCTGGGTTCTCTTGGATTCAGACCTGCTAAGCTATAGAGAATAAGACCACGCAGGGCCACTATCCCTCTTCCAGAATCTCACTGCACAGTTCCACACTCACTGTGGACAAGACATCATACTTGCCATCTAGTACTATGACTGACAGCAGCTGATTGACTCCTCACCGAGACTTTAAGGCAGTGGAATGGTGTTCTTCTTTTTTGTTCTTGTTGTTGTTCCCTTCCTGAGCTGAAGCCACAAGGTGGTAGAAGAGCTTTTGTTTATTCTTCCTTTATTTATTAAATAAACAAAGTGAGTGTTGTGTGTGCATGTGTGCAAGTTCACACAATATGTGCACATGTGGAGGCCGAAGGGTGTCAGGTGTCCTGCTCTGTCACTCTCCATCTCATTACCTTGAGAGAGGGCCTCTCATGGAGTCTGAAGCTAGTCGAGCAGAGGGCAAGCCCCAGTGAGCCTCCAGAATCTGACTCTCACAGTGCGGGGTCACAGGCAGGTGCAGCCACACCTGACTTTTTATATGGATATATATTGCCCACTAGACCATCTCCCCAGACATGCTGTCATTTATTCTGCAGAGAAATTCTGTAGAAAGCCGCTTCCCACCACCAGGCTACCTCCACTCCATCCCTAGAGCCACAGCAGGGCCGTGAAGTCAGAAGACCATGTGCAGCATATCCACTTCCACAGAAGAAACTGCAGAGAAGCGTGTGACATTATCAGCCAAATCACTGTGCACTGAGTCGGGAGGCGACCATGTCTGCAAGACAAGGGAAACCTGGGTGGAACATGTGGAGCTCCTTTTAGTCTGCGTCTAGAAACAAGAGTTTTAGGATAGAATGTGGATCTGTTACATATATGATAGAGTCATTATATTTAGAATAATTCATATGTGCATATGTAAGTATATTCAAATTCTAGCTCCTCCACCAACTAGTCCTCTGTGATTCCAAATTATCAAACCATTGTGAGCCTCAGTTTCCTCTGTAAACTAAAGCCCACAACTCTTGCTTCTCCCTCCCTTAAAAGGTACTCAACAGGAACGAATTACACTGGGAATGGAATGTAGTAGTTGTTGAGTATAAGTAGCTGTGGAAATGCAGAACATATATTCTTGCCCTGTGGTAAAAAGGAAATGAGACACACTGGTGCTATTTCACTCCTACTCCTGAGCCTTGGGAGAGCAAAGGTGCAGTATAGATTAATAAACTGTCAAAAAGCTTCATCATATATTGATCAACAAAAAATATTCTTAAATGTGTGAAGCATGAGAAAGCATGGCATTTATTAAAACTGAATAAAAGCATCTATACACAAATAACTGAGTTTTTTTTTTTTTTTTTTTTTACCAGTTTCTTTTTTAGGTGGATATCATGAAGACCAAAGGATGATGGGAAAGAAGCCGCCATGCTCTATGGACTGAAAAATCAGCGTTAGTTATGGCTAGTTTTTTGGTTTGTCTTATTTATTGTTTTTTTTTGTTTATTTGTTTGTTTGGTTGGTTGGTTGGTGTTTTGAGACAAGGTCTTATTTTGTTGCCTGAGCTGGCCTGGAATTCATGGCACTCCTACCTCAGAATCCCACTTGGGTTCTAGGGTTGTGGGAGAGGATCACCATACCTGTTGGCTGCTATTCTTATTGGTGTAAGTTGTGATGCACCTGGCCAGCCTTAAATCCACAGGATGAACAAACAGCCTAACTAGGGCCTGTAGGAAGATTGAAGTAGGGGAGATGAGTTAACTTGACAGAGAAGAGATGAAGTAGAATGAGGAGATGGGCTTGAGGGACCAGTGGTTCATACATCTAGTATAGAGAGGCAGAGATTCTATAGGGACCCTCCCTGGGCCCTGATGCCTACCATTACCCACTCTCAAAAGACTCTTCTTTCAGTGGCATATGAGGAACACTTGATAAACCAAGGGGCAGGAAGGGAATGAGATGCCAAACACTTGTTCTTTGCTCCTGCACACTGTCGTAGGCTGCACATGGGACATGAATACTCATTTCTTGATTTGCAGCACCCCACATCCAATATCTTGTTACCCATCCCACTATTGTTTTCAAGGATCTGACTCCAGCAGATAAATGCAATTACCATGTCACCCTTACAACTTGAACTACACCCAGAGGCTTCAAAGGCCAGAATGTCCCACCAGGGAAGGGTAATATCACAGTCCAACTGTCAACTCCCATGCACCCCAGGGTTGATGACTATTGGACACACTCATTTTGATAGGGACATGACATTTTAAAGAGGATATTGTCTCTTGAAAGCTCTCTGACCTGGCCCTACTAAGCAGGGAGTACAATGATTATTAAGCTAACTAGACTAATTAAGCTGTGTAGTTACATACTGTCCTGATCCAGGAGTTCCCAGAAGCAAATTAGACCTGAGGTAGGGACTGTATAGCCCCAAGGGTCCTCTTTTCCATCAGAAGTTCCTGGAATGACACCCTTTAGGGATAGATTTAAGAACCACCATGTGGGATGCTGAACAGGAAGTCTGTTTTTCAGACCAAGCAGTGTGGAATGGGAGATGATGGGCATTCTGCTGTGGACAACAAGCATGGTAGACAGTGTCTGAGAAGGAAAGAGCAGAAGCAGATGAGCGGGTGGCATGGAACAGGTTCTCCTTAGCTATGTCCCCAGGGACTCATATCCTCAGCCACTGACTTCTGGGAGTGCATTCACTTGTGTGTTATACCATCTCCCTATTGTTCCGTGGAAACAAAGAACAGAAACATAAGATCCTTCCATTACCTGGTACAGTGCTCCATGTGAATATAACAAAGGGAAGAGAAAAGCCTGGGCTCTTGGAACAATGAGGAATTCACTGACCCTTTGAAAGGAATGCACACAGCTGCCTTGTTCTTTTCTTACCCCTTTTCTTTCAAAATTTTCTAGCCAGAATAGAAAATTTAATTCAGGGAAGGAAGAATCATCCAGAGACTTACTTTATTAAAACAGGTATGGTATTTGCATCCATATTCTGAAAAGGTCCAGTGCATAATCTAGCCTTGCCCAGGGAAGTAGGGGGACCCTGAGAAAGTGAGAATGTGTCAGGAGAGGGACACAGGGACTTCTTCAGATAGTACGTCTTTACACACTGGCCCAAGGTTCATGGCAACTTCATGTCAGCTATTTTCACACATCTCCAGGGTTATTGCACATAATCCCTTCAGCTGAGGATACAAACAATGGGCCCTGGAACGTGTTTCAGCTTGGAAGAATTGCCCTGAGGCAATTTAGAAGTTTAGAAATGGGAGGCAGTATTTGCAGATATAATTTGGTCCAAAGGTGGCAACTCCTTGTCTAGGACAGCTCAGTCTCTATGGGCACACTGTCATTTTCCTGTACTCTAGGTATCCACGCCAATTCCATGACCACTGGTGTTACAGAAAACAGCAGAGTATGGTGGGGAAATTGAAAGGGCAAAAGTTGGTAAGAGGGATGTGACTGTCTTCCTTTCTGAAAAAACCTGCTTTTCTGTGTGGGGGTGGGTGTGGGTAAGTGTGTGTGACTGTGTGTATGAGTACATGTGGATGGATCCCAAAGGCTGATAACGGGTCTCTTCTACTACCACTTTCTAACTTATATTTTGATATAGTGTCTCTTGCTACACCTGGAGCTTGCCAATTTTGCTAGATTGGCTGGTCTGAGACTGCTCAGTGCCCTCCAGTCTATACCCCTCTGGCACTGGGCTAGAGGTGCAAGTTGCCACACCTAGAACATGGGTTCTTGGGATTGATGATGAAAAACAAAACCACAGCTCTCATCTTAAAAGGGAGAAGCATCCCATGTGGAGAGCCACATCTGTCGAGCCACATCCATTGAGCCACGTCTATCAGCACTGCCTGCCACTTAACCAGGCAGCACTGAACCATATGGTACAGCAACTTGGAAACTGAGGAAGGAACCTGGGGCTGCTGAGGACCAGCCACATGACACAGCTCCTGTCTTGGAGCTCTTTAGGAGAGGACAAATGAAAGCCTGTGTGACCACAGCAAGGTCAAGTGAGAGCAGGTCCCAGGTCTCTGCCAGCAATCCATCAATCTCTATTGATTGAGCAATGGGATATGAGAGTGCTGTGTGTAGTATATATGTGTGGTATGTTTAGTGTATGTATGTGGTATACATGGCATATGTTAGCATACTTGTGATGTACATGGTGTATACATGTGGTGTTTGACATGTTGTTTGCATGTGTGTCATGTATGTGTGGTGTGCATGTGTGGTATATATGTGGTGTGGTGTGTATTATTTGTGTGTATAGCATGTGTAATGTACGTATGGTGTGTGTGTGGTATACGTGTGGTGTGTATTATTTGTGTGTGTGGTATGTGTGGTATACCTGTATGGTATGTATGTGGTATTCATATGTGCTATGTGTGGTTTAGGTATATAGCATGTGTGCTGTTGTGCCTGGATGGTATTTATGGTATGTAGTGTAGGTATATGTGAAGGTATCCTATGTTTCTGTGTGTGGTGTCTGTGTGTATGATGAAGATATATGTGACGATATGTGTGATGGTGGGCTGTGTCTGTGTGTGAGGTATCTGTATATATGTTGTCTGTATGTGGTGAGGGTGTGTATATATGTGGTACGTGTTTGTCTGTCAGTGTTGGACCAGGATCTCTAGCCTAAGTGACCACAGGAGCCCACTTTGTGCAGGAGGACAGACCAGATTTGACAGCTGTGGGGAAACACATGGCCTTAGTTTCCCTCAGTCAGAGTGTGTGAATGAGTCCGGTCTGGGATGAGTGGAGGAGAACCTGTCTGAGCCCCAGACCCTCGACATTCTCCTCTGTGAGCCCATGATAAGGACTGTGAGCTGTGGGTCAGGGTGCATCTGCACACCTACCCAAGAAGGGGAGTTCCACAGGCTCTCAGCTCTTACTGTCTTCTGCGGCCTGAAATACTGATAGTCTAATGCTGCAAAATATTAATGCAGTAAAATACCCTACTCAGCCATAATCCACTCTCCCTGCTCCCTGGAGATGCAGGGATATCAAAGCCCTTGTTCTTTATTTAAGTTTGTACAGAGGTTTACACTTTGTAAAGCGTCCTCGATACAAAATTATCTGGCAGTGACCTGCCCAGTCACTTTGTCTCCAAACTGCCAACCACACTTTGTCGGCTAGGGCTGACTCTTACTATGCTGGCTTCCTCCTCAGTCACAAAGAGGTCCACAGGAGAGTTAACTGACTTCATAAAGTCAAAATGTTTATACATGGTGTCTGTACACATTAAGTGCCCTATAATGTTAGCAACAAGCTATTACCGCCTGGGAAGTTCTCTGCCTTGTGTGCAATGCTTGGCCCTGCAGTTAGAGAGTCAGTCAGTCTAGCTGATTTGAGACATGGTCACTGTGAACCTGGAAAAGTGCAATGGGCTGAACAAGGCTGGAAGGAGGGTATAGTGAGAGAGAAAATGGAGAGAAAGGGAGATGAGGACAGCTAAAAGGAAGGTGGCTGGATAATTTTATGTCACAGACTAGAGTCATCTGAGAGGAGGAAACCCCAACTGAGAAAATGCCTCCATAATACTGGGCTGTGGGAAAGCCTGTAGAGCATTTTTTAAAAGTAGTGATTGATGTGGGAGGGCCTGGCCCATTGTGGTTGGTGCCACTTGGGGTGTATAAGAAAGTAGGCTGAGCAAGCCATGATGAGCAAGCCAGTAAGCAGCTGTTGTAGAATATTATTTTCAAGTGTGTTACTTTTGTTCATGTTGCATTTGTTTAACTTTGTGAAGCTGTGTTACTGTGCCTGTGTAAAACACCTGATGTCTAATACAGAACTGAATGGCCAGGAGCAAGGCAGGAGAAAGGATAGGTGGGGCTGGCAGGCAGAGAAAATATATAGAAGGAGAAATCTAGAAGCCAGAGAAGGAAGGGGACTTCAAGGGCCAGCCACCCAGCTACAGAGCAAGCCACAAAGTAAGGGTAAGATTTACAGAAGTAAGAGAATGGGAAAAGCCCAGAGGTAAAAGGTGGATGGGATAATTCAAGTTAAGAAAAGCTGGCTAGAAACTAAGACAAGATTAGGCTGGGCATTTGTAATTAAGAATAAGCCTCCATGTGTGATTTATTTGGGAGCTGAGTGACGGACCCCCACAAAAACCAAAAACAACAAGCAGCACCCCTCCATGGCCTCAGTATCAGCTCCTGCTTCCAGGTTCCTGCCCGGTTCGAGTTCCTGTCCTGACTTCCTCGGATGATGAACAATGATATGGAAGTATAAGACAAATAAACCTTTTCCTCCCCAGTTACTTTGGTCACGATGTTTCATCACAGCAATAGCAACCCAGATTAAGAGAAGTTGGGGCCAGAAGTGGAGTACTGCTGTGACGTATCTGACCATGTTGTTTGGGGGAGAATTGTGGAAGGACTTTGGAACTTTGAAAAGCCACTGAGTATTGAGAGTTCAGAGCTGTTATGTAGGAGTTTGGAAGATAAGAACGTTTAGAGCAATACAGACAAAGATAGCCTGGCTTGTGAAGTTTCATAGGGAAGATTAAATACTTCATTGGAGGCCATTTGTTATTTTGAATTAAGATTCTGTGGTTCTGGGTAGCTGGAGCTGAAGAATCAGCTGTGATTAAAAAGCATCATCTGGGAAGTGTATCCTCAGGGTCAACACACACAAACTGGGGTCCAAAAGTAGCCAAGGTTGTACCTTCTGTTGGTGTTGAACTTCGTAATGTAAGAGTCACACAGGTGGTACTGGTTTTGAAGGCATGAAGGGGTCATGGAGAGCAGCTAAAGCTTGGCACTGGGAGAGGCCATTGGCGAAGGTGCAGCCTCAATGGCAGTTGAAGCCCCAGAATTGAAGTGGTCATGCAGAGAAGTTGAGGCTTGGCACTGGGAAGAGGCTATTGGTGAAAATACAGCCCAGTTGCTGCAAACTATGCAGCATTGTGGAGATGCCCTGAACATGCACCACCAAGAATAGCAGTAGCAGTGGAGTAGAGCCTAACTAAGCTTAAAAGTCAAGCAATGTGTGCTTCAGAGGACAGAGCTGAAGAAGTGACCCAAGCCTCTTGTAAGAGGCCAAAAGACCACTGAGTGAATCCCAGATATTGAACACTGAATTATTTACACTGTTATATTTTTGCTTTCTCCAGACCGTGACTGTGCCCTGGTTCTTCCTTTTGAAGTAAAAAAGTATTTAGCTTACTTATTTTTTTTTTTATTTTATAGGGACCTACAGTTGAGAAACTGAATTTTCAAAAGAGATTTTGGATTTTAAGAGACGGTTTTTACAGACTGAACTTTTAATGTGTTTGAATTGATAAAGATTGTGGGACTTTTTTTTTTTTTTTCTGAAACAGGGTTTCTCTGTAGTTTTGGAGCCTGTCCTGGACTAGCTCTGTAGACCAGGCTGGCCTCGAACTCACAGAGTTCCACCTGCCTCTGCCTCCCAAGTGCTGAGATTATAGGCATGCGCTGCCACCGCCACCACCACCCAGCGATTGTGGGACTTTTAAGTATGTTTTATATTTGTAGTATTTATTAATCTGAGATCTTGGGAATGAACCAAAAAAGACCTCAAGAACCTCCATAGGCCATGTCTCATGGGAACTATTTCAGGGTTTTAAACAGAGGTTGACACTGCGTAGTAAGTTTATGGGGTCCCTGTGACAACTGGACAGGAAACACACCCTCAGACTAGGTTGGGGCTGGGAAACCAGCTGCAGGCGGCCATGGGGGAGTCACAGATCTATTGGGGGTAATTCTGAAAATAGATTGTGTGTGGTTCCTGACAACTGAGTGGGGGGCATAAGAAGAATATCAATAGCGTGTCCAAAACGTAGGACCTGAACACCCAGTGCTCTAGTTTCTTTTCTTTTTCTTTTTCTTTTTTTTTTTTTTTTTTTTTTTGCTAGAGCTGAGGATCGAACCCTGGTCCTTGTGCTTGCTAGGCAAGCGCTCTACCACTGAGCTAAATCCCAACCCTTCTACTTTCATTTCTATTGCTGTGATGAAACACCCTAACAGAAAGCTGCTTGTGGATGTTATTATAGGTAATAGTCCATCATAGCAGGGAGGTCAAAGTGACAAGCTGGTTACATCAGAACCACAGTCAAAAACAGGAGTGCATGCATGCATGCGCATTTGCATGCTTGTGCTCACCTCAGTGTCTCCACTTTCAGATAGATAGTTCAGGACTCCACATCTAGGGAATGGTGCAGTAATGCAGTCCCCCATGGGCATTCCCGCAATACAGATAATCCCTCACTGAAACTCTCTTCCCAGTTGCTTCTAGGGTGTGTGAAGTTGACAATTAAAGCAATCCATCATACCTAGGAAGGTAGATGTGGTGTTGACTGAGGTGAGGAAGACCGTAGGGGAAGAGAGAGTGAATAAATGAGAAGCCCTGCTTTGGTCATATTGACATAAGATGTAGAAATTCCAGGGCCTTATCAAGAGGCAAAGTGTAAAAGAGTATTGGGTGTTCAGAAA
Organism: Onychomys torridus; assembly: GCF_903995425.1. Taxonomy (NCBI): domain Eukaryota; kingdom Metazoa; phylum Chordata; class Mammalia; order Rodentia; family Cricetidae; genus Onychomys; species Onychomys torridus. The sequence goes on from NC_050454.1 coordinate 74,683,681, forward strand.
TCTGAGCCAGCATTCAAATCTAAAGAACAGTCCACAGCATGATTCTGTAACAGCTGGAATCCCTAGAGATCACTTGAATCTTAAATATCTGTGTGTGTTGAAGGCCTGGTTCCCGTGCTGCACCATTGGGAGGTCAAAGGGACCTTCAGGGATTAAGGACTGACAGGTCTGCAGGTCATTGAGAGGATGCAGTGGAGGCTCACCCTGCTGCTCTTCTTTATGTGCCTTAGTCGCAAATGCATGGCTTGTCAGCTTCATACACTACCACCATGATGTGTTACTTCAGCCCTAAAACAATGGGACCAAGCAACTGCAGGCTGAAGTCTCCAAAGAAATGAGCTCAAATGAACATTTTCTCCTTGAAAAATCCATTGTCTCAGTGACAGAAAGCTGACAACAGGACCCAGAAAAAGACCCTGACATCCCCAATGCTAAGAGGTTGAGAGGAAAAGAGGAACCAACAGTAGAAAGTGTGTGTGTGTGTGTGGTGTGTGTGTGTGTGTGTGTGTGTGTGAGAGAGAGAGAGAGAGAGAGAGAGAGAGAGAGAGAGAGAGAGAGAGAGAGAGCGCGAGCGAGCACTGAGGAAAATGAAAACCCAGATGACAGCTAAATCTCACCAACTTTGTGCTAGGGTTCAGAGCAAAGACTCCCATGACCTTGATTGTCCTTTCTTGGGTGATTCAAGCCCATATGCCCAGAGTTTACACTCTATTTCTATCAAGTTTAATGTCTACTGTTGACACACAGATCCAAGAAAATGAGCATACAAATATACCTTTAAGAACAAAACACCAACTCAAGATCCACAAAAGAAATTTAAAAAAAGAAAAGCCCTGCAACCATTACATTCCCACCAAAAATAAAAGCAAGTTCATGGCCAGAGCACTACACTCATGAGCATGAAGCCACCAGCTTTTAGGAAGTGATAAGACTGTACCCATTTCTCAGAATGAATACTGTGTTCTCCAACCTTAGGGAGAGTAGATAAATGAGTGTGGATGTCTTGTTCCCTAGCTGTATCTCTTCCAATAGATACACAGACACCAGGTTCTCCAGTCTTAGGAAGAGTGGATGCATAACACAATCTTCATTCAAGAGCAAATAAGAGTTTTCTGCCAAAAAAAAAAAAAAATCTAGAAATAATAAAGCAAAAACCCAACAACTCATGTGACATTCAAATATCTTCTGGTTTCACTGAAATTCATTTTTCTCTTAGTCAGATCCAATGTCTCTACCAGGAGGAGCAAGATCTTTAAGTTCCTTTAGTCTCCATGACCTCACTATAAAATGGGGACAAGAATACCCAATGTTTACAATGCCCGGTGAATCTAACGAGATACACCACAGCCAGCACGGGTGACTCATCAATGCTATGACCACCTGGCTCCCCTTCCCAAAATTATAAATTCTAGTGCTGTCTTTGCCAGATGCTTCTGATAATGGACAGACTGGCTACACCAGCTCCAATGTTCAGAACCCCATAGAACTGGGTCAGCCCTGGCCAGCTCTCATGAGTGTCACTGAGACTAGACCAAAGGGCTCCAAGTCTGAGGAAGAAACACCTTCAGACCTTTCTCTGGTCTCATCATGCTGGGGTTGAGGCTCTTTAGAGGATCTCAAAAGGCCAAGAGCAATAGTGCTTGTGATTCCCAGTCTGTGTTTGCAATTGAAAAAGCAAACATCTGCTGCTACATAGTGCACAGATCTATGTATCCAGCTCTCCTATCCCAAGAAGAATATTAATGAGGTCACTATTACTGGCTAACACAAAACAAAGCTCTCATTGTAAAGGGTCAAATACAACCATGTCTCAGGAACATGGATTCAGGTTCACACATTCCTCTGTGATGGGGTTATGTGAACTTTAATGGTCATGGACCAAATGGAAGTTAGAAATTGATGCATTTATTAAATATGCTGGTGAGGACCTCAGGGAGGCAATTATGGTAAAGCAAGAGAGTCTCTGCCATATCTGATCGCATATATCTGCTACCTGATGGCATTCTAGCTTTGGGGTTGGTGGCAGCTGGGGATCTGCTAAGGTAACATGCTCCAAAGCTTTTGCCTGATAGTCAAAGGGATGTTAGTTCAGACACAGAAGTGAGTGATAAATGGCCCAAAATTAAGGAGACTAAAGGTAGCCAATGATAGTTTTAGACCTTGATCACCACACTCTCCCACCCTCCCTCTGTTTGCTGTAATAGGTCAACCTTTCTATATGACCTTCATCATACACAGGAACTTCAGGTCTCATTTTGTTGGAGTGCTTTTTGAAGTACTCAGGCATAGGCCTGCATCCATCTGAGAAAGGCCTTCTCAGTGTCTTAGGAAACAAAGCAGACAAACCTTCCCCTCCAGCCCAACCTAACCAACATGGACATCTAGGGGTAGACCCCAGGGTCCAGTCTCACTGCTAATCAGAGGTGGCCCCCATCTCCAGCATCCTGGGAACTTCTCTCTACTGGGATAAGGGCTCCTGATAAGTTTGTTGAAAAGCATTTAAAACTATGTTTGTATTGATGTTATATCACTAAGAAAAATAATAATAGAAGCAATACCTTTTGGCTCTGTAAGGTGATTGACATGTTATCACTTAGTATCACAAGTAATCAATGATGTAGGAAGTAGGCTTTCTTGAGGGGGCCCACAGAGGCCCTAGTAAGGCCTCACTCGAGATCAGAAAGACTGAGCTTGTTTTGCCCAGCAGGGCTGCATACTGGGATGATTTGGCCAAGGGTGTGGTTATCACGTGTTTTTAAGGGTTTACACTTGGCTGTTCATTGTGCCTTGATCTTGAAAGGGGAAGTTCTTTTGCCTCTCTCCTTGGTAGTGTATAAAAAAACCCACTAGAATAAAACTCTGGGTGACTATTGACCCACGGCCCTCCCAAAGCTATCCTATCTCTGTCTTTTTCTATACCTACATTTCTATGTAATACCCCCTCATTCTTCTCTCCTCCTCCCAAGAACCCTTTGACAGGTAGGAGTTGGATTCTACACTTTCTCTCCCATTCTACAGTAGAGGAAGCTAAGCTTTGAGGAGGTGTTACTGTCTAAGGGAGAGCATACAGTGAAGACATCAGGATTCAATCCTTACTGTGTTGCACGGAGAATCTCCACCCCCCAGCTAAATCCTTCCTGTGAGCACCTCTGGTCACAATCACCAACCTGACCCAGGCAGGACGATGGGAGGTAGCTCTGTCTCTTCATTTTTGTCTCCTCATGCTCATCCCTATCCACTACTGAAAGACCTACTTGAAACAGTCTGGAATACACTCTGTTACTTTGTGGTATTTGTTTTTCATAGCAAATATATTGTCCTTCCCTCTATTCTTGCTCACAGGAGAGAGAGAGAGCTTGGGTGGGTAAAATTCCAAGTTGAGTACTGTTCACATCAGACTTGTTCTGTCTCTAACATTTAGTTTTCTGGAGACATATCCAGACCAATTGAAATGCACATGGACCTGTGAGTGCAGTAACTTCTCCTTTTTCTTTTATAGAAGGTGCTAGGGATGGAACCCAGGGCTTTGTGTGTACTTAGGCAAGAAGTCTACCTCTGACCTACCCTCCAGACCTTGTCTTTGGAATTCTTCTGTGTCTTTTGGAAAATGGCCTGGTATCTTGTGAAACCCCAAGTAAACTTGCCTGGTTGATCCTTGCTCTAACATGGTCATTTCTGTTCTCTCCATGGCCTCCTGCGACAGGAAGGAAGTCTCTCAGGCCTCCCTTGTCATAAATACACTCTTTCATCACTTCTATCTCTTTGCCGTTTTGGCCCTGAGCTACAATAATTCCCTGAATTGAATTACACGGAACCACTAATCCATCACAACAGATTTTACTTCCATCCCTCCTGTCCTTTACAGCCTTCCTGAGTTTGTCTTTCATGCTCAGAAATCATGTTGCTGTTGTTTTTTTTTTAATCTCCAATGATTCTTTTGAGCTTCAACTGCTCATTTTATTTTAACAATAAAAATTATTATTTCCTTGACACAATGGCTTACAAAATTTCCCTGGGGGATACATATGGGAATTGTGAGGTTGTCCACCACCACCTCAGCCCTGGGTCTTCACACAGTCAGCTTTCCTGGTGTGTCTGGGGTTTTTACCCCATCTACACATGTGGGTAATTGGAAACTAATACCGATAGATACTGACAGCGTGAGTATCTGTGTTGCCTACTCAGTGGTCTTTGAAAAAGAACAGCGAGTGGATTGGAGAGACGGAGCGGCCCTCACACTATCCCTGAGGGTAGCGAAAATGGATGGCTGTGAATCAGCTCAGGCTTCTGGCCGCTTCTAGGCCTCATGCATGGCACTGGGCACACGAGCCTACAGAAGAAGACTGGACCAGGTCTCTCTGCTAGAATTACCAAACAACTGCAGGTTCACCCACACAGCCTTGAGTCTCTCGTGGCTGGTAGGATCTGCAGGCCATCTTGGTACAGTCAAGAGAATAGGCAGAGTAGGGCTAAGCTTATTCGGGCATACACTGCTGCCTGAGGCCTCCTGTCTTCACTTTTCCTCTCTAATATGTTCATCAATCCACACAAAGGATAGTTCCAAACTCTAAGCAGTCCCCACTTAAACAGACTTTTGTAGGTGCCAAAAGGAATTTGTCTTTGGGATTCAACAGGAAAAGGAAGTGCTTCAGACCTTTAGACAATGACATAAATAATTCAGCCAATGAAGGAAGAGGCTACTTTGCTCAGCCAGTCAGTCTCCCACCAGCAACCCACCAAGGACCGCATCGCTAAGGCTTCTTCTTTCTTGCTTAGGTGGGTGATCAGAGTCAATGACGACAATGCTTTCAGAGTTGCCTGACTCTGTGGAGGATTCCACTCTCTCACCAGTGAGATCATCAGCAACTGTCTGTAGAAGGGGAGGAACGGCTGTTGGTGTGATGAGAAGGGTGAGAAAGAGAACATTCAGAACAAACCTGGAAATGTGACAGGAGGAAAAACAACAACAACAAGAGGTGCCCACGGCTGAGAGGTGCCCACAGCTAACACATACACAGTCGGTGGCCTCAAGCCCATGACAACCTTTTCAAGGCAGGCTAGTATTTGTTGAGTGACTACTCCATGACCTAATAGTCACCATCTTTGAAGACAGGAAGATGTGTTCCTCATATCATAGCAGGAAGGTGTGATGGTAGAGCCCAGATGCTTTGTTTTCTACCCAGAAAAAGGTGGTTTCTAGCTCACTTCAACATTTCTGCAGCTGAACTCAACTGGTTAATTACTTTAAAAATTAGATTTACTTATTTATTGAGAGATAGAGGATGTAGGTGTGTGTTTGCAGGTATGTGGGCAGGTCAGGGGAGTCCTCTGTATGGTTTCCAGGGATGAACTCAGGTTATCAGGCTTGGCAGCAAGCTCTTTTACCTACTGAGCCATCTTGCCAATCCTATTCCTAACCTTTGTCTCATTTAAGCTAATCCTTGGGAACTGAGTTTAGAACCTACTTGTCCTCTCTTAGCTGTCCATGTGGCATGTCCTCTGGGCAGCCTGACAGAAAGCTGCATGCATCTTCTGGAAAAGGGCATGGAGCTATTCCTGAGGCTGTAACAACCTGTTTCAAGCTCAGTGGCACACAAAAGTATGAATGCCATTATCTCAGAGGTATGGCAAGAGTCACTGGGCACCTGTAGACATCAGCACTGCTCTCCTTTCTGGTGGGTTTAGGATGCTTTTATTTTATGACCTGTATCGGTCTCTTGGGCATTCCTTGGCTCACAGTCCCCTCCCATCCCTTCTAAGCTATCAAAGCTGCACCTCCTTTGTCCTCCAGCTGCAGCCATGGCTCGCTCTGAGCATGTCCTTTGAAGTGAACAACAAATGAGTCAGTAATAAAAATGAGACCTTCCTGCTGCCCTCTCCACCCAGACCAAGAACAACAACAGCAGGCGTTTAGAATCCTCAATGACAATAGCAGCACACACCTCCAGATAAATTTGCCTGAGGTGACTCAGTTGGTGCCCCTCATCATAACAGTGCATCCTGAAAGTTTATGTGCATTTTGTAAAGAGGAATACATCTTATATGCATAAAGAACAGCTGATAAAGGGGAGCTAAGGTAAACCCTTACTTTCCTATATCTGCAAATGTCTGTCTGTCTGTCTGTCTGTCTCTCTCTCTCTCTCTCTCTCTCTCTCTCTCTCTCGTGTGTGTGTGTGTGTGTGTGTGTGTGTGTGTGTGTGTGAGAGAGAGAGAGAGAGAGAGAGAGGGGGGGGATTGGGAGAGGGAGGGAGAGAAATGTAATGTGTGTGAGTGAGAAAGAGAGGGAGGGAGGGAGGGTGAGAGATGTGGTATGTGTGTGGGGTGGGGTTGGTGCATGCACGTGAGTCTGAGGTATGTGCACTCATGCACACACATGTGGAGGCCAGATCAGGATGTCAGGTGTCTTCCTCCATCTCTCTCTATTGCTTATAGCCCAGGTCTGTCACTGAACATGAAGCTTACCTTTTCTTGACTAGACAAGTTGATTAGCGAGTTCTTCGGCTCTGCTTGTCTCTACTCCTTTCCCCCAAAGCTCTCAGTGCTGGGTTACAGTCAGGCCCAATAGCACCCAACTGCCTTGGTTTCCTTTCTGCTGCTGTGACAAACACCACGATCAAAACAAACTTGAGGCAGGAAGAGTTATTTCATCTTACACTTCCACATCACAGTCCATCACTGAGAGAAGTCAGGGCAGGAACTAATGCCACAGAGGAATGCTGCTTACTGAGTTGTTCTCTCTGGCTCATTTATGTACCCTTCTTATATAACCAGAACCACCTGCCTAGGGGTGGTATAGCCCACAGTTGCTGTGCCTTACTACATCAATCATCAATGAAGACAACTACTCACATAGAGCCACAGGCCAATCTAATCTGGGTAATTCCTCAGCTGAGGTTCCCTCTTCCCAGATAAATTTAGATTCTATCAAGATGACAACACTATCATAGCAGCCCCGCCCCTTTAAACATGGATGCTGAGGATTTGAACTCAAGTCTTCATGATGGCAGAGTAACCATCTTCCCTACTGAGCCATCTCCCTAGCCCTTTAACCTTAGTTTTTGGACAGAGAGTAGGGTCTCTTGTTGTGGAATATTATTTTAAGGTGTGTTACATTTGTTTATGCTCTGGAACATTTGTTTAATGATACAAAGATATGTTGCATACCTTTATGTTGCATTTGTTTAACTCTGTGAAGCTGTGTTACTGTGCCTGTCTAAAACACCTGATGGTCTAATAAAGAGCTGAATGGCCAATAGTGAGGCAGGAGAAAGGATAAGTGGGGCTGGCAGGCAGAGAGAATAAATAGAAGGAGAAATATGGGATGAAAAGAAGAAGGAGCAAGAAAAGGAGGAGAGGAGGACATCAGGGGTCAGCTACCCACCCACTCAGCTATACAGCAAGCCACAGAGAAAGAAATTTTAAAAGGTATACAGAAATAAAGGGAGATAAAAACCCAGAGACAAAAGGTAGATGGGATAATTTAAGGTGAAGAAAAGCTGGCAAGAAACAAGTCAAGCTAAGGCCAGGCATTTATAATTAAGAATAAGTCTCTGTATGTGATTTATTTGGAAGTTGGGTGGCAGTTCCCCCCCCCAAGAGTAAAACAACAACAACAACAACAACAACAACAATAACAACAACACAAATCCCTCACCAATGTAGCTAGGCTGGCTGACAAGCAAGCCACCACACCCTTTGCAGGATTTGCTTATCTCTGCCTCCAGCACTGGTATTACAGGTCTGTGCTACCACGTCCAGCATTTTACATGGGTGCTAGGATCTGAACTCAGGTCCTCATGTTTGCACAGCAAGCATGCAGTTTTCTAAGCCATCTCCTTAGATCCCTCATCAGTCATCATAAGGAGATAGGAAGAGAGCATGCGCTTTAGAAACCAGCTGCCCGGAGTTCAGATCCAACTGTTCATTATTCCATACAACTTTGATCATCAACCCTGTGCCTGTGTCCTCCTGCAACACTGGTACCTGCATGTCCTCTCCCATGACTTGAGGACGAAAGAAACTAGGATTATGGCACCACTCTGACAATGACCACTTCCAGCAAAATACAAGCGGAATGGATCTAGCCAGGTGTCTACAGACTACATGAGTCAATGGCTGTCCTTGTGGTTTCAACAAAACAGTTGACCTAAGCGATTCAAGGAAGGTGGAAGTTATTTCAGCTTACAGCTGGAGGCAACACAGTCTGTCATTGTGGGGAATACACCACAGCAGGGAGGGATGACATGGCGGCAGGCACAGGAAGCCTGCTGGTCATATTACAACTGCAGGCAGGAGATGAAAAGGGAGTGGGACTAAACTTAAGCCTCAAGGCCCATGCCACATGTCTCACCCTCTCCAGCAAGGCTCTACCCTATAAAGGTACCCTCCCAAACATGCCTCCAGCTGGGGGTCAAGTGCTCCAACATGTAAACCTAGAGAGCCATTTTACAGTCTAAACACAATACGAAGCATTCCTAGGCAGGAAGACCTGCCCAGCCAGCTGCTTGTTGTGTTAGAGGACTCAGTTTTCTGGCTCCACAACTATGGCCATCCTGTCCTCTAGGTCCAGGCCAGTGGTCACCGGCTGCCAGGACCATTGCAGTCACTTTCTAGCTGGTCCTCCCTCCTGTCTCCAGACTCACCGCACCCCAGTCCCCTCCACTTGCAAGCCAGGCTAGGGACTCCAGTGAGGAAAGGTACCACAGACACTCCAGTACACTCCGCTGGAAGGCACTTCAGGGTGTTACTCTCCTATACAGGCTCAGCTCTAGAGAGTGACAGACAGGTGTACTCAAGTAGTGAGGATGGTGCTGTCCACAGTGCCACCAACACCTTCTGCTGTGTACACACTCTGCAGAGAGTGTTCTGTGACCTTCAGAAAGGTCATCATAGCACTAGCCCTGGATGAAGAATGCTGGCTCTGCATATTGGACCTGAGGCTTTGAATACCATTCTCTCTACTCTCCAAATATTAATTCTATGCCTCAGTTTCTTTAAAATGAAAGTAATGAAGGGCAGACTGTCAAGAATATTCCTAGGGTGATACAGTACACTTTAGAACTTGCTTAAAGTGCTCCCAACAAACTCAATACTGGAAAACCTCATTTTACCATCTAAATGTGGAGATGCATGTCTCTGCTTGATAAGACTCCTACACACACACACACACACACACACACACACACACACACACACACACATGCAACCATTATTATAGCTGAAATCATTAATAATAATATCATACTATATTCCTAGCAATGTTTAAATTTCTGTCTCATAGTTAACTGCCATTTTGTTCCAATGAGGGTTTAAATAAGGTCCACATATTGCAACTGATTGACAGGGGCATGAGAACCTCTTAATTGACTGCAGGGGATGGCGAATCTTCAATGAAATGGATTAGCAAACAGTAAACATTCTCTGCTGCAAGCGCTTAAGCAAATGAGTATGGGTATGTGTCCCTAAGACTTTATTTACAGACACAAGGCCAGATTCATGCCCCAGGAAGTCATCTGCCAACTTGTGGCAAATTGGTTAGGTCACATTCAGACCTTCTTCTTTGGGTAAGAATAAGTCATATGTAGTATTGTATATGTTCATTTTTGCCACCTTTCTCTTTCTCTTTCTCTTTCTCTTTCTCTTTCTCTTTCTCTTTCTCTCTCTCTCTCTCTTTATATATATATTACATATACACATATGAATTATTTATGGATATTTAATACATATATACATTATTTGTGGATATATAATACATATGGAATTCACAGGAGCTGTTCTAGTTTCACTTTTGTGGCTATGATAAAATATCCTGACAAGAAACAACTTTGGGGAGACAGCTCAGGGTTTAAGGCTGCATTCTGCTCTCACAAAGGACTTTATTTCAGTTCCCAAGCTCCCAACTCCAGCTCCGGACCCAATATCTTCTTCTTGCCTCTTCAAGTCCTTCACTCAACATGTACACACACACCCTACACATATATGCATATTTTTAAATATATGATAAAAATTTTAAAAAGAACTTAGGAGAAGAGGATTTATTTTAGTGCACAATTCCAAGGTAAAGTCCATGATCACAGGGAAGTCAGGGCAAGAACTTAAAACAGCTAGTTACAACACATCTGTAGTCAGAAGTAGAAAGAAATAAACACAGGCATGCCCACTTGTTCATAACCCTCTGCCTAGGAATGTTGCCACTTACAGTGGGCTGTGTCTTCCCACATCAATTGACTAAGACAAACACTGTAGACATGTCCACAGATCAACACAATGTAGGAAATTTCTCACTGAGACTCTCTTCCCAGCTGATTCTAGGTTATTTCATGGTAACGATTAAGTTAGTCATCATAGGGACATGCAAATGGCAATATTCTAATTATACTCTTCCTTCTTCATGTATGATGGACAATGTATGTCCATAAAGAGAAGCATGTCATCATCAATTATTCGTTTATGAGGAGTCATAGCTTATACAGGAGTTAAGAAAACAAATGTTTGATTCTTGTCTTTTCTTTGCCAGCTTTTAAATGTAATGAGTTGGGTTTCTTAGCAGTCTACAAAGCTAATCATTGTACCTTTAAAAAGAACATTCCAAGCAAACAGATTTAGTATAATTGAAGTGTTTGGAGCTATTGCAGTCACTGTTTCTCATGACATTTAAATGTCCCAGCTTCACCCTGCTTGTGATAGGACCTGAGTACTCTTTGATAGCAGCCCTGCCTTCTGGTGTGACAGAGTGTTCTAGGTTAGCTCATTCACTTTACAAAGTCAGTCTTTTCTCTCTAGTTTCTTCTGGAGGAAATGCTGTTTAAAAAACATAATCTAAGTAGCAGAAGCTCCCAGTTTCTGGAAACTTCCGGAGGACACCAAAGAAGAGAGTTTTTTTTTTGTTGTTGTTGTTTGTTTTTCAGAATAGAAGACCCTGGGATTATACACTGGAATTTTAAATCAATCCAGTACTTCAGTCGACAGTTGCATCTCATTTTTTCCATGTTCAAATTCTCCTTTCAGCCAGGTTGTTTTAATTCCAGCAGTTCTGGATACCTACCTGGCCCTGCCCTGGCCCCAAACCACCTGAATGGGACTGTCTGGTGAAGAGCTAAAGGCAAGATTCCCTGGGTGATTCTGATAAACACAAAACCACAAGGAGTGCACAGTCACCAGTGTGGGGTGCTGCCCAGGACTGTCTAGTGAGAATACAGGCTGAGAACTATCTAGGGTAACCCACAGGTTGCAGGGGGGGTACTTGTAAGTTGAAGAGTGAAGGAAGATAAAGTTGTTAAAAGTATAGGTGAGGTTGGAATTTTCTTTGGGCAGCCAACCAGCTCCCAAATAAAGACAGAGACTTATTAATTATAAATGCTCAGCCTTAGCTTAGGCATGTCCCACTAGTTCTTTTAATGTAATTGAACTTGTTTCTATTCATCTATGTTTTGTCTTGGGGCTTTTTACCTTTCTTTCATTCTGTATGCCCTATTTTCTTGCTTCCTCCTTGGCTGGCTGGATAGCCCTTGGTGTCTCCCTGGTGTCTTTTTCTTTCTTCTTCCCACCTAAATTCCTCCTCCTACTTATTCTCCTTGCCCAGAAGTTCCACTTATACCTCCTCCCTTGCTATTGGCCATTCAGCTTTTTACTAGATTAATCAGGTATTTTAGACAGGCAAGATAAAATAGCAGCACCATCTTTACATAATTAAACAAATGTAACACATCTTTACATAGTTAAAAAAATGAAATACATCTTTGCATAGTTAAACAAATATTCTGCAACATATAGGGATGAGGGAAAGCTCATTTGGTAAAGAGCTTATCTTGTAAGCAAGACTTGACTTCTATCCCTAGAACCCACTTAAAAAGCTAGGTACAGCAGCCCACATTTGTAATCCTGTCACCGGGGAAGTAGAGACAGGAGGACCCTTGAGACTTCATGGCCTGCCAGTATATCCTGATCTAAATGAGAGATTCTGTCTAAAAAAATATAAGGTGGAGAAAATTTGAAAAAGATGTTAGCATTGGCCTCTGCTCCATCACACATGTACAAGCATACACAAAGAACTTGGCTTAAAGATAAGGAGATAGAATAAGATCAAGAAATGTTTAAACAAGTGGAAGCTTTAGCTTGTGTATACATGGGTGGGGAGGATCCAGGGGGCAGGCACAGAGCAGGACTCAAGGAGAAAAGAGATGCAAGCTTGCACTGGGCTGCAGGTGGCTGGACCCATTTGCAGCCTTCTGGAGCCTCTGTGGTAGAGTAGAATGTTGCCCCTTGATCCAGGTAGCAGATCCAAAATGTCCAGGTCCTGTTTGGCCTTTCCTCCAGCTGAGGACAGAGTGTTTGATATACAGGGCCAATTATGTTATGTTGATGATGAGACAAGACTCAGTAGATGGTGGGTGGTTGGCCTCAAAACTGTGGGCCCTTTAGTCAAAACTGTTTCATGAAAGAACTAAAATATACTTTGCCCTTTTATGCTATCAGTCTCCCAGTAGCTTCAGGCCATGTAAGATGCAGGCAGACTAAATGCAGAAACAGTGGGGAAGACCTGACGGTCTTCTATTAATCCAGATAGTAAAAGAAATTTCACATGTGTAAAATAATGTCACTCCTTGCAGTAAGTTTTTTCCAAATGATGTGGTCTTCATTAAAATGTTGAGTTGGGGCCAGGAAGACAGTACAGTGGTTAAAGTGATTGCCACATACATATGAAGACCCTATCTTGGATCTCCTGAACCCAAATAAATAGCAGGTGGGCATGGCAGCCTGACTATAATTCTAGTCTTTCAAGGTAGAGGTATGGCGCACCCGCACCCCCACCCCACCCCAGCTTGCTGGCTAGCTGGACTGATTATGTAGTCAAACTCTGGGCTTGATTGAGAGAGCCTACATCAATGAACAAGGTAGATAGTGTTCAATAGAGAACAGTTCCCAGGATCAACCTGGGACTGCCACATTATGTGGATATACAAGTGCCCATACAAGCAAACATGCATACACATCACCGTTGTTGTTTGTTTTTTCACTTTTGAGGGGCCCACCACCCAGCTCCCAAATAAATCATACATGGAGGCTTATTCTTAATTATGAATGCCTGGCTTTAGCTTGGCTTAGTTTCTAGCTAACTTTTCTTAACTTAAATTATCCTATCAACCTTTTGGGCTTTCCCTGTTTACTTCTGTAAATGTTACTCTTACTCCATGGCTTGCTGTGTAGCTGGGTGGGTATCCCCTGGAGTCCTCCTCCTTTTCTGACTACTTCTTCTCTTTTCCCAGATTTCTATATCTATTTATCCTCTCTGCCTGCCAGCCCCACCTATCCTTTCTCCTGCCTCACTATTGGCCATTCAGCTCTTTATTAGACCATCAGGTGTTTCAGACAGGCACAGTAACACAGCTTCACAGAGTTAAACAAATGCAACATAAACAAAAGTAACACACTTTAAAATAATATTCTACTACACATCACACACCAAAAAAAGAGGAAGTTGGTTATTTGTTATTATTTTATTTATTTTGTGTGTGTACAAGTAAATTCATGGGGTATGTGCATGTACACACATTCTTGTGGAGGCCAGAGGTCAAACTTAGGTGACGGTCATCAGGAGTCATTTTAGTCACTGTTCCATTGCTGTAAAAAGACACCATGACCAAGGCAACTTGTAAGAGAAAGCATTGTAACTAGGGGCTTACTTATAATTTCAGAGGGTGAGTCCATGATCACCATGGCACAAGTGTGGCAGCAAGCATGCATAGCTTGGGAGCAATAGCTGAGAGATTACATCCACAGGCAGCAGGCAAAATCAGGGGTGGGGGAGGGCTAGAGCGGGCTTTTGAAACTACAAAGTGCACCCCCAGTGACACAACCTCATCCAACAAGGCCACACCTCCTAATCCTTATCAAGCATCTCCAACAACTAGGAACCAGGTATTCAAATGTATGAGCCCATGGGGGCCACTCTCATTCCAACCACCACAGGAACTGTCCACTTTTCCTTTTATTATTCCAGACAGGACTCTCACTGGGACCTGAAACTTGCTGGCTAGATTAGATTGGCTGGCCAGTGAGCCCTATGGATTTGCCTAACGCTGCCTCTCCAGTGCCGGGATTCCAGGGAAGTGCCACCATGCCTGACTTTTTAAGGGGATGCTCAGGATTAAACACACACTTTACCAATTGCTAATGTTTTTTTACTTCAAATTTGCAGTTTGCTAAGTACAGATCAACATACTGAGGCCCCCCAATCATTTGTAATAGGGTAACTGGGTTCTTAGACCGTAAGTTGGAGAACTTGTGGTATGAAAGGATCTCAGAATGAACAGAGCCAGTCATCTCCTGGGAGTGTCAGTAAGGCAGCCTATGCCAGGGGGATGCTGTGCATTTTGGGCTCACCTCTTCCTGCCTGGCAATGCTCCTGAGGCTTGTGGAAAGAAGGCTTTTACCTGGAAGTGATTCAAGGTTGAAAAGTTAATAAGAAGGAAAACCAAGGGTACCTCATGAGGGGACAGCAAATACCACTTTCCAGAAAACAGCTGTAGATAAAGCTATAGTGTCTCTAATCCAGTGGGCATCTTAGTGAGGATGGAGAACTCTTAAGACTTCTCCAAATAAAGACAAGGTGTCCAGTGTTGCCACTTCAGTGCCTGGCCAGTACTTTCTGCTGAGATGGCCCCACCACTCATTAAAAGTGCACGTGCTCCTGATACTGTGTCTTCATGCAGTTGCTGATATGCCTCCCTTTACCAAGGAAAGCTTGGGACATTCACGGTGCATGGAATAGAGAGTCTCAAATACAGACTTTAATTAGATTCGAGTTTTACAGCTTCCCCTCCTGTTTTGATGAACTCTTAGAGCTAATGTCTTTATTATTGACCTTTTACATGACACAGCACCTACATCAATGTCTGATACATTCTGTGTACTTACACAAGGCTGCCAGCCTCAGAGCTGTCTGGGTGGTTTTGAACCCTTCAATCCTGGACACCAAGGAACATAATAATCATCTCTTTAAAATTGCCCTACCCTTACAATCTTCGAATTTGAAATGTGAATATATGAATGTAAGACTCTGGATAACTATGCAGATTTATTGGGGAATAACAATTTAGGTTCTATCCTGGGATTCAATCAGGCCTTCCTTCATGTGGCTGGTGATTCCTTGGAGCTCAGATACAGGTTAGGGGAAAATGCAACTTATAACCAAAGTCATTTGGAAAGCAGTATAGCTGAAGATCTCGGACAGAAAGGTTGCTGGTACAACAAGATGGGATTCTGACATTAGGGAGGTGGGAATAAACGTGGACACTAGCATGGAAATATCTGGAAGTTCCAGTCAGGGATTAGGGTAGCTTGATTTCTATTCTCCACTGTTTAAAGATGTGTTTACTTGTTAAAACAACAAATAAATAAATAAATAAATAAATAAACAAACAAACAAAGCCAGCATAATTCAGCTGGAGGAGGCACAAAGATTTCTTCTATTCCTTGGTTCAGCAGAAATCGATGAGTTTAGCTAGTATAATTGTCCCCCCTGCGTTCAGTATTTGAAATAAAATAGCCCTCCGAAAGCATTTCTGCAGCTTTGGCATCTGTGGCTAAACACATATTAATTAGATAATCCACGAAGAGCTGGGCGGGTGGATCAGGGAAGGAAAGAGCAGGATGGCAGCCAATTCTGAAACGCTCATTTGGGACCCTGATAGTAATTCACTAAATAGTTATACTGACTGAACTCCTAGAGGACTGAGCTCAGCTCCTAGCAGGATGGGGTCTGCTTTAAGGATAGATAAGAGCAGGGAGGGAACTCCAGGCCCAAAGCCACCTCCCTAGCCTGCGGCTTTGGGCTCTGGGGAGGCCAAGCACGCGGGAGCAGCAGCAACTCAGACCTCTTCCCAGGAATACAAAGACTTCCCACCGACCTCCCTTAGCCCCGGAGCTCCCAGCCTCCATTCAAACTTCATCCTTTCTCTGAAAAAGGGTCCCCTAACTCCTAAGAAGTTGAAAGGGGAGATCCCCGAGTGGGAGAAGCCACGAGAGGTTGACGGACCACCACCACCACCACCACCACCACCCGCCCCCCTCCCCACACCGCCCCTTGGAGATGCGCTTGGCAAACAGGCGAAGTCTTTCACAGTAACCTCCTCCGCGCTCTGACCCGCGCCTCATCTGGGTAGTCCAGTCTCTGCAGAGCCAGGGTACCTACGCGGACCCCTCGAGCGCATGGGCAGGAAGTCAGTTCGCGCCTTCGCTGCGCCTTTAAGTGTTCCCGAAACTTTCCCGCAGCTCTCGGCTGAGCCTCGTCATATCCGTTAGCCATGGTCTCCCAGGCACGTTCCGAGGAAATTCTGCACTTCAGTTTCCCGGGGAAGAGGCGCGGCCCAAGCCCCGTGCGCCCCGGAGCCCCGAGCCCGTCTTTGACCTTGGCCACGGGGGGAGGGGATGGGCCTGCAGGGCGGCGGCCGCCAGAGGGGGCAGCGGCTGAGAACTTGCTCAACTCGGCGCCGCCTTCTTCTGCCTCCTCCCCGTCCGCCCCGCCCCGTCCCACCCGGCTCCGCAGCCCCGCGCATTAGCTGACTTGCAGAGTCCCCGCCGCGGGGATGGGCGCGCTGCTCCGAGCGCTCCTGCTCCCGCTGTTGGCGCAGTGGCTCTTGCGCGCAGTCCCCGCGCTGGCCCCGGCGCCCTTCACGCTTCCCCTCCAGGTAGCCGCAGCCACGAGCCGCGGATCCTTGGCCGTTCCCGGGCTCGGGACGCCTGAGATGCCCCGTGCAGATGGCTTAGCGCTAGCGCTGGAGCCCGCCGGGGCTGCCGCCAACTTCTTGGCTATGGTGGACAACCTGCAGGGGGACTCTGGCCGCGGCTACTACCTGGAGATGCTGATCGGGACCCCGCCGCAGAAGGTAGGACTTGAGGGCAGGAGCTTCTGAGAGCTGTCTTCGCACGGTTTAATGTTGCCCCTAAAGCAGAAGCCTTTCCCTGAGAGAAAAAAAGGGCTGTGGGAAGCTACGGTTGGACAGGGAGCGGCGGCGCGCGCTAGAGACGCGCTAAGGAGCGCAGCCTCTGCCCCAGCACAGCTCAGGGGGTGTGAGCAAATGTTTGGGAACTTGGTGGCCCTCCCCCACCCCGTGGGCCTGGCAGCTGTAGGGACCTGTAACGCGCTTCCTCTCCAGGAGTGACGCCTCCTTCCAGCAAGGTGGGTGGAGGGGAGTCTTGGAAGAAGGTGCTGTTAGGTAGAGGGAAATCATTGGAGTTGATACCCTCCTTCCATGCTGTCTCATTGCTAAAGAGACTCTTGGCCAGCATCCAAGGCGCAGTACCCTTTATAAAAGAATTCTCCATGAGCTCAGCTAAAAGATAGTCGGTTCTGAAGTGTCTGTTTGCCCCGCGGAGCCGCCTGCCTTCCTCGGAGTTGGTTTGCAGGCTTCCTCCTAGTTATCTGGCTGCTCAGCTTCTAGGCGCCTTGCACCCGCCAAGGCATGCACCCTGCGGGGTTGGAGAGTGTGAATGCCATTAACTACTGGGGGACTACACCAGGTGCATAGCAAGGCAAGGCGAAGACAAAACAAAACGCAGTCCAAACAGCTTTCTTCTCCTCCTTGTTCTGATGTTCATTTAACACTTCGTGTAGCAAGGAACACAGGCTCCGAAGCTTGGAGTCTGGCAAGGAAAAGAAAAGCCTCCTAGAAGTGATCCGACCTTCTCTGAGTTGAATGCACCGTATGAAGATACTTTATTTTTAACGTTGTCGTTGGGGTTTTTCATGCTGATGTGATTGCCCATAAATAGAACATGCTCATGACTTTTGTATAATTCTAATTAAATTATTCAAGACTTTAAGAAGACACACCATGCTAATTTTTAAAAAGAGAAACTGCAGAATAATTTCTGTAGCTGTTTGGTTAAAAAAAAAAAAAAAAAAAAAACCTTAAAGAGTAAATTATTTTGCTGAAAACTTTGGTTGTGGTTGCTGTGCAGGATCCTTGTGTGGCCAGCCCGGGAGTGGCTGCAGGGCAGACTGAAGTTGGGTCTGTGTCAGCTGAGGAAGCTTAGGGGCCCCTGAGCAGTCAGACCACCACGTGAGCATGATCCCAGGGTGGCGGGAATCCTGTGGACTGCAGGACTGCACAGAACCATACAAAAATCTTTCACACACAGGCCTTGACCGATTCCCTGTTTCGGAAACTTCTACTTTTAAGGATGGAAATTCCTATTGGTTTAGGGCAGAAGTGAAAACTCTCCTGAACTGTGAAGTAGGCTCCAGGGCTGAGGAAGAGGGAACCAGAAAAAGCTCTGAGAAGACATCTCTCACAAAGCTCCCCTTAGCCATTGCTTACCTTTGTTGATAATTCAGTGACCTTTACTTTAAACTCAGTGATAAAGTTTAGTTAATTAAATTAGCTGGGATGTAACAAGCGTCCAGGTTTGTATCCTTAGCACAGCCAAGGTTGTTTATCAGTTAGACTGTAGCATGTTTTCAAAGAAGGCTGTTTTGTGACAACACAAGTATCATTTTTGTGTGCCACAGGAGTGAACTGTTTTGTATCATGGCATGCTGGAGGGACAAGCTACTGCAGGGCAAAATCTGTGCATCTGATAATCCCTCTGTGAACACCAGGTGCTGGTGACCACTTTGCAGCCTGCCCTGTAGTGTCTCTGGCACGAACAGGGGTTTGCAGCTGGCTAGGGAAGGTAGTAGGGAGGTGACCTTTGAACCCCAGAGATGGTTCCTGCTCTAGTAGTGGGCACAGGGTCATGCATGTATTTTCTTTGAGTCCTCTAACACTTCAAATAAAATTGCTTAGAGAGAGAAGCAATAAATTACCAAGACTTCTTCAGGTGTTAATAGCTGTAGATAGTGTCCTGGGCCTCCTCACAGGATGACGACCTTGAGAGATGTGTTCTCTCTCATACCCCCCACCTCTTATATCTTAACAGTCTTGTGGGGGGGTGCATGTAGGGGTATGTATGTGTGTGTGTGTGTGTGTGTGTGTGCGCGCGTGTGCCTCTGGAAACCATAAGCTTGTGTGTTATTCCTTGGGGTGCTGTTCACCTTGAGTTTTGAGATAAGCTCTCTTGGTGGGATTAAGCTGGACTTCTGTCTCTGATCCCTGGTGCTGGGATTGAAAACATTCACCACAAACCCCAGCTTTTGTGCTAGCAATGCTGTGTGCCTGGAGGGTGGCAGGGGTGAGGTTTGGAAACACTGAATGACTTGCTCAGGCAATGGGAAGAAAGAGGGAGGGTGGGAATGGAGCCCAGATCCTTAACCTGAAGGAGCAAAGCTTTGAGCCACAGGCACACTGCACTCACTCCTGCATGTTTCCTGCCTGCTTTTCCTTGGTTTGTGCTACAAAGTGCCCTTCCCTGACCCCAGGGAGTTAGGGACTGTATGCCTAACTGTACCTAGACTCTGGTTACCCATTCTCCCTTTTAAGGCCATGCTTAAAGACAGTATTAAGGAATGAACTGTGAGAGGATGTTGGACCAGAGGCTGGCTATGAACCAAAGCCAGAAGACTCCTGCTGTCTCATGGAAAGGCCAGCCACTGGGAGTGTGCTTACCCCTGCCCTGCAGGCCTTCATACAAGAACTGGCATCAATTGTCCTGCCCATCGACTCTGTGAGGAGTCACAGGCTTCTGCCCAGCAGCCTGGAAGAGCCTCAGAGCCCTGTACTGGCAGGCAGGCCCACGTTGGCATGGAGATGAGAGTTAGGGTTGCACATTGATAGCATTATGTGACTCCTATCTAGCAGGAGAACCAGCATCAACTGGAACCATGCAATTTGGTCTTATTAATAATAAGGATGTTCAAAAGTGATTATAATTATAGCAATTTCCATTATTAAAATATACTTTCATGCTAACACAATAAAGATAGCAAAGGTCTGCAACTATATGCTTTTTGGTGGCTCGAAAAGGGCTTTGGGGTCTTTTTATTGGAAGATTTCCTGTCCGCATTGGTACAGATGAAACAGCTGGCAAACTGTTTTCACATTTAAGCTCTCAAATGTAAACATTTAACAAAGTACTTTGGCACATGTGCTGGGTTATTGATCAACCTCTTAGCACAGCAATTGAAAGTACAGAATGAGCTTCTCTATATAATTGAAGAGTTTTCTTTCTTTCTTTTTTCTTTTTTCTTTTTTTTTTAGAGTAACTCACCTGGGGTCCCCCAATCACATTAAGCTCACAGTAAATGAGGCTGGAAAAAGGAAGGCAGCCAGATGAGGGGAAACCTGGAAGGGACACTAAGATTCTGTTAAAGATGGTGAAGGAAGAGAAGGCCAGGACTTCTCAGGCAGTGGCCACTCATTTCTTCAGGTTAGATGTGGAGCCCTGGGCATTAGGAAAAGGATTCATCAGAGGATGTAAAAGACAGACAGACAGACAGAGCTCAAGGAGACCCAGCAGCAGCACCTATCTTTATTTCTTGCATATCCAATGTAGGTGTCCTGCTAAACATTTGTTTTGTGGGGTGTGGAATCAAACCCAAACTAGAAAAGTATTTCACCATTGAGCATTGTGTGTCCACCCCCTAACCCCCACCGATTGACCCACCTGCCTTGTGTGCTCCTCAGGTGAAGCAGTTTGCTCAGCTCACCTCACTGACTTTTCATGCCTTCCCACGGACACTGGACAATCACTTACTTTTTTTTTTCGAGACAGGGTTTCTCTGTGTAGCTTTGCGCCTTTCCTGGATCTCCCTCTGTAGACCAGGCTGGCCTCAAACTCACAGAGATCCGCCTGGCTCTGCCTCCCGAGTGCTGGGATTAAAGGCCTGTGCCACCACCGCCCAGCTTAATTTTAAGATGGAAACTGGGACTTGTGCTGAGTCTGTCATGTCTCCGTGGCCACGCTGTGAAGGGGCGGGTCCGTCCATCTCTTCAGGCTCCATCTGCACTTGTGCCCCTCCATCTCAGTTGGAGTGGCTTTAGAGAAGAGCCGTCTTCCCTTTGAGGACATTGAGGTGCTTTGGTGTCCTCGATGACCAGTGCTAAATGGTTTCCGTCTCTGAGCCTTCAGTCCTCCATGGTTGGTGTTGTTACCTCTGTATTAGTTTCTTCACTTTCCTAACAAACCTCCGTAGCCCAGAGGCTTGAAAACATTGGAATCTATTTCTTCATGGTTCTAGAGGCTGGAAGCCCAAAACTGGAGTATCATTGACAGGGACATCCTACCTCTGGAGGCTCCGGAGAGGATGCTTCATTTCCTCATCTTAGCATCTTGTGTTCTTATAGCTGTATTGGTCCAGCTTCTGCCTCCATCTTTGCTGACTTTCTTCCTTGTGTGTGTCTACATACGGTTCAGTCATTATAAAGACACCAGTCCTTGGAATACCTTGCTTGACCTTGACTTCTGTACGTCTGTGAAGACTCACATTACTGACAAGGTTCTGGGCTTACGTTTCCAACTCCTACAGTCATGCTCCACATCACAGAATTTCCATCAGCACTGGACTGCACAGACAATGGTGGTCCCATAAATCTGCATGGTCTATGATTCTTTAGCCATCTGTCTTAGTCACTTTTCCTGTTGCTATGACAGAAGACTGATAAAAGCAAATTAAAGGAGAAAGGGTTGATTCTGTCTCACGGCTCAAGGACAGTCCATCAGGGCAGGAAAGCCAAGGTGGCGGCCCGTGAAGCAGTCGATCATATTGCTTTCACAACTGGAATGCAGCAATATATAGTCCAATATTCCATCCAGGGAATGGTCCAGCCATGGTAGGCGGGTCTTTTCACCTCCATTGATAAGATCAAGGCAGTCCTCCACAGGCTTGCTCAGAGACTTGTCTCCCAGATGATTCTAGATTCTGTCACGTTGACAGTTACCACTAACAATCACACTATCTGTGTCTCATACCCTGTGCGATTTTGCACAGTGACAAAATTGTCTGATGTCATGTCACAGAACATAGCCTCATCCACAAATAGTGCCTGTGTCTACTTGGGGACGCACAGTTTTATTTTCAAGTGTCCTTTCTAAGCTTATAATTGCATAGATCCCACTTGTTATTTTTCAGTAATTTCAAATTGGAGTTCAAGTGCAGCATTCCTCAAGATTGATGAGCAGATGGTAGTTTGGGTTGTATTGGTTAGGGGCCTGTGGTAAGACAGTGAACTGGAGAGGGGCAGTGGAAGGTGGTTTCTGATGCTCTTCTGCATTCTCATGTTGGTGTCCCCACTAGAGATTGGTCATGTGTTTATAGTGTCTCTTGTCAGGTGCCTCATTCTAGAACGGCTGGAATTTGTGTGTTTTGGTTGAAGCCACCCAACTTCTGCAGGTCAGATCATCAGTATTTAAACACTCTTGAAGTTTGTATTCTAAAGACTTTATCCGGCTCTAGCCACCCCTCAAGAATCAGGATATGTGTAATATGGAGGCTGTCCAAGGACTCTTTCCTGACTGACACGCCCTGAGTATCAGCTTTCCTTGAGTCAGAGGTGGGTCAGCCTAACCTGTTGTTTGAGGTTAGCTGCCCAGTCTTCCTGTTTCCTTCAGGATGCTTTCAGTCCTCACTAACTGAACACCAGAAGAGAAAGAGTAAGATTAGCTGTTGCTATCTTTGTTTGCTTTCTGTTGCTAATAACAAAATACCACAGATCGGGTAAGTTATGGAGTTTATTTTGGCTTGTGTTTCTGGTCCAAAGTTGAAGGCCTGTGTCTGGGACTGTCTCCTTGTTGGCAGAGTCCCAAGGAGGCATCACATGGAGAGGGCTTACCAAACTGGCTTTTGGAGCTGACCCACCCTGAAGGTACTTTTTCACCAGCCATTCTCTTACCACCTGAATGGATTCATACTTTCATAACAACAGATCCTAGATGAGCTCCTAAACGGCCTACCTCTTCCTGTATCATAATAGGGAATAAATGTGAACGTGAAGATTGGAGGTGACCTACCATGTTAAACCATAGTCATCATTTTGCATACTGGCTTTGCTCTGGGTACTCTGATCTGGTGGATTTCTCAGTCTCTGTAGGGTTTGGTCACATGCTATGGGACTTATTTTCCATCTTAGCTTTTGGCTTCTGGGGTCAAGACTTTGGCTTTGGGTGCAGGGTCCACCCAGGCTTAGAACTGCTAAGGCCTGTCTCCTCACCACGCAGAGTCCAGCAGGAGCAGGGTGTCTCTGTATATGGATGAGTAAGATGTCTTCCCCGTGCCACCTAAGCCTTGCTTTTAAATTTTTTATTACATTTATGTATTTATTGTAGGAGAGGCATGAATATACCACAGGGCATTTGTGGAGGTGAGAGAACCACCTGTCAGAGTCAGTTCTTTCCTTCTGTAGTGTGGGTCCCAGGTATCAAACCCAGTCATCAGGCTTGAGGACAAACACTGTTAGCCCCTGCTGAGCCATATCTCCAATCCACATCTCCCTTTTGGCCAACGGTGGGATGTCTGCCCCTTTGGAGGTCTTGCTGTTTGCCTGACTCCCTTCTGGTCACCCTGTTCTGCTGTCCAGCCCTGGCCAGTCAATGGTTAAGTTGTGGATATAGGCAGAATGCTTCAGTGAGGGGAAATGGCCTCTCTGGGCTTTTCTAAGTTCTGGCTGTGAAGACACAGTTGTGGGTGGAGTGTGGGGAAGGATGAGTATTACATATTCTGTGTCACTTTCCTGACCCTGTGAGTCTATGTATGTGAGACACAGGTGAACTGGAAATCACTCAGCTCCTCTTAGTTCATGCTTGACACTATTGCTACCCAACAAAAATGGTCATGTTTTAGAATTCCCCGAAGAAGAAAAAGTGCCTGGTCATGCTGACATGCCAGACTGGGAATAAAAGTAGTGCTTTTGAGTTAATGACAGGCCATCCAACACAGGTTCCTGGGTGGAGATTGGGGTTTTATCACCTGGTACATTGCAAACCTGTGCCTGAAAACACACAGTGTCAGTGCTGCTGTGTTAGGAGGATGGAGGGGGCTGTCAGGTGGGAAATCAGGTGATGCCCTTCATCTGCTCCATCATTCCAGGGAGCCATGGTTGCAATGGGGAAAAGCATCTCTTTCCATCTCACTTTATCTTGAGAGTGTCAGGGAGCTAAGCACAGTCTCCTGGTCCCGCTGCAAATCACCACTGGCTCCACTTTAGCAATGACTTTGGCAATGGGAAGGAAACAAGTTCTGTGTGTCAGTCATGCATACCCTGCCAGAATCCAAAGTCAGGAGACAGACAGAATGTCCTGTGTGTGGATGTGTTAGGGTAATCTGTGACAACACTGAAGTCACTGGGGTCTCACCCTGTTGACAGAGACTTGTTGCTAGATATAAAGCCACATCTTGCTGAAGGTAGACATAGATTCTGTGGTGGTATTGTGTTCCCCAAAATATTGTGCACCCTAATAAATTTCTGGGGTCAGAGAACAGACAGCCACTGGATACAGAGGCTAGAAAATGGTGGCACTCATGCCTTTAATCCTAGCATTCCAGAGACAGAAATTCCTCTGGATCTCTGAGTTCAAGGCCACATGGAAACAGCCAGGCATGGTGACACACACCTTTAATCCCAAGAAGTGGGCCTTTAATTCCAGGGAGTGATGGCAAAAACAGAAAGATATATAAGGTGTGAAGACTAGAAACTAGAAGCATTTTGGCTGGTTAAGCATTCAGGCTTTTGAGCAGCACAGTTCAGCTGAGAGCCATCCAGTCTGAGGAAACAGGATCAGCTGAGGAACTGTTGAGGTGAGGTAGCTGTGGCTTGTTCTGCTGCTCTGACTTTCCAGTATTCACCCCAATACCTGCCCCAGGTTTGTTTTTATTAATAAGAACTTTTTAAGATTCCTGCTACAAGATTCCAGAAGTTTCTGAGGGACATTAGAACCTTTCCACCCTATGTGGTGCCAAAGGGTTTCTCCCATTGGAAGTCCCTCTGGGCAGCAAGAGTGTCTCTGTGGTGTAATATGCCTAACACTGTGAATGCTGAGCCCAGGTCTGTTATTTGCTGGATATTGGGTTCTGGGAGGAAGTTAGTTAATTTGGCTGAGCCTCAGTTTCCCAACTTATAAATTGGTGAGTTTTACCCAGTGATCTGAGGTTTCATGGAAGTTTGGACCCTCCTCCATTGTGATCTGTTCTATTGGCCAGAACCTTTGATGAGTCATTTGGGGAGCTGCATAAAGGCAGGATCTAGTGTCCCAGCCAGCAGGGATGAGAGCTGCTGCTGGCTATAGGTCACATCAGGAATCCCTGCTGACAGGAGCCATCTGGATCACCAGAGCTGGCTACAATGCAGAGTCCTGGGGCAGGGTCCACACTTCCTAAGTGAACTGCCATACCTGGCCTGAGATTTCTGCCATGCCTTATATCCCTCAGCCATGCTGGATTCTGTCCTTAGATTCTATCTGAAGGCCACTGCAGAGGTTAGCACCTCTGCTGTCCTATGCAGAGTGGCTATTTCTCATCTTCCTAGCCATGTCCTTGGGTGTTTCCTCCTCTTTGTCCACTTTAGAAATACCTCTGCCTTAGGCAGATTGTGTTCCAGAAGCTTCCTTGTGTTGGACAATTGGGAAGCCTGAAATGCAAGTCCTTTCAATGTGCTGCTCAGAGCTATGCTGAAGGCAGCCTTTTGAAATGCCCTGTCTGCACAGAGCCTTTGCTGTAAATCCAGAAAGCTTGAAACTGCCAGTGTGCCACTAATAAGGCAAAGTGAAAAAGGAAAAGCTATTCAAAACCCAGCAGATACCCTGTGCTTCTGTGTTGACCGTAAAGGAGCTCTAGCACCTGTGGCCACTTTGCTGGCCCCCATGTGATTGTGACCCACACTTACTCATAGGTACTCAAGGATCCGCACAGAGACAGTGTAGATGGAATAAAACTAACCAGCATAGACTCTTATTGACCTAAAGCTTATCAGTAGACTGGACCACCCTATCAGTGAGCCCTAGTTGTCTTGCCTGTTTCTACCTCTCCAACTCTGTATTTATCACCCTGTTCCACCATGTGGACTCTGGAGACTGAACTCTGGTCCATATGCTACCTATGGTGGGGTAGCGGTCTGAGTTCCCCATTATCTCTGTAAGACTGCTCATTGTGCTGAAGCAGAAAGGGGGTCGTGCTAACTGTTGGGCTCTATTGTATTCTCCAGAGCTGTCCTCTGGGAAAATTAAGACTCCCCACCCCCACTTTGTTACAAATGCAGATCACTTTATTTTCCTTAAGATTCATTTTTAATTTTTCATATGTATATGTGTGTATCTACATGTATGTATGATCATGTGACTACTGGTAGAGTCCAGAAGAGGGCATCAGGTCCCTTGGAGCTGGAATTAAGAGGCATTATGAGTCTCCTGATGTGAGTTCTGGGAACTGAACTCCAGTCCTCTGGAAGAGCAATATGTGATCTTGAGCACTGAGCCATCTCCAGCCTCACTGCTTCCTTTGTTTTATTGTATTATTTATTTACTTTTGGTTTTTCAAGACAAGGTTTCTCTGCATAGCCCTAGCTGTCCTACCTAGAACTCTCTCTGTAGACCAGGCTACCCATGAACTCACAGAGATCCACCTGCTTCTGCTGCCCGGCTCACAGCTTCTTTTAAATAAGCTGTTCTGGGCTGGGGAATAGCTAGATGGATCACTGGCACCCTGTCACTCATGGCTTTAGTGCCCACCTGTGTTAGACACCATGGAAAAGGGTAGGGAATCTAGACTGACAAGGTGGCTGTCCTGTGTTCTAAACTGTGGTCATCCTCACTGATGGGCCAGCCCAGTCTACCGATAAGCTTCAGGTCAATAAGAGTTTACACTGGTTAGTTTTCATCAAGTTGATAGAAGCTACAGTCATTTGGAAGGAGAGAACCTTAACTGAGAAAATGCCTTCAAAAGTCTGACCTGTGGGGCAAGTCTGTGTGGAATTTTCTCAATTAATGATGGATGTGGGAAGTGCCCCCTTGGACAGGTGATCTGGGTGCTATCAGAAAGCAGGCCATGAGAAGCAAGCCAGTAAGTAGTGTTCCTCAGTGGTCTCTGTTTCAGCTCTGGCCTCCCGGTTCCTGCCCTGCTTGAGTTCCTATCCCAACTTTCCTCAATGATGGATTGTGATGGGATATGTAAGTCAAACAAATCCTCTCCTCCCCAAGTTGCTTTTGATCATGATGTTTATCACAACAATGGAAAGCCAACTAATACAGAGATCAAAGAAAAAAAATGACAATACTTGAAGCATAATACCTGAAGGTTTTGTTCTGGCCTCTACATGTGTATAACACACACACACACACACACACACACACACACACACACACACTCATCTGGTATGTGGCAGCATGGGTGGAGGAGAGATGTCCTTCCCCCCCAACCCCAGCCCATCCATACCTCAGACAAGTAGAAGAGCTGGCCCTGGATCATAAAAGCAGGAGGGCTGTCCCTGCCCCTCTCCAGCTGCAGCACTCAAGAGTAGCCCCTGTACCTCACCTGGGCAACACAATAGAGCCTACCCTAAGGGTGTGAAAGCAGGAGAACTGGCCCCACCCCTCTTCATTGCTGCAAAAGATTAATTAGTTGGGGCAATGCTGGAGAGCTCACCCTAGTGGCGAGGACGGGAGAACTGGCTGGTGGACCAACCCTGCAGCTATCCAGGTCCAGAACAAGGACTATGGCTTGCCCTCCCCAACATCCACCCCATCTATGATCTGCTAGAGCAGGTGAAGGGACCCAACCCACAGACCCAAAGCTGCAGGATCTCCACCATACAGGGCAACAACAGGATATCCAGGAAGAGTCCTAGTGAGGGCTCAGCGTTGGTAGTGTAGTAGAATCCAGAGGCCTTGAACCAGACCAGTGACTTTGCAATGAACACTTGCATGTAAAGATATATGGACAAAGGAGTTTACTGCGTGACTCACTGTGTCACACTGCAGCTTCCATGACAAGATTTTTTTGAATACCCCCCTTTTCCTTTTTCCTCTTGAATTTAGTTTTATTTGTGGGGAGGGAGTGCAGGGGCAGAGGGCAGATGCAAAGGGATGGGGAAATGAATGGGATCAAGATACATGATGTAAAAGACATATAGAATAATTTTTTTTAAAGTAAGAAAAAGGCACATGCTTGCTCTCTCTCTCTCTCTCTCTCATACACACACACACACACACACACACACACACACAGACACACATACATACATAGACACATGCATACTCAGGGAAGCTAATCCACTAGTAATACATGTCCAGGAAGACAGGGACAGTACAGATAAAGCATGTGTTTCCTGTTCATTGGGAGAAGCATCTATGGCCAAATGTTCTGGGATCTTAGTACAGCATCAGCCATGGGGTGAAAGTTGCAGAAATCTGAGTTCTAGTGAGCAGAGAGAACACTATACCAAACAAGCATAGGTAACTTGAAACCTAACAATGTGGGTCTGCATCCCAAAGGAATCTGAACCTTGTTCTTCCATCCAAAGCCAGGGTTTTTGTCAGCAGGCAGCACTTCCTCTCCAGAGGAGGTAGAAAGAGTTACTTACTACCTTAGAGGGTCAAATAGGTCTAATATATTGTTAACTTGGGTGATTGTGTTCTACTCAGGGGATGTGGAGGGTGTAGGGGCTGAGCTAGTGCCATTGGCATCTACCAGGTGAAGTCAGATGTTGGTCAGCTCCTACAATACACAAGATGGCCACCTCATACAGAAGTATCTGGTCCAAGAGCAAGGCGTGCTAGTTATGGTATGGCTCAAGGGCTAGCCTGAAGCACCTTCCCAGAGTAGAAGGAAGAAATGCTCAGGGGAACATGACAGAGGGTCTCCATGCCAGCCCCATGACCACCATTGCTGCTGTCTTTTAGTGTTCCTGGAATTGGGGGGGCTTATCACAGATGTAGTAAGCCATTAGGAAGGTTAAAAGTCACTTCTGCCCAAACTGATAGGGATCAAAGAGAGGAAGGAATGTTGGGCTAGACTCAAAAAGACAAACGTTCCACTACTGTGCATGTTTATTAAGCCCCTCCTGTGCACTAAGCCTGTTCAAACCCTGGGATTGACAGTTAACTACACAGAGAAGGCCCTTGTTTTTACACATGTAGTGTTCATCTTAGGAAGACAGATTGTAAAGAAAGCAAACTGTTTTGGAGAATGCTGTGCCAAGGTGCAGCCTGGGAACCCTTGTGGGGGAAAGAAGACTGTCAACAAAGGCTTGGGGAAAGTCACTGCTGAGCAGGTGCAGACGGAACTGAGCTGGCGTGCCAAGGGGGAGTAGCCTGGAGAATATGGCGCAAGTGCTCCAGGGTGAGCCAGGAGGCACAGGTGCCTCCTCATGCTGTGTATCTGTGGGGCACAGGGCTGCGTGTGTGTGTGTGTGTGTGTGTGTGTGTGTGTGTGTGTGTGTGTGTGTGTGTTCCCAGACCCTGCTTCAGCAGGAAACCCTCTTTTATCTACTTTATAAACAAGGCTTGGGGTTGCGTTTATAAAGAGGAAAAAATGCCTTACAGAGCAGAATACGTTATACCATACCACTTATGGGCAGTGTGCATGTGTAGGGGCTAAATTGTGGAGGGTATAGTTAAAAATGGATGGCCTGGGTAGTTTCTGAATTACAAAGGAAAACTAAACTCTGGGTGCCAGGGAAGCGCTATGGTAGAGACCATTTATCCCATTATGTGTGTTATTCAGCAATCTCTTCATTTGGGGCCCTCAGGACAGGCTTGGAGCAAGAGAATGAGTGTGCCTGGTTTACTTAGGATATGATCCCCGGAGATCCTGGGACAGCTGTGTGTGCAGGAGACAGTACCACGAGTGGACAGCTGGAGCCCATCCTCTGATGGGAGGTATATTAGTTACTTTTCTATTACTGTGATAGAACACTGTGACCAAGGCAACTCATAGAAGGAAGGGTTTATTTGGGATTATGGTTCCATGAGAATACGAGTCTACCAACACCACTGTAGGGAGGCATGGAGGCAGGCAGGCATGTTGGCTGGAGCAGTCAGTGGAGAGAGCATATCATTTACTGTAAGCAGAAAGAGAAAGCAGAAAGAGGAAGCTGGAAGTGCTGGAAATCTGTAAACTCTCAAAGCCTACCTTCATTGACACATTTCCTTTAAAAATGCTGCACCTCCTAAACCTCCCCAAGCAGTCCACCAACTGGGGTTCAGATCCATAAACTAATGGGGACATTCTCAGCCAGACTACCACAGGGATCTCTGAGAGATAATGTCAAGTAAGCACATCAGATTGGCTGAGGACCAGGGTACCAATGGTGCCATCATCCACTCCTGTCACTCATGTGCTGGGACTGATATTGCCTGCCACCAAATGCATAGAGTTACAATTCAGCCCACCTGTCCTACTTCACCTAGAATCCAGTTCGGAGTGCCTCTGAGTCAGACTGGAGTGGGCTTTTTTCTGGTAGATGACAGTACAATGTGTGAGGTACTGAGCAAGAAGGGGTGGCTAGGGGTGAAGGGAGATTGTGTTTGAGGCTAAAATCACCCACAAGCACACTTTTGGAAGATGAACATTCTCTAGTAAAGACATTCAGAGGCCTTGGAACAGTGGGTGCCGCACACTGCAGAATAGAGATGTAGGAAAGGCTCAGGACACTAAAGGTGTCTAATCCACTCACTTCCTGTGACCCGTAACCCCAGTTAGCAAAATACATTTCTAATAGCTTTTGCACACACAGAAAAATTTAGCACATCACAGTTTTATTGTACTCTTATCAGCACAAAATCTTAAGCATAGTCATGCCATAGAACATTTTGCTCAACAGACAGACCACACATACAGAGGGCATCTTTTAGAGCATGATAGGATTGAGCAACTCTGATTGCCTTGATGCTGTAGGCATTGTGGGAATCCCAGCACAAGACATTGCTCTCATATTGATGGGAAAGCTGACATAAACAGTGTACCACCCATCACGAAGGTACAGCAGTGCAGTTAGAAAAGTACATCATACTTAAGAAGTGCAATAGGAAACACTGATATTGGTTTATCTGTGTACTGCGTTTTTATTGTTATTTGCAGGGTGCCT
The DNA here is from genome assembly GCF_903995425.1 of Onychomys torridus. Taxonomy (NCBI): domain Eukaryota; kingdom Metazoa; phylum Chordata; class Mammalia; order Rodentia; family Cricetidae; genus Onychomys; species Onychomys torridus. The sequence goes on from NC_050454.1 coordinate 74,714,631, forward strand.
ATTTCTACATTTAATAGAAAGGTAATAATACCCAGCCTCAGACTGGCTCTTCAGCTGGGATTCCAGAAGAAAGCATACCATACTGATGTGGTAACTCTCAGGCTCTTCTAGAGGAGTTAGTTTGTAGGAGCAGGGTTGTGGTATTAATGAACTCGACCCTGTAGAAGTCTAGCTTAGTCTGTCTATTTATGTCTTAGTTCTTAACAGAAAGATTTACAAGTTTTTTATATTTTACTCTAAAAACAGGACAGGGGAAACTGTTTAGTGGTTAAAGTGCTTGACATCCAAAATTCACATAAATTCTGGGTGGGCATGGTCTCCTGCCTATAATTCCAGCCTTGAAAGGTGAGGCAGAGGATCCTCAGAGCATCCTGGCCATAGAGACTAGATGTATTGATGAGCCCTGGGTTTGATTGAGAGACCCTGCTTCGGTGAATACAGTGGAAGAGCAATTAAGGAATGATTTTCTACATCAGCCTTGGGCCTCCATATTGCACATGCACACATGAACACCAACACCATACACACATGCCTTCATACACATACAAACATACCACATACACAAAAAATGTTAGAATGAAAAACATGTCAACTAAGAATTCGATGGAGGAAATATTTTGGATAGTAGCACCCTGTTTTACGATAAAAAGGTAAAGTGACAACTAAAAAGTTTATGAAGTAAAAGATAAGCACTTTAGCAAGATAATTTGTTATTGAAGAAAGAAAAATGTTGCCTACAAACTTATTGTAGATTATGTGTGTGGTGTCTTTAAAATCTTCAGTAGTGGTACATTAAAACAGTTAACTGAAGCAATACTCTAGAGCAATTTACTGAAGATGTTCCTTGAACTGGTACAGCAAGGTAGTTTATTGAAGCGGTACACTGGAGTTCACTCAGGAGGTCCACCAGGGTGCTTCTCTAAGTGGTTCACTGAAGAGGTTCACTGAAGAGGTTCACAGAAGCAATGTGTTTCTTGGAGTGGTACATGGTGGGCCTTCATGCCTGCATGCTTCTCACTCTCTGCCTCATCCACAGACACTTTGGTTCTCTAAACTCAATTCATAGAAAGTTCCCCTGTTTATCTACTATGCTATGTTTTTACATGGCTATCCTTGTATTTAGATATGGACAGATTTATAAATCTTGTTTACAGTACTCAAAACAGTGATAGGCCCATATAGATTTGTACCCAGGATCAATAGCTATACCCAGGAGCCTGAGTATATAGTATGCTGCACTGTGTGGGCTTGTGTAGATTCATGCTGTGATGTTCCCACAACATACAACCAACTAACACATTCTTATTGTTAGGTTGCATGACTATATGCAAATGTCAAGGTATGTACTATTTTAAATCATTTTTAATTAGTAAATATATATACATTTTGGCTTAACTATACTTCTTCTATGGAGGTAACTTCTGTTGTCTCTCTTTCTGGTTTCTCCCCATCCCACTGGTAGAGCCCACATACTGCTTGGATTAGTCAGGTTGCAGGCAGTATACTGGACTGTATTTATAGAAGGCAGCTTCACCTTGCACCCAAGAATGACTTTCCTCTTTCTCTCCATGTACGAGCTGATACATCACTGGGGGCCTTCTTGTGTCTGTACAGAAATGTTCTTCACTGTCTTGAGCTCATGAATCATGAAGCTGGCTTCCTGGACTGAAGATTCCAATCTTTGCATCAGATGTAGTGAGTCAGGCCTGTAGACCTTTGACTGTAAGCCTACTTGTTCTCCAACCCAGTCCCCCTGGGACTCTTTGTGGGGGGGGGGTGGATAAAGTTACTGAGCCTCTGCACATCCTTTCCCATTTCTCCTCAGGTCTCCAGTCTGTGGGAGAGTATCTGGATTGTAGGGCCCAGAGTCTGCAACTACTCTGGCCAAATGACATCTGGATTTGGAACTCTTCCTCCATGGTCTAGACTGATGCTGTGGACAAGCACGATGCATTCATGATTCCTGGGTCTTTGTACAGACACTGCCTCTTTACCTTCTGGAAACTTCTGAGACAATCTTAGACCTAGTGTTCATGATGGTATGAGTGATGGTTAATATTGTTAAGTTGAAAGGATCTTGAATCACCCAGGAAACAAGCCTCTGGGCATGCCTGTGAGGCAACAAGTAGGTTAGGTTAATGGAGGTGGGGAAACTCAGCCTCAGTGTGAGCACCTCATTCCATGGGCTAGAGTCCATGAGTAAAAAGGAGAAAGTGAACCTGAGCGTCACCATTCATCTCCCTCTGGTTCCTAATTATTATTTCTGATTATTGATGCAGTGTGACTGCTTTAAAACCTCTGTCACCACAAATTCCCTACTGTGGTGGGCTGTGCCCCCCAAATATGAACCCAAATAAACCCTTTCTTCTTTAAATTGCTTCTGTCAAGGATTTGATCACAGCAATAAGAACAATAACTAATACAGCACGACTTAGGTCAGGTCTCTTTTTTCTCTTAAATTTCTAGACTCAGTGTGATGTTTTATATTGACGGTCAATGTGACAGGGTCTAGACTCACCTAGGGAACACATTGTTGGGCCTGTCCCCCAGGGAGTGGCTAGATTTGGTTAGTTGAGGTGGGAAGACCACCTTAACTGTGGGTGGTGTGATGTCATGGGCTGAGGTCAGAGACTAAAGAGAAGCAGAGGGCAAGCTGAGCGCAGGCCTTCATCTTTCTGCTTCCTGACTGGATGCAGTGTGAGCAAGCCTTCTCAGGCTCCTGCCACATGCCTTCCCCACCACCGTGGACTGTGTCCTTGACCCGTGAGCCCAAATCAACCCGCCCCCACCTAAGTTACTCCTTGTCTGGGATTTTGTCACAGTGAAAAGTTGCTGATGAGTCTTCAGTCTACAAACTCACCAGAGACCATGTTCTCGGCTCCTCTTGACGCTCTTATTGTCCAGATATTGAACCATCTAGTCTGGCAGCCCTGAGTCCCCCTCTGCTTTTACTTGACGCCATGATTTTGACTTCCAGTTGCACATTCTGTTTCCCGGAATGCTTTCCGAGGGATCTTGCTTGTGTTTCCACTGCATTTCTTCTTTCTCAGGGGAAATTAATGATTTTGTTTGACATGTTCTTCCTACCTTTTATGTTTCTCCTCTGAGAGCCTTTTCTCAGTTGAGGGACTCTTTTTAACATATTCCCATCTTTGGTGTTCTGTTCCCATGTGAAGGAGAATCAGGAGGGGCTTGTTGGGAGCTCAGCATTGTGCATACAGGGTCTAGAACACATTCCCGTTATTGACACCGATGTGTAATGTTAAAGACATGCAGTGACAGGAGCTCTGTGTGATGTGACCGTGTGCATTATTAAGAGACTGAATTCAAATACCTTCCCATCTCTTAGACCCAAAGCATTTCCTCATAGTTTCCTTTGTGATGCAGGTCAGAGCTTCCATGAAGGGCTTAGGGAAATAAAAGGTTGTTTTCTTGGTCAAAGTACAGGTGTGGCCCCTTATATTATTTTTAATTCTTTTACACTTCTAATTTAGTGTGTGTGTGTGTGTGTGTATGTGTGTGTGTGTTTGTGTGTGTGTCTCTCGCACACAAAAAGAGTCTCACTCAGTAGCTCAGGCTATCGTAAAACCTACTATGTAGCCATTGTTGGCTTCCGGCTCATGGTGATCCCCCTGCATCAGCCTCCTGAATGTTGAGATTATAGTCTAAATATGGCTCCCAAAGCCATTTCAATATTGTGGTGATGTTAGTAGCAAGATTCTTATTTCAATAAGGATAATGTGGGCCCTGTTGAGAATCTAGACTGTGGATGCCATGAGAAGATAGCCCAGGACTTTCAAAGGATATATACCTAAGGTGCAAAATAGTGTCCATAGGCAAATCTTGCCCATGGCCTGATTTTATAAATAAAGGTTTATTAGAACATAGACATGTTTGTTTGTTTACATGCTGCCTGGGGCTGCATGTTAGTTCATGAGCTATAACTGAATTCTATGAGCTGAGTAATTTGTGGAAGATAGGGTTCTATGTAGCTCATGGTTCTAGAGTCTGAGAAATCCAAAGTCAAGGTGCTGGCATCTCATGGAAGACCTTACTCTGTGTTATGACATGGCAGAGGGTATTGCATGTAAATATAGGGCAGATATGTCGGCCAAAATATCTCCTTATCATAAAGGAGCTTCCTGGCTAAGAAGGCTTTGTCCCCAAAAGGAAACTTCAGATGGGAGGCAGCCAGCAGTGAGTACTGGGGAGGAGGAAACTGGAACTCTGGAGAACCCAGAGTGCCCCACAGAGGAAGGAAGCCATACCCAGGACACAGGATACAGCCCATGTAAATCACATAAAGTGCCCTCACCTTGTACTTCCATTCTCCCTGTTTCAGGACTTGAGACACCAGTGCAGACTCTAAGCAAAGTGCCAAAGCAGAACATACTCAGCCATACCACCTCCCTGCTACAGGCCACAGAGTGTAAATTAGGCCCATTTCATTAGAAGCTCGTCGCTCTGCATGTGTCTTGCCCCCTGTAGATCGTATGGTAGAAGCTGGTTCCCAGAGTCTTCAAAGATAAGTCCTACTGGGCCATGATTGGATTGGGACTGGAGTTATGAAGGAACTGATGTTTGTCCCACTGGGTGAGGTGGGTCTCCCCGCAGTGGATTAATTCCTGGGAGGGTGAGAAGGTCCTTAGAAAAGAGCATCCCCATGGAGGAAGAGAGAGGCAGATACACCGCTGTTTTTTTTTTCTACCATGTTGTCATGAAGCCAGGTGTTGACATCACTTGTTAGGGATTTCCAGCCTCCAGAACCATGACCACAGTGAACCTCTTTTCTTTCCATATCACTCAGCCTCAGAGATTCTATTATAGGAACATAAAATGGCTGAGGCAACACCAAGCAGAAGTTTTCGTAGTTGACAGGACTGGACTCATAATGGCTAAACTTGGTGTATTTCTATGAAGCTAATGGGGGGAGTATAAGCCCTGTGGAAGATTTTATAGCACATGTTTGAAGACAGATGCATGGTAAGAGAAACTTCTGCTGCAATGTTCCATCATGCAAACTCCATGGAAAGTAGCTTGGAAGTGTCTAGAAAACTTGCATATGCATTTATCTTCGAATAGATCCTCAGACATCTATTTCTGGGGCTTTTATGTAAAGGTTATGTCAGGGGAAAACATGAAAAGCAATTCATGAGCACCGGTGGCAATGACAAGTAGTAAGAAAGTCTCACATTTATCATAAGGGACTCGTTTAGCAATCTATGCACTACTGATCCACCAGTACCCCATGGGATTGATGTATGTGGGTGCTGAGAAAGAAAAGCCAGAGCAGCATCTAGCATGTACAGGAGGAGCCTTGTTCAAGAAAACCCAGGAGAGTGGTCTCCAAAATTGGGATGGACACAGTCCAGGGAGCCTATGGTGACCCTTTGGGAAATAGGGAGTAAATTAGAGAAGGCTTGCCTTGGTTTTTACCTGGGAGAGCGAGGAATGGAGCTTTGCTGAGTTGTGATAAACTCAGATAGGGCCAGGTGCCTGCTGTGCAGGTCACCATGTGGCCCACCAAGGCCTGAAGCTCATTGCTGGCCTCAGTGAGCAGCCCTCCTTGTATAATTGACTTGTTGTTTTGTTTTGTGTTTTCAAACATAAGATCTCTGAAGAAAGATGAGTTTGTTTTCCCTCCCAGAAAATCAGGCTTGTGAGTTTTGCTCTTGTTAAAACAGTGCTGTTCCATTTAGAAGATGCTGGAAGGACTTATAACACAAGTAAGTCAGGTTCCTCTAAGCTGGTATTTCAACACCTCAAGAAATTATTTTTATAAGTACCTCGTGCTGTGGGCAGTCTTGAGCCATTATCTGTAAATGTTTCCATTATTACAAATGATGTCAGTTTACTGCCTATCAAAACACTTTTAAAACCTTGAACTGGAAACAGAAAGTTTGCATACATTAAAAAAAAACTCCCAAGGATTTTGGTTGTTTAAAAAAAGACACTAGAAAGCTACTGAGATAGTTTAGTGGGCAAGGGCACTTGATGTCAAGCCTGATGGCCTGAGTTTGATTCTTGGGACCCACAAGGTGGAAAGAGAAACTGATTCCTGCAAGTTGTTCTCTGACCTCCACACATGCAGGTAGCACACACACATATACTCACTAAGTAAATGTAATGAAACAATTAAATACTAGAAAAAGCATTGCCTTCTGATGTGTGTGCTACTATGATGGATTGACTTTAGTAAGTGACAATTTCCTAGTCACCATCTTCGCTGTGAGTATGGGGAAACTGAGGCACTAACTAGTTGCCTTGCTGAGGTGATGGATTCATGATGGTAGCAACAAGACTTCAAAACAGTGGTCCCAGAGTGTGTGCTCTGGACCACTGTGCAGTTACATGAATTTCACACCTGGGACAGCATAATTCAGACCCATAATGCATGGGTCACAGGTGCATACACAGAGGAGATGAATATGCAAAATCGTTTTCATTAGGGTACATTTCCAAAGTCTCTCATCTGTGAAAGTTCTGGAAGTCTTTAGAGAAGGAAGGGTCTCATCTGATTAAGAGAAAGTGCCAGCTGCCTACTGGAGTCATGGTGTCTTGGTTCTCTGTCATGGTGCTAAGCTGTGTGGATACTCAGTAAATAATATTAATGAGCTCTTTGACTGATGAGGTCCTCAGGCATGGCCCTTGGAGGACACACCTGCTTCTTCTTGAGTGACATCCTCTACCAGTCCCAGAGCAAACCAAGCAATCTTCGAAAGCCTTTCCTCCATAGAAATAACTGCTTCTAACAGTGATCTCCATGTGGAGCTTCAAAGCAATTTATTTTATCCCTTTCCAATTAGATGGAATGAATCAAACATCCTTGACTTTGAGCAGTGCCCACTGCTTCAGGAGTCTCTAGGAAGGCAAAATGTGCCTGGAACTACTCAGCTATTCCTGCTAATGGGGGAGGTGAGCTTACTTCCCCCACCCACAAATTCATCTCCTTCCCAAGGCAGTCGTTCCTGCCTTTCTTAACCTCTGTCTTGGGAAGCCAGCTGAGGGGGTGGCTAAGAGGAGCTGTGAATATTGCCAACAGCTATTGTAGAGTTCAGGTCTCCACCTCACACTGTAGTGGGTAGCCATCCCAGCCTTGGCCTGGAAGTTCCAACCCCCATTGAGGCTTCGGTAATGGTCACGCCCACAAGGTGGGCCTGCGGGAGGACGCTGAAGACCCAGGATGAAGAGGAGAGGCTTCTCTTGGTTCTGGACCCTGGATGCTGGAGGTAGACCAAGCAGAGTTCTCCAGAGAACACCGCCGGACTGCGACATACCTTTCCCAGATGCTGCAACCTATCCCTTCATTTGTAAGTTACCCCACAAAATAAACCTCCCTTTTAACTACGTATAGTGGCCTTAATAATTTCACCAATATCACACCTCAACTGAGACATCTTATTTGGATACCTGGATTGAAATTACACCCTCATTGGCCTCCACCTGTGGCTGTCCAAAGGGTAAGGAGTCTCTTGAGACAGTTTTCTTCCCATCCAGACCAAGGAAGCTGCATTCTAAGAACTTCCCCTAGGCTCCAGAGGAAGAGTCTAGGTTAGCCTTTCTTTATGGCCTCTGATTGGGCTCAGCAGTGTGAGAGAGAAGCTTGTGTCTAGTAGATTCCAATTGCCTTCCTTCCTGGCTTCATAGCCTACATTTCATTCCATGAGGACAGTTTGCTCCATTCTCTGTCTCTGAACTCTCTCACTTTGCCTAGCAAGGCCCTGTGCACTCTGCCTCTTGAGGCTGGGCTGGGATGGTCCCAACAGCAGCAGGTCCCTGGTATCCCTCTGGTACAGACTTCCAAACCTTGTCTACACCTCCTTGAACATCCCTTCTCTTAAAAATGGCTTCCAAGGAAGTGTCTGGTGGAATTCTCTCTGTCCTAATAACAATGAGAATAAACTTGATTCAGCTCCTAAGTTAATCTAAGATTTCAGGTCACATCAATTCAAATTTCAGGAGCTGCAGAGACTCAGACAAGCAATGAACTTAAGGGTTTTGTATCCACTCTACTCATGGCCACCATCTCTTACTGCATTTTTGGCTGTCTGCGTACATGCATATATGAGATCTCGGATTGGTTGAAACCATGCTGTTAGTCATATCTCAGGGTCATATCTCTGTACTGTATTAACTACCCTCCAACCTGTGAGTAATTTGTGGCCCCTTAATTCAGAAGTCTTAGCCAGCACTGCCTTAGAACATCACTGTTGAGAGACAGGGTCTCACTGTTGAGAGAGTTAATTGAGTAAAAGGAAGTCAGTAGGGTGGCCCTGATCTTGTTTGCCTGGTGTCCTTATCAGAAAAAATCAGGACACCACACGACACGTGCATACAGAGGACAGCCATGTACAAGACAAGGGGAGCCACCTGATGGCTCCATGAACTTGGATTTCAACTCCCAGGGTGCATAATACTGCTATGGTGTGAGCCCAGGTCTGTGGCATCTTGTCACAGCAGCACCAACAGACTCACACCCACTTCTGTCCCAGTTCTTGGTTCCTGGTGACCCCTCCAGCTATATCCTCATTCTTGTACCCTTATGCCCTACATAGCAGAAGCCACCTGGTTCCCAGTGTTACCCACCACACCATTTCACTTTGACAGGAGAAGGAGGGAGCATCTCCCAGGACTTTAGGACCCATGTTCCCCATGCTCTAGTCTCCCCCAGCCTTCCTTTCTGTGTTGTGAGGACATCTTTGTTCTGCATGTTAGAAATCACAGAAACTTACCCATCAGCCACCAGGCACCAGAAGCCATTTCACTCCCATCACACCAGGTGAAGTTTTAAGAGAAACTTAATAGAGTTAAAGTTATTTGTTTTTTTACGAATCAAGATACATCCACTTGGGGCAAAATCGTGACATTCTGGTGAATCTGAAATTTATGGCTTCTTTTATAGCCAATCATCCAGGAGCCAGGGCTATCTGGCTGCCTGAGCTCTGAGCACTTGAAACAAAAAGGATTGGAGTGTTTGGTACAAAACCCAGCGCTTAAAAGCATCAGGCTTTCAGATGTGACGTTCCAAATGTCGCCTGCGTCTTAGCAGCTCATTGATCTCCAAGCCCAGCAGCCTCCTCCAGGAAGAGAAGATTTACAAGGACAGGGAAGCCGACTCAGATCTTCTCTTTGTCCAGGAGCTGAAAGGCATAAGGGGCCGGCTGGCTAGTAGCATCATCCTGCTCTCCTCACCTGCAGCCTGTGAGGTTCTTCTGTGTATAAATCAGAGTGCAGAAGATTGGGTAGCTAAATCTTATTCTCCAAATCTGCACTTAAGGCCTTTTTCTAAAAGAAATCTGTTTGGCAGCAGAGGAAATAAAATTTGAGTCAATTTTGGTCATGTCGAACAGTAACCAGTATTTTCAGACTAGCAGCCACAGAGAGTTTTAGGGTAATTATCAATGCTTAAAACTTAAATTCAGTTGTTTTTAACTCTCTGGGTAATACTGATTGCTTGCAGCTCTAGATGGAATGGGGTAGGAGTACTGGAGTGCTAAGCAATTACTGTGTGTGTGTGTGTGTGTGTGTGTGTGTGTGTGTGTGTGTGTATGCGCGCGCGCGTGCAGGTATACACTCATGTGTGTATAAGTGCAGGTAGAGGCCAGAGGACAACCTTGGGTGTTACCATAAAGGCTCTTCCCACCTTTTTGTTTTGTTGTTTCTTGAGACAGGATCTCTAAATGGCTTAGAACTTACCAAATAGGCCAAGCTGACTGGTCAGCAAGCCCCAAGGGCCCACCTGCCTCTGCCTTTCCAGTTCTGGAATTCTAAGCACACAGTACTGCACCCAGCTTTTTTTCTTATGTGGGTTCTGAGGACTGAACTCATACCTTCATGCTTGCACAGTGAATACTTTATTGACTGAGCCTTTTCCCACGACCTTTGTGCTAAGAAAAGTTTAAGAGGAAATCTCATCTTTGTCTGACATGAGCTTTTATACAAATGTCAGTGTTCTAGGAAATTATAAAACACAGTCTTCACAATGAGTGATTTCAAAGCCTTGGTGATGATCAGCCATGACTTTGATGGATATATGTCATGGTATGGATCGTGCTTAGATAACATGTGTGGAAATCAATACTATCATGTGTCACTTGACAGCGGTGATATGTTCTGAGAAATATATTCGTTACTCCTTAGTGAATATACTCTGTTACTGAGGATGTCAGCAGAAGCACAGTTGGACCATGGATAGAAACAGTTGCTAGGCAATTTTATCCTTGTTAGAAGATGCAATAGTATACTCACTCAAACCTGCATGGTGCATGTCAGTTTCCCAAGATGAGCATTAGATGCATAAAACTGCTATTGATATGACACAGCAAGCTATTGTTGTTATAAAGGAGTACGCTCTGAAACAGTGACTCCGAATGGTGCATGTGGAGCTAGGGAGATGGCCCAATAGTTAGGAACATTAGCTGATCTTGCAGAGGATCCAGATTCAGTTCCCAGCACTCATATCATGTGGCTTGAAACCATCTGCAACTCCAGTTCCACAGGTTCCAACACTCTCTTCTGGCTTTCCTGAGTACCTGCCCTCATGTGAACATACCCACACAGAAACACACATATAATTCTAATTAAAATAATTAAATAGGGCCTGGAGAAATGACTCAGCAGTTAAGAACACTGGCTACTCTTCCAAAGGATCTGGGTTCAATACCCAGCACTCACACAGTGGCTCACAACCACCTCTAACTCTAGTTCTAGGGGACTTGAAGCCGCCTTCTGGTCTCAAGGGCACTAAGCATGCATCTGATATACAGACATACATGCAGGCAAAACACCTATATACCTAAAACAAAAATAAATCTTTACAAAATGAAATCTTTAAAAAATTAAATAATGAATCCTTTTTTTAAAAAGTAGGATATGTGACTATATAAACTAGTTTATAGTTGCTTAATAGCACAGTCAATGATGTACTGTACATAATTGCATAAGTTCAATAGATCTGTTTATACCAGCACTGCCGCAGATACTGGAGGAATGAATTGCATATGGATTGTGAGACCAGTCATGTCACCACGTGATAGGAATTATCATTACCAGCTCCATTATAACCTTAGGGACCCACTGTGGTATACGTTGTATGTTGTGGATTAAAATATACTTACATAGCATGTGACTGTAGTTATATTATTTGATTAGTAGGTTGTGGAGGTAGTTGAAGGCTGGAAGCTGACTGCAAAAGGGACCTTGAATTAATTATTTTTCCTATTGTTAGGTTAAAATGTTCTGACAAGGGCAAGGTAAGAGAGGAAGAATTTATTTTGACTCCCAGGTCAAGGGTACAGTCCAGGTTCAGGGAAGTCCCAGCAACAGGGCATAAGGCAGCTGGTGACATTACATTTGTATTCAGGAAGCGAGGGGAAATAAATGTTTGTGTTCATCTCACGTTATCCTTTCTATACAATCCAGGGTTCTGGCCTAAGGAATGGCGCCACCCACCATGGATGGATGTTCCCACTTCAACTCACCTAATCAAGATAATCCTTCATAGGGATATCCAGAGGCCATCTACCAGGTGGTTCTAGACTTTGTCAAGTTGACAGTTGAGATTAACTATCTCAGACTGAGCCAGAACCAAGGTGTCACATGTCCAATACCTGGTCACTCCAAGGAATGTGCAACTTGCCTCTCTCAACCCCATAAGTAGAGGCTGGTGCCACAAGCTGCCAATCAAAAGAGTGAATCAGGGCTATGAAAGAGCTAACTAGATTTTCTTGGAGACAGAATCTGAGTCCTTCTTATCAACTATTTGTCCCAGGAGGCTTCTAGCATAGACTGGGGATCAGTAAATACTTACTGGATTAAACCAATAAAGAGGGATATTGTGAGAACAGAGTGCTGAATACACTCAGCTGCTGAGGATCGACAGAAGCTTGGTTGGACCATCAGTGGTAACTCAACAGGAGTGCTGCATTGTGGGATCTGCTCCCATCAGGGCCATCCACACCTGGCTTCCCATTACTCACCTGGGAACCTACTATAGCCCAGATGCCAGCTGTGTTCTCTGTGTTAGAGATTCCATACCTCTCTTGTAAATTCCTGGGGTGATTGTAGTGATCAGCCAGGACAAAATGATGATCCCGTAATATTCCTTTCAATTCTTTGACTTTTGGTCTTAATAAACTCTAATTAAATTGGGCCAGGAAATTACTGTGACACCCCATGTGAACAAATGTAGTCAACAAATAGCCAGTAAGCACTTGCATTGGCCTGGCCTGTGCAGGGCAGGGAGCACACAACAGTGAGCAGGTAAGAAGTCCTGCCTTCCTGGCTCTTACCAGTCAGTGGGGAGGGACAGACAAAACAGCCTGTTGTAGACATACTGTGTGAAGGTGATGGTAGAGGCTTTGAGAAACACTAAGATATAGATAGGAGTAAAGGAGTAGAGATGTGTTACCCTTTGTACAGATGGCCCATCAAGATTATGTCCAGTGAGGGCCCCCAGAATCAGGTGTGATGAAGATGGTAGGGGAGATAAGCAGAAGGAACAGCTGGTGAGAAGACCCTGGGACAGATATGAGCTTACATGTCAGAGGATTCCAAGGAGGCCATTTGGACCTCATGGTGGGTAAATTGTGGAGGAGAAGGTTGGAGAAAGGGGGCATAATCACCGTGGGTAGTTTTGGAAATGCAAAACTGAGGTGCCTTTTGAGGCACTTGAGAATCCATAGGCAGCTGGATCTGCTTCTGGGACTCAAGCCAAATGTCCCAGACAGACACCAAGTTCAGGAGTTCTCTGTGTAGAGATGGGTATAAACACATACTCCCCTATGGTACAAGCCTAGACAGAGAGGAGACGGGGCATAACATGGTCCCTGGGACATCTCAAGCTCAGATGTGGTGGTGGTGAGGTGAGATCACCATAGGCCCTGAGAAGGAATGGTCAGAGGCAGGAGGCAAACCAGAGAGTCACAGTGTCCTGGAAGCAGAGGGATGTAAGAGCACTTGGAGATGCCAGTCCAGTGGTGGGCAGAGGGAGAGAGAGACCTGTGGTTAGTGTAACACTGTGAGGGTCATTGTTGGTGGAAAGAGCTGTTTTCATGGGGTGTTGGGCTCAAGGAAAGCAGAGGATCTGACACCTGGGAGCCCTCTCCAGAGACTTTCTGTCAAGGAGAACAGAGAAGTGGGGCCAGGACTGGAGATCAATGTCGGGGGAGAAAACATGTTAAGATGGGGAATAATACATCCTTCTTACAAGCAGGTAGGGCTTGTTCTGGCTGGGGAGTGGAGAATGAAGATGAAGAGAAGGATGGAAGGCAGGAGGGAAGGACCAGCATCCAAGAGAAGGCCTGGAACTGGGGTGCAGCTGGGAACTGTCTGTGGCTCCTCAGATGTGTGTACCAATGATGTAGGAGTTATCCAGGGTGTGTGGCTGAGAGTCTGCCAATGTTTATATGTTGTAATGTTTTCTCCAGATCATCTTTGTTTCTTCCACATCTATAATGTTCTAGAAGATCTCCATGTAATTTTTCTTTACTGTAATTAGGAAGACATTTGTATTTAACCTGTATGGATGCAAAAGAGGGATGCATCTGCTGTTTCTCTTCTGGGTTTGCGTTCTTTCAAAGTATCTGGATGTCATAAAGATATGTAGGTGCCTATGGGACCTTTGTGCCTATCCTGAAAAGAATTTACTTGGAAGGTCTTAAAAAAAGACATCTCTGAGCAGAAAAATGGCGTCTTTGATCACCATATGCCCATTAAAATTGCTTTGTTTTTTTTCTTTTCTTGTGAGCTTAACAAAAAAAAGAAAAGAGAGAAAAGAAAAAAAGTATTTTATGAGGCATATAGAAATAGTCTGTTTCTTAAGTGGCTGGCTTGGAGTTAGCAGAGGGAGGCAGATTGCAAAGAGCAGCCTCTCTGTGTTACTCATCCCAAGTTTGGCTGAGCAGAGAGGCATGAGGAAGAGAGGGGGCAGGTGTGTAAGCAGGGTCAGCAGTGGCCATGCAGAGGAGTCTGGGTTCTGGATTAGCAGACACCATTAGCATTGTGGAATAAACCAGCAGTGCAGCAAGAGGTGTCTGTTCATTTGTGACACTTAGAACCTGCAGCCATTCTGTGATCTCAAGGCACTTAGTGATAGTCTGTATTTTTGTATGTATTTTCATTAAAAAAAAAAAAAATCAAATTCCCAAAGGCTGACCCCCCCAGGCCCATCAGCAGATTGGTCTTAAATATAGTAGGAAATAGCAGAAGAGGCATGCAATAGTGGTATGTACCTATAGTCCTAGCTCTGAGAGACATACACAGGAGAATCCTTGTGACTCACTAGTCAATCATTCTAGCCAACTTGGCAGTATTCAGGTGAGTGAGAGACCCTGTCTCGAACAAACAAAAACATCAATGTGAACAGTGTCTAAGGAATGACAGCCAATGTTGTCCTCTGGTTTACACAGCACACACACACACACACACACACACACACGGAGGGGGGGGGGGCAATGGTTGGTAGTCTACTCCATTACAAAATTTACCTCCTCACTTCTGTTGTGTTCTACATATTAAATTTGGTTGTCTTGCCTTGAAAAATACCTAGGCATGTTAGTGCACACTTTTAATCCTAGCACTTAGAAGGCAGAAGCTGGAAGAGCTCTGTAACTTAGAGACTAGCCTGGTTTATATATTGAGTTCCAGAATAGCTGGGGCTATATAGTGAGATCCTGTCTCAACAAAACAAAATTAAAATTAAAATAGGACACATACAAACACACACACACACACACACACACACAGAGAGAGAGAGAGAGAGAGAGAGAGAGAGAGAGAGAGAGAGAGAGAGAGAGAGAATGAGAATGAGAATGAACCTACCGGCAGAGAAAAGAGCTTGGAAATTGTACCTGTGGGTCACTGTATAATATTCAGTAAAGTGTATTTGGTTCTTCCCCTTCCCATAGCTGATTCAAAATTAACTGAAGAGAAGACTGGCCCTTTATCTTCATGTAAGGTTGTTGTTTGAATTTTTAAAGGTCTTACAATAAAAAACCCAGAGCCAGATATTGAGGTAAATGCTGAAAGATCAGAAAGGCAAAGGAACAAGCCACATCTTACCTCTAGGACTCCTCAGCCTGAAAAGCTTTCAGTTCCTGTCTTTTCACACCTTGTATACCTTTCTCCACCCAGTCATCATTTCCTGGGATTAAAGGCATGTATGCTTCCCAGTACTGGGATTAAAGATGTGTACCACCACTGCCTGGTTCTGTTTCTCTCCTAGACTGAATCAATCTCATGTAGTCCAGGGTGGCTTTGAACTCACAGAGATCCAGACAGATCTCTGCCTTCCTAGTGCTAGGATTAAAGGTGTGTGCCACCACTACCTGGCATCTAGTGACTTGATCTGTCCTCTGATCTTCGGGCAAAGTTTATTAGAATATACACAATATATCACCACATAAGGTCATGACTCTTAGGAAGAGGGCCTCAGATCCCCGTCATCATTATGATATGAAGACCTGGTAGCTTGCTCACTATTTATTGAACAATTGAGCCTCCATCAAAGAATTGAAAGTGGAATCTCCAAGAGTTATTTACATATCCATGTCCAGAGTGTTATCTTTCATGGTAACAAAAGGCTGGAAGCTATTCAAGTGTCCATTAACAGACAGATGAGTGGATTGAAAAATGTCTATCAGTATGCTTTGTATCAGGCTGCTGTAACAAAATGATACAGACTGGGTTTCTTATTAAAAGTAAATTCAGGTCTCAATGTTCTGGAGGCTTAGAGCCAAGGACACAGTGCCAGTGTGGTCAGGTGCTGATGAGAATTTTCTTTCAGGTCATTGTCTGCTAACTTCTCATACCCTTGAGTAGCAGATGAAGGCAAGAGAGCTCTCTGGGGTTTTCTTAAAAGGAAGATGGTCTCATCATGGGTTATTACTGCCCACAGGTAATAACTGCCTATAGGTGCCCCCTCCTCACACTATTCATTGTGGGGACTAACATTTCAATGCAGCGGTATAGACACTCAGCCACAACAGTGTGTGAAGATCACCAAACTGAACATAAGGAATTCTGACCCTTGCTACACCTTGGGTAAACAGGCAAGCCTCAAGTCTCAGGGACACTGTGCCCAGTGAAGTCAGCCATTCTCCAAAAGGCATTTCATTCATGTGTGGTCCCTAGAATAGTCAGACTCATAAAATATAAAGGTGGCTGCCAGTAGGAGTGGGGTGAGTAGGAGATGGTTTGATGGAGGTGGAGCTCCAGTTCTGCAGGATTAAGCCTTCTGTTCTGGAAAGAGTTGGAAGTGATGCTTACATACACCACAGTGTGGAATGGCACTAGGCTGGATACTTTATGTACTGTGTATTTCACTGTAATAAAAACAAATCCCTAAAATAATTTCAAGGTATAATATTTTTAAAGGAATTTTTCTGCTGCAGAGGTGGGCATGTGTACTCTGTCTCTCTCTTTGGTAACATTTACTGAAAACTATGACAATATTTGAATGTTGAGAACTGGAGAAAGTTAACTGTGTCCTTCTAGGGAAAGTTTGTCTCCCAAGAGGCTTTTCAGTCTTACTCACCAGCTCTAAAGTGAAAAGGACCCCTGGGAAACAAAAACAATCACAGTGTGGAGGAAAGTGTGTTTAAGCCCCTGAAAAGTGGACAGAGGAGGTCATTTCTAGGCATAAATAACATCTCCTAAACCCCTGGAAATGTTTCATTGGTTTTTGGAGGCTTGGGAGGTGCTGTCTTGTTCTCTTGGAAAGAAAAGGCTCAAGAAACCACTGTGTCTGTCCCAATGCCACCAAACTGAGGACAGAGTGTCTTTTGTCTTTTTAATACTTTCTTTACAGTGGTTTAGTGAAGACTTTCTTTTCTGTGGGAAATGGATCCTTGCTTTTGTTGGTGGAGGTGAATGGAGTCCAGCCTTGTGACAGACTCATGACTGGTAATGTCTGTCCACATTGTTTTTTTATTAGTAGGCTCATACCCTGCAAAGGAGGCCGAGTGTAACATCAGAGTCTCGGAGAAGCTTTGCAGTCCCAGGAGGTCCTTTGGAGAGAGGGCTCTTTGTTTTCTTTTGCAGAGCCTCCTGCCCTCATGTCCTTCCTTCCCAGAGAAAGTTGTCTAGGAGCAGAATGGACAAACCAAACAGAGAGACACATCCAGGCCCCATTCACTTCATCACACAAGGGATCACCTGGGAAGCTGGGTGGACATGAGGCTGCTTGTAACATCTCCCCTTCCAGTCCATGCTTCTTTTCTATGTCCATGAGGCAGAGTGACGTTGAGCCCATTGGTGAAAGGGCCTTTGTACCTAGCCTGCCTGGCATTGCCTGTCCCTGGTCAGGCAGCCATGAGCTGCCATGTCATGTTCTTGGGATCTCAGGGGTTTGCCTGTTGCAAAGGGAACCTGTGGTCATCGTCTCCATCCTGAGTGGCTGATTGGAGCCTTTGGGTACATTTAAGGACAGTGGGCTTAGAGGACTGTTACCTATTTCTTTGCATAGTGAAGGCTGTCACAGTATCTACCTAGGCATTTCTGGATAGCCCACTCATCTCTGAGGATGGAAAGGGCTGAAAGTCCTGTTGATCTTTTCTAGTTTGTTCTTCTGGTGCTATGATAAAACACTTACCAAAAACAACTTAGGTTCTATTCCTATTTCATCTTACAGGTTACAATCCATTAGAGCAGTGGTTCTCAACCTGTGGGTCATTACACACACAGGGGTGGTATATCAGATATCCTTCATTTCGAATGTTTACGTTACACATGACAGTAGCAAAATTATAGTTATGAACTAACAACAAAATAATTTTATGGTTGGAGGTCACCACCATGTGAGGAATTGTATTAAAGGGTTATGGCATTAGGGAGGTTGAGAACTACTGCATTAGAGGGAAGTCAGGGCAGGACCTCAAGTAAGGACAGACATAGGAACAATGGAGGAAGGTGCTTATTAGCTAGTTCCCCCTGGCTCACTCAGCTACCTTTAATATATAGCTCAGACTGACCTGCCTAAGGATGGTACCACTCACAGTGACTGGGCTCTCATGCATTAATTATGAAATGCCCCATAGATATCTACATTATAATGGGAAACAATTCTCCAGTTAAGGTTTCCTCTTCTTAGATGTGTCAAGTTGACAACCAAAATTAGCCATAATAGACTCTCTAAAGCCGGGGTGGGGCTTATGTAATTTGCCATCTATGGGAAATGAATCTGCTGCTCCCACTCATGGCAGAGAGGTTTCCTAGGTTCCAGTTATCCAGTGGACCTGGATATCCCTCAGTAGAGAAGAGTCTTTTAAACTTTATTTTTAACTTATTTTGTGTTTTTAATTTGCTTTTTTATATTTTAAAAAATGATTTGAGATGAAATTTATATATTATCCAAAGTATCCAATTAAATCTCTGCTCCAGTAGTATTTAGTGTATACACACAGCTATATAGCCATCAACTTAGCTTTAGAACAGTTTAATCCCTCAGAAAATAAATTCCACAGCCATTAGTAGTGACTCCTTTCCTAAGAAGAGCCAACCTGGTGTGTGTGCTGAGGACTGGGACAGGTAAGGAATACAGTGGATAGGTTGGGAGGGAGACATGACCTCAGGTGGAGTACAGGTGGCAGTGAGACTGTTAAGGATGGTGTATCTTGTCACCCTACCCTACATACTCCCCTAGCCATCTGCCATCAGAGGAATGGGTTCTATGCCTGAGCAGAACCCAGCAGGGTAAAGCCACAGGTGCTGTGTGAAGCAAGTAGGAACTCAATGGGAGAAGCACCCCAGGCTAGAAAGTCATTGCAGCTGCAAGACCCCAGAGCTCACCAAAACCATGGGAGGGTGTCCAGCCTGAGACATGTCTGGACCGAGAGTTCAAACTCATTAGCCTTGAGTCTCTTGGGCAGGATGGCCTCAGAGAGAAGGTTACCAACCATCTTTCCTTCTATTCATCTACTCATTTACCCATCCTTTCATTCTCTCTTCCACCCATCCCTCCCTCCATCCATCTACTCACCCATCCTCCATCCTTCAGTAAGTACTGTGGAGCACTTTCTATGTCTAGAGCTCAGGATAGGAAGATGGCGTTGGTACTTGGTGAGGAAAAGGAACAAATGACACTCTCACAGAGATGCTAGAATTGCAGTAGAGCAGACTCGTGGGCTTAGCAGAAGTGTTGGCTGAGAGAGGGAACAGATTGAAGGAGCTAGAGTAGCAGGGAATTTGGGTGACTGGGGGCTCTGACCAGGTAGGGAAGGAAGAGCGGCATTGTGACCACAGTCTGCCTAGTCCTTGGATAGATGTACTAGAAGGAACTCAGCTGCAGTCCAGCTGTGGACAAGTGCTCCCCCGACACAGGTCACTCCCAGAGGCTCCATGGCACGGCTCCACTCATTCTGCTGCACCAGGACCAGACCTTGTGTCCCATGGGAAAACTGTTGAGTATACCAATCACAACTAGCCCAGGACTTCTTGCCTGCCCCAGCCTCACAGCAGGGGGAGGAGGTGTGATGAATAACCTGATACAGTCAGTTTGGGCAGTGAGGTCAGTTCTGGAGGAATTCTTCACACCATCATTTAATGTCTTCAAGAAACCAAAATTCAGCAAGGCACTTCTATAGACGTGACACTCATGTGATCCTTACATACCAAGGCTTGGAGAGGGTGTGTAGACCTCAGAGGTTACACAGCCATTACGAAGTTAATCTGGGGCTCAAATCCACGCCTAATAGCCCCCAAATCAGTGCTTTCTCTTAAAGAACACTCGCAAGGTATGCATTGAGTCCAGAGCTGTAAAATGAACTTGAATCTGTCATTGGCTCCTTCAAAGCAGACTCATTGCCTACATGTTCCTGAGCATTGGGTTTGGTATAGACTTTTTCTACCCTAAAAATTTGTCTTTTGTACTCCCAATAACCAGGATGAGTTGTTCCCAAAGTTTCCAGACTCCCATAGCTCTCTGAACACCAAGAAGATATGGAGGACTCTGTTCCTCGGCAAGGTTAGCGTCAGCTCCAGATCCTGGATGGGGTTCAGGTTTGAGTGACTTCTTAGGTTCTGAGAGTAAATGCCTTCTGCACCCTGAATGCTGCCTTTTCAGCCTGCCTTTGCCTGCTGATACCAGACATTCCTCAGGAAAGTGGGACCCAGATAAAGATGCTGCAGCTGAGCCCCCAGTTGGTAGCAGCTGGGGACACATGTCCCCTCAACATGTGTCTTTCTAGTAGGGACCCAGTGCCACAAGAGCAAAATCTAAGCATGTGCGACACAGCCAGAATAAATTGTGTAACCTAACCAGCCTTCTCTCAGCCAAGTTCAGCAACATCTGTTTATGTTAAGTGGCACTCTTTGAAAATGATCTTTCTTCCCCTTTGTTAAAAAAAAAAAAGTAATGATCTGGGGTTCTGGCAAAATGGTACATGGCAATTATTTTTGCTTTCTTTATCAAGATATGTTTAAGTCTATGAGATTCATTTCTTGGAAGAACCCTATTAAGCAAATCAGTGCCTGCAACGCCTCCCACCCCCATAAATGAATGTGGGCAAACAGCCCCGGTGGCAGGGCAGGAAGGCCAAGGTGGGTGCTGTGGGACGGGCTGGCTGGCAGACTCCAGCAGATGGGCTAGTAATACAATTAGGAACCATTGTGTTAAATGAGCCATTATTTAAATTATCTGCTGCTTTCCGTATCTATTAACCTGCTGGGAAAGAGACAGTAGTATCTGAGAAATCTTGGGCTCATCACTAATTGGATGAATCACCCAGTTTTTCCCTTTAATGCCACATTTTACCTTATTGCAGCAATTAGCAAATGGCTCTCTGTGGGGTTATTGCCCAATGCATCACTGAAGATTAGGAGAGGTGCAGGCAGGAAGATACATGCTGGTTTGCAGCAGGAGGCAGGCCTGTGGCTCGTCACATGGTTCTCATAACTGTCCTTATTTTTCCCATTCTGGTCTCTTGATTAAGGGACATTTGTTCTCGTCTGAGACTACAATAACAAATACCCAGGCTGGGTGCTTCTTAGCAGCATACATTCATTTCTTATGTTCTGGAAGTTCAACCAAGGTCAAGGTGTCTGATTCCTGGTTGTAGAGGCATTACTTTCTTGAGGCAACAGAAGAAGGGGAGACACTCTCTGAAGGCTTTATAACAACATGCATCCCATTTGTGAGGCTCCCTCTTGTGGGCTCACCACTCACCTACCCAGCTACTTACCCACCCATTCACTCACCTACCGAAGGCCTTGGTCCTAATGCAAGCACACCAAGGGCTAAGTTTCAATACATGAAATGGAGAAGAGGTCCAAAACCTTCAGGCCCTAATGGAATGTAAAGTGAAGTTTGTTTGAGTTGACCTCCTGCTTGCTTCTCCTGACCCTCACATGGGCCTTGTGTCAGAGAGAGTACCAAACACTGGGACTGTCACCTGGAAAAATTAGACTTCAGTGT
Organism: Onychomys torridus; assembly: GCF_903995425.1. Classification (NCBI taxonomy): domain Eukaryota; kingdom Metazoa; phylum Chordata; class Mammalia; order Rodentia; family Cricetidae; genus Onychomys; species Onychomys torridus. The sequence continues at coordinate 74,736,040 of NC_050454.1, forward strand.
AACAGTGGGCCAGGTCCTAAGGAATAGAATCCTCACCATGAAATGATAGGTGAAGGGATACCTATGGCAGACAGGCAGGATGATGGTGGAGTATTTCTGAAGCATTATGGGTTTTGGTGCTGTCTGGAGGCCACATGAGCAAAGGGTTCAAAGTGTACATGAGTCTGGAGCTCTGAGGTATTGGCGAACTTTTCTGGTGTGTGTGTTGTGCAGAGGACTGGAGCCTGGAGTAGCTTGGTCCATATTGGTGGGGATAGTGGCAACTAGTCACATGACAGAGGAAGCAGGAAACTCAGGACAGAAGTTGGGCTGTGCTATAAACTCTCAAGGCCTCCATTAGCCTAGGTCATCCAGGGAGGGACTTACTTTCCTAAGACAGTGCCACCAGATGGAGACCAAGTTTTAGACACATGAGCCTATGGGGGACATTTATGTTCAAAACGTAATACTTACCTATCCTGGGCAATCTCTCTTCTGTAGCGTATGCTAGGAATAAGCACTGGTGAGGGCGAGGGTGACTTGCATGTGGGGCCCTACCTCTGAATTGAGCAGACCTATGCTAGACTTGTTGGGAAAACATGGTAGCACAGGAGGCCTGGGCAGCAGTAAGAGATGGCTGGAGTCACATGAGTTTTTGTTTGGTTCCCTCTATCCTTGGGTTCTCAGCTTCTGTGGAGGGAGGACAGAGAGCAGAGGGGCAGAAGCAAGGTTGGGGGTCTGAAAGAGCTGTGTTCATGGGAGCCTGCGGAGGCAAGGAGGAATTCCAGACCCTGGAGAAAGGGTGGAATGGTGACCGAGAAAGCTCCCATCACTGGGACCATTGTGTGGAAGACAATGATCTTGCTGCTGCCTTGTCTGGGCCTAGACATGCAGGAGGAGTCAGCGTGAATATGGAATGCCGGGCTGCCTGGCAGCACACAGAAAGAGCAGGATTCTGGGTCAGGCTGGCATTCTACAGGCCTCTTGCCTGCTGTGGGTGCATGGTTGCCAGTGAGATCCCAGAGACATTTGGCTATGGCCTAACAGTGGCCGCGGGAGACAGCCATTCTTGTTTAAGAATCTGTGGCTTTTATTGTCTATAACTTTTAATGATCAAGAGACAGTATTCCTCACCACCACACAGCTGGTTATTTACTGTTTTTAGGTGACTTGTCTCTTCTGTCATCCTCTTCCCTTCCAGAGGTCTCCCATTCCTGGTTGCCTCAGGAGACAGTTCCAAGTGCTCAGGGGCTCTGTTGCTTTCTCTCAGTCCTTCAGCTCTCTATCCCTTCTGCCCAAGCAACTTCAAGCATCATTTCCTGGCCAGGATGCAAGAGCACTTGGGTCTGTTGGTTACATGTATCTGCTGTGGCAGAGTTGATGGGTGACTGCTGGTCAGTGGAGTGAGAAACTTAAAACAGGTCCCTGATGGGCAGCCAAAGAGAGAGCAAAGCCACAGATAGATAATAAAAACAACAAACTTCTGGCCTATTCCTCATACTTTTGACTGGAAACAAAGACCTAATGGTCTGGAGGGCTTTTTCTCATACTGGTACAGCCCCTCTGCCAATAGACCCCTCTGACAAGTTCAAGGCCAGATTGGGTCATGTTTATCTCAAAGTTGTGAGCCTATCTGCCTCCCTGTCTTTGGGACCAACTCTAAATTAGGGGAGGAAGACCTCTCAAAGACCCTTAGACTCCCCAACCCTCAAGGAAAACAATTCTGGGCTCCTAAGTCTCCCCTCTGTAGAGAATCATTCTCTCGCCCTTCCCATTCTGGGAAGTTGTATGGCTGCCAGTGGAGATTTAAACCCTGTGGCTTGGGAGAATTGAACCAAGCCTGTGTTTCCTTGCCCCTAATAAAAGCCTTTCTTTACTAACTGATTCTATCTGCTAGGTCTGAGATTTCCCCTACTGCTACCTGTTGTGCTTGAGATTTTTCCTGCCTTTTAATTTCTTACCTGATAGAGCAAAAACCAACCAAGACCCCTAGATGGTAACAAGTAGCCTTGGTGCTGGACAGGCATTATTTCAAAGCCCCATGCCATGATGGGCCTCTCTCTCTTCTTCCACATGCACCATGTATTTGACTTTTGCTCTTGTGTTACCCGTAAGCTGGCAAATAACAGGTCACAGAAGCCGGTTCTGCAGACAGTGAGTAGACACAAACAGCCACCTTGAAGATGGACAATGTGATGGGATGGCAGCTTCCTAAAGCAAGACACAGCAACTGTCACAACAGAGTGAATGGGAGACCTAACATCTTCCTAACAGCCTGAGGTTTGGGGGTGCTGAGCAGAGGCCAAAGAGGCAGGAAGGACCCTTCTCAGGGGAACTCTGCCTACACCTGACTTTGATTGTCTGGCTTCCAGCACTCTAAGAATAAGCGTATGTGGTGATATATTGTGCACCCCAATAAAACTTATCTGGGGATCAGAGGACAGAGCCTGCTAGCCAATAGAGTAGACATAGAGGCCAGTGATGACACACACCCTTAATCCTATCACTTGGGATCTCCCACACTGGGAACAGAGCCAGGTGTGGTGGCACACACTTTTAATCCCAACAGTTGAGATCTCATGCCTTTGCTTGGGAAGCACACAGGCTTTGAATCCTAGAAAGTGATGTCTGGACAGAGAAAGATATATAAGGCATGAGAAAACTCACTCTCTTGAGGCTGAGGATTTCGTAGAGGTAAGAACGTGGCTGGCTTGTTCTGTTTCTCTGATCTTTCAACTTTCATAACAATATCTGGCTGTGGGTTTGCTATTAATAAGACCATTTAGCAATTTGTGTTACAAGCGTATGCTGTTTCATGCCACCCAGTTTCTGGGAAGTTGTATGGCTGCCAGTGGAAATTTAGGCACCATGGCTTGGAAGAATTGAACCAAGCCTGTCTGTATCAAGATGCATCAATAAAGCTATGGAGCTTTGCAACTAAAGAACTTTTCAGGTATCCAAGGGGAAAAAGAAAATCATTGTGTAATGAGGAAAAGTAAGAGAGGCCTTGGATTTCTTATCAGGTGCTGGGTGTTGAAAGACACTGGAAAAACATCCATAAAGTGAGGACTCTACAAAAGTCACCTAGGTCTACAAAACCCAAGCAAGCCATCGTTCCAGTGTGAAGACCTCAGTGAGGCATCTGGAAATGTTGAAGTGCCTGGAGAAGATGGCGCCTATCCTGGGGTGCAGGCTGAGTTCCCCTGAGAGACCCTCAGGATGCAGCACAGAAGCTGGTCATTTGAGAGCTGGGTGAACAGAGTTTGGACCCGGGCTGGCAGGAGGTGATGAGCTTACTTCCTTATAGGATGCCCTGGCCATTGTGAGAAATACAGCTCTCAAAAGTAAACCCAGGAGCCTGTACGATGGCTCTGCAGGGGTAGGAGTTCCTGTGGCCAAGCATAGCAACCTGAGTTCAATCTCTGGTACCCACATGATGGGAGCAGAGGAGCAAAACCCACAAGGAAGTGTGTCTTAGTCAATGCCCTTTGCTGTGAAGAGACACAATGACCACAGCAACTCTTATCAAAGAAAACATTTAATTGGGGCTGGCTTACAGCTCAGAGGTTTAGTCCATTGTCATCATGGCAGGAAGCACGGTGACATGCAGGCAGACATGGTGCTGGAGAGTAACTGAGAGCTATGCATCTGGATCCACAGGCAACAGGCAGGGACAGAAAGAGAGACTAGACCAGGTTCAGGCATTTGAAACCCTAAAGCCCACTCCCACTGACAGATGTCATCCAACAAGGCCACACCTCCTAATTCCTGTGAAGTAGCACCACTCCTAAAAACCAAGCATTCAAATCCATTGACCTACAGGGGCCATTCCTATTCAAACTACTGCAAAGTGTATGTACACACACACACACACACACACACACACACGATCTATATGGCTAGAGATATATATGGTATGATATAAGACTGCTCACTATTCATCCAGAAATTCAGTTCTTAGCACCCATGTCAGGTAGCTTACAACAACCTGTAACTTCAGCTCTAGGGGATCCAACACCATCTTCTGACTTCCATGGGCACCCACATGCATGTGTGCATGCGTGCATGCATACACACACACACACACACACACACACACACACACACACATTGTTTTTTTTAAATGTAGGACTAAAGAGATGGCTAGGTTGATAAAGTCCCATGCAGGCATGAGGACCTAAGTTTGGATCCGTCACACCCACATGAAAATCTAGGCACAGTAGTGCACATTTATAATTCCAGCCCTTGGATGTGGGTAGTGGAAACAGGTAATCCCTGGAGCTGATTACTCAGCCAGCCCAGCTGAATCAAGGCAGTCCAGGTTCAGTGCAAAACCCTGTCTCAAAAACTAAAGCAGAAAACAATTGAGGAAGACACTAGACATTAACCTCTGGCCTCCACACATGTTCACTTACATGTACACACAAACGTGTTCACACCCCCACACACATATATATACACACATGTATACACGCATACATGTTCACAGATATACATACACACACACATGTACACACACAAATTTTGTTTGGGTTGACCACACACAGACTTTTTGTCATTATTCCATAAGCAATATACCTATTTTCATAGAACTGACATTGTGCTAGATACTGTAAATAAAACAGAGGTTGTTTGAAGTATTTGAGGCCAGATATGGTGGCAGATACCTTTTATCTCAGCATTCAGGAGGCAGAGGCAGGTGGATTTCTGTACATTTGAGGCTCACTTGGTTTACATAGTGAGTTCTAGGATAGTCAGGGCTACAGAGTGAGACCCTGTTTCTAAATAAATAAATAAAGTATATGGGGATGTATATAGGTCCCATGCCAGTTGTATAGCATTTTATGTCTTGACTCGAGTCTCTGTAGATTTTTATATATACAGAGGGTCCTGGAACCAAGTGCCTCAGATGCCAGAACCAACTGAGTATAAATGGGTATTTATTTGGTGGCCATTGTATGTTTATGAAACACTCAGATACAATCCCTATTGTAGCTTCGGCACTTGGGACTAGTAAACATCAAGCTTTGGCTTGAAGAATTGGATTTCATGTGCACCCATCTATTTTGCATTCTTTTCTATCTGAAATCAATCCAAACAACTCTAGAGGTGAGAGAAGCCAGCAGCCCCAGACCATCCCTGCAGGGTTTGAGCTCAACAGCTTTCTATGCTTAGACTATTTCCATGGCCTGCATGCTTAGTTTTCTCAGTTTGTCTCACCTCTATACCAAGGGCAAAGTTAGTGTCTTTGAGAATAAATGAACTGTCCATTCAGTGACTATTCAAGTGACTACTTGGTGCCTGGCTCTTTTCTGTACATTGGAGACATAATGGGAGGCAATGTCAGAAGGCCTCGGTGTTGCAAGTCCTGAGATGAAAGGCCAATGAAAATGTCAGGATGGAGTGAGTCATGGAGCTCCTGTGCCTAGAGAGAAGTTGGTTGGTTAAGAGTACGTTTGGGGTCACATTGGCTGAGCTCTAACATCGATTCTGCCACTATAACTGAGGTCAGAATCTCTGTACCTCAGTTTCCCCACCTGTGACATGAGGGTGATGATGTCACAGTTCTTGGAGAGCCTTTGAGAGGCTGAACATGTTATTGTAGTGCACTCGACACATGGCGGACGTTATAGAATATATTCCTGCAGCTATCGGGCTGGACATGACTAGTAGTGCCATAAGAGCAGGAATGAGGAAAAGGAACAGGGTGGTCTGTGAAGGGACAGGGATGGAAGCTCAAAGGGGTGGCCAGGAACATACCATTAAGAAGGTGTCATCAACATGTCTTAGGAGAAGCAGTGTTATGTCACATGGGTACACAGGATCATGGGTTCTGGGGACAACCTGGTGGTCAACAGGGCTGGTGTAGCATGAGGTAAGGCTTACTGGAGACCAGCTTGGTATTCCATCATAAGGACTTTCATTGAGACTCTGATAAGGGTAGAAGAACAGAGAAGTGACAGGCTCTGACTTAACAGGCCAGAGGCAGTCTGGCTGGGAGCAGAGTGAGGAAGAAGGTGAAGAGACCAATTAGGAAAAGACAAGAGGTGGCAATGACATGGGCCACCATGGTCCCCATGGAGGTGGTACAAAGTGGGCAGGTGCGGGTGGAACCAGAAGGTGGATACAATAGGACTGGGTGCTGGGTGGAATGTAGGGACCGAGAGGGAAGACATTGAAGATTTACCCTCAGCAAATGTTACAGGACTATATTAACTGAGATGGCAAAGTCCTGTGAATCTGGCAGATTCCTTTCTGGTCAAGTATATTTATTTCCTGGGTGCTTCCACACAGTACCACAAACTATGTGGCTTAAAACACCAGGAGTATTTTCTGAGGTCAAGAGACTAAACATCTGAAATCAAGTTGTTGACAAGACCATTCCTTCTGAGGCAAAGGGTAGATCTGCCTTGCCTCTTCTAGCTCCTGGTCCACTCTATCTCTGCCGTCACATGGCATCCCCTGTGCCTCTGTCTTTATGAGAATTTTCCTCTCACAGAGAATGCCAGTCACGCTGCATTAGGGCCCTACCTAATGATTTTGTCTTAACTTGATCACTTCTGACCCATTTCTAAACATTGCTCCACTCACAGGGACAGGGGTTTAGACCTGACACCAGTGACTGGGAGAAATCCAGGTACAGATGCTGGGCAGGTGAGCCTGGGGGTCATCAACACACTGCAAGCAAGTGAAAACCCCCTAGGGCCCCTGAGGGTCTGACAGGCAGAGTGCGATCTCCAGCAGATTCAAAGGGATGCCAGACAGTGAAGCCGAGAGAGGGTCAGAGGGTCAGTAGGAGGAAAACCCAGCAAGGGTGGCATCCTGGGGTCTAGGAGAAGATAGAGAAACTGAGTCAAGTGAGAGAAAGTTCTGGGCCTGGCCAAGCTGAAGGGCTGGTAGGAGTTAAATTGTTGGTGGTCTTGGATTAAAAACTCACCTACCTAATAGCATTGTCTGTAGTTTGCTAAACTCTGATGTTGAAACCTTTAATACTTTCACTTATTCTGTGCTTGTTTCTAAAGTCTGTGTTTATTCACTAAACAGTTGGTCCATGTCTGGACTGAGGATAGATGAGAGGTGTGAGAGGGTGAATAGCACACTCTACCCTCTGGAGATCAGTGTTTACTGGAGAGATGAGTCAAACGATTACTATACAGGGCAACATCTTAGTGCCATTAGCCACCAGGTAGCTGCAAATTACATAGCATCCCACACCCATTAGATGGCTAAAACATAAAAGGACCAGGGCCACTGACTTTTATTGGGGGGCATGGAGCACATGAGCCCAGTGGACCATAGCACATTGCCATCAGGGTACAACTCCTGCATCTAGGCTTGGGAACTGTTCCTGTGGCTTTTTATTTAAAGGCATCTACCCTCTGACCCAGCAGGTTTTATTCCCAAGGGAAATAGAAACACATCCACAAAAAGACAAGAATGTCTAGGCAGCCTTGTCTAACAGCCTGAAGCTAGAGGTACCTCAACTGTCCATCAGGAGAAGCAGAGACAAATGATGGACAGCCTGGTGATAGAAAGAAAAGAGCAGATACTCCACAGCATATAAAACTCTCAAAATCAGCTGAGCCAAAATAGAAGAAACCACATGGTTACAGATGCTGAAGAACAGATGAAACCCACCTGTTCTAATAGAAGACAGAAAGTGGAATCTCCCAGGGAAGAGGGCAGAGAGAACAAATGGGACATTTAGGGATAATCGGGGTTTTACAGATGTCTTGGCTTGGGTGTAGATCCTGCCCAAACTCACCATCAGACCTCTGGCAAGTTGAGTTTTTGTTTGTTAGAGACAGGGTCTCACTGTGTAGCCCAGAATGGCTTCCATTCCACCATCCTTCTTCTCCAGGCTTTGTAGTCCTGGGATTGCATACATCCACCACTGCCTTTTCATTACACCAAAATTAGACTTTAATGAAGCTGTTTGCTGGAGCAACAGCATAGACTGGTCTTGCAGAGAACCCAGGTTCAGTTCCCAGCACCCTCACTGTAGTTCATAACCATCTGTAACTCCAGTTCCAGGGGCTCTGACACCCACTTCTGAACTCCACAGGCAGTAGGCACACATGTGGTGCATTTACATACATTCAGGCAAAACACCCATGAAATGAAAATACATTCTAATAAGGAGATACTGTGATGAGTGTCTTTGGGGACTCAGCAGGGAGATGAAGGAAAAACCAACAGTGAGGGAGGTTCCTGGGCAACACAGACCATGGTGATCTGACACTCCAAGAAATAGTTGGAAAAGCAAGAATTTCCCAGCCAGGGATGAACCTGAGCAAAATTCCATGTGTGGCTAAGGAGCTGGCTGTGTGACTTGAAATCCTCCACCCCTTGTTTAACAGACCTGTTTGGAAGGTTTCTGTGTATCTGGGACAGATCTCACTTGGCTCCGTTATAGCAGCATCTTCCTGAGCTGTGTTGGACTTTTTCATATAATTTTATATGTCGTTTTCTAACAACATTTCTCCCTAAATCAGTAGGGAGATTGGTTTTTTGCCAATCAATAAATTGTTGTGCTTTGTACTTCTTCAAATAACTCGAAGCTTTCAATTTCTTTTTTCCTTAAAAAACAAAAGCTACAGATTCTTGTGGACACTGGAAGCAGTAACTTCGCTGTGGCAGGTGCCCCACATTCCTACATAGACTCCTACTTTGACTCAGAGAGGTGAGTGGTTGATCCACAGCTTCGGTGACTGGCTTTGGGGGTGTGTCCTGGGCTGACATTTTTGCGTATGTATTAGAACAAAACAGCCAGAAGACCATCTATCTCATTTCAAGGGAGCTGTGTACATGATGGCATGCTTGTGTATGTGTGTGTGTGTGTGTGTGTGTGTGTGTGTACACATGTATGTGTACATGTGTGTAAATGAATGCCCACAATATGTGCACTTCTCCTTCCAGGGAATCTTTGTCAGGTACCCCTGATAGCCTTGGGGAAATTTGCCTTATGGAATTTCAATGTTTCTTAGTTTCACAGGAGCTGCATTTCACAGTGTGGGAAAGTAGTTGCAGAGCGAGCCCACTCACCTGTTTCCCACCTACTGCCTATCAGGCTCCACTCAGGTGCCAGAAATGTCAGGGTCTCCTGTTTGCACAGCTGAAGAGAGGGCAGTGATGGCCTGTGCCAGGTGGCACCTCACCATACCTCAGTACAATAGCACTGGCCTCTCCCTCAAGAAACATAGAGCTTCTGTATGGCTCCACATAGCGATAAAATATCAGATTGATAATCCAGGCACAACACCTGGCCAGTGATTATTCTGGACCCAAGATGATTACAACATGCCCAAAAGTTATTGTTATACTGTGAGCATGTGTGTGGAGTGGGTGGAGTTTCTGTATGTGTGCCAGTGGGGTTGGGTTATGTGTGTGCTAGCAGACTGGGTTCTGGTGGTTTTGCTGTTCTGTCCTGGTCACACTGATGGTTCACCCTATATGGGTGATTCACTCTATATGGCCCTTACCCCCTCCTATCACGCCCTCTGGACTGCTGCACTGGAGCAGGACAGACCTCTCATGTTTAACCCTGTAGCCTGGGAGATGAAGGAGTAAGGAGTCTTCCTGAATTCCAGCTTCCAGGCCTTAGGCCAGTACTGGCACCTTGGCACAAATGCCTTGTAATGTTCCTACATGAGATCAAAGACCTTATAACTACCACATACATAATTCTTACGAGTCTGAGGTAGTGCAGGTGTTGCATATCTGATCCAAAAACCTGAAATACTCCCAAACCTGAAATGCTTTGAGCAGGCACAAGATCCTGCAAGTGGCAAGTTCCATTACTGACCCCAGGCCAGTCACAACACAATGTACCAAAACTACTGTATACAGTGACCTTCAGGCCACGTTTTTAAGGTGTGTGGTGTGTATGTGTGACACAAATCAAGTTTTGATTTAGGAGGAGGTCTCCTTCCCCCAGTATCTCATTATGTATATGCAAACATTCCAGAAAAACTTAATCTGAAATGCTTCTGGTCTCAAGTAATGGGGGGACACTACACCAAGCCTGAATGGGGTGCTGTGAGTGAAGTACTCAGTACATTATATGAGCATGTCCAACGACAGGCATGCAGAAGATGCTGGAGGCTGCACACCAGTGTGGATGCAGGCCCAATGTGACACAGAACCAGTGGAGGCCATTTGGGCAACTGGCTTAGACTGGTTACCTGGTTATCTTGGGTAGTTGATGAGATTTTCTAAAATGAAGAAGAATTTTCATGAGCTTAAAAATACAGTGTCAACTGCCTTCCATTCATGTATTAGTTAATGCTCCAATGTGTGTTAAATCTGCCCATGAAATTTAGGGTGAATGAGAAAGGGAGGTACCCCTGGCTCACACAAATAGCTTTCCACCCACATGCATGCCAGGGGACTTGAGGAAGCCCTGTGGCAGGTGGATGGTTCTGGGTATTTTAAGAGATGCCCTGTCTCTTCTAGGATTGCACCATTCCTGACATAGCCCAAAACTGGGCAGCACCTTCCCTTCCGAGACCCACTCCCCTTGCAGACTAGGAAGTCCAGGCTCACAACTCTGAAGCAGGTGCATAGCCCACCCTCCCAGGAGTGCAGTAGTTCTTTCCTTATCACACATCTGTTGGCATAAGAGTCACAAGAAGGAAGCTGTAAAGCTGGAGCTGGCGTGAGTCAGGGTGATGTGGACAGACAGATGCTTATGATGCACTGTTAAGGCAATGTCTAGCCAGAAAGCAACTATCTGGCAGCCCCTTGGCAGCTTCATTTTCACCTCCATCAGGGCCAAAGTGCACCCAGGCATCCTTTGACAAGACCATGCAGTTGTTGAAATGTGCCAGGGTAAATAAAAGTTACTGTTGCTGATGCTGTGTGCTCTATCACTCAGTGTTAATGAGTCAGTTGTCGACAGAATGGCAGCTTTCTCACGGACCTGCTGCTGTGTTTGTTGTTAGGATGAACTGTGGTTCTCACTCAGGCTCCAGCAGGTCTCCTTTTTTTTCCTTGCTTTGTGTTCCTCCTTCAGGTGAACTTTGTGCTTCTAGCCAGGTGTGTGGGAGGTAGGCAGAAATTCCCTTTATCCTGTGCAGAAGGCTGGGCTTCTCAGGCCTGCCTTCATCTGAGTCAATAGGAACTCCTGGGCTTTGCACTGTTGGCCGTGACTGGTCAGCCTTCCTCCCTGCTAAGCCCACAAAAGAACATAGACCCCCTCTCAGCTCTGCCACCTCTGATCTATTTCCCCCTGCTTTTAAGTAAATAAAAGAGGAACAGCAGAACACACCCAGGTCTAGGAAAAGCAAGACTTCCCTCTGTGCTGTCTGCCATTTCTGCCTTCTCCTCGGTGAGGACTGAGATTGGCGGGAAATTGTATGTAGAGTCAATGGAGACATAATTATTATAAAGAATATTTGCTCTCCATGTAAATTATCATTTGTCTAGTACTTTTGCTGATGTTGGCCATGGTGAGTTTTTTTTAACGTCTGTATCTGATGGAAGCCAAAGAACAGTCTCTTTCCTTCTGGATCTCTGACAAAGGTGCCTTTGTGGAGATGTGGTCCCCTGCCCTGCAATGTTTGAGTATCGACTTGGCCCTCTGATTTCTTCGTTATAATAAGGCTCCTGGTTGGGCATGGCAGCCTGATTCAAGTCTCCAGCCTTCAGATATTCAGGTTTTGTGCTTCCTGAAGCATTGTGCAATAATTGGAGATTTGACTCAGGGTTCTTTGAGAAGATCTCTTTGATTTATGGAAGATGAGGGACCACTGTGAGTCATTTGTGTCACTTGTCCCCATCATGAGCTCTCTGTAGTTGTTGAATGCCCCAGTGTATAACTATGCAGCAGGAGGAAAGGGCTTCATGTTTTTCAAATGCACTTTCTTTTCAGCCAATAAAATGGCCTCCAAGAAACTGGCTTGGTGAAAGATCCCATGAGTACCTCACTTAGCCTCTGTCATTCAGGAGCCTAAGCATGCTTGTCTATTAATGTTGCCTCACTCCTGCACTCCATCTGGGATGAAACCCACAGAAACACTGAAGCAATGAACCAATTCATTTTGTGCAAGGATGCCTATAAGTGAGATTAGGGAACTGAAGGACCACCTGGTGAAGTCTTTAAAGAGGTCAGAGGGACACACAGATGCCTTTACATACAGTAGGGGACAATTCTTTCTCTTGGTTGCTCAGATAACTTTTCAAGACTGTCTGTGGTTGACCTGTCCATCAGTGGCTGGCTTCTTTGGAGCCTGAGAGCTTGAACCACCAGGCCAAGCTCAAGGTTTCCATCCATTCATCTTTGGTGACTTCTGAAATTATTGACAAGTCACAAGGTCCAAATCACCAAGTCCACTGGTGCCAAACTCTGCAATGTGCACAGAAATATTATGAAGAAGTCTTTAGGAGTCTTGGCATATGCTGGGTGGGGTGGCTTGGGAGAACTAGAGCTGATGCAAGACTCGCCTTTGAAGTCAGCAACTCTGCCTTTTCCATGTTCTCTAGAAACAATGGTGGCTTTCTCTTGAAAAAAGATGGCCTGAAGTTCTGTTCTTGGCTTCAACTGCTCTCTCCTTTAGTCCTGTTTTCCCCGAACTCTCTGAACAGAGGCAGAATGTCTTCTACATCTCATTCAAAGTGTTTTTATTGCTGTGAGAAGACTCATTCCTGGCCACCCACATTCCTGACTGTTTGCCATGCCTGAGCATCTGGAATGGAGGCCTTGCAAGTGAGAAGCCCATCCAGTGTTTTCTGCTGACGTGATTAATGTGAAAAGCATGTGAGAGCAGAAACCCAGTGTCAAAAAAGTAGGATGTTAGCAAATGAAGATACAGAGATCACTTTAAAGTGCTGGAGATGATATGCTAATAACCTGCAGGGCTGCTCATGATGTTGCCTAGGCTTCCCCTTACTCTTTCAGATTCAGTGAAGGAGCCCCAAAGAGGCTGAGCTTATAATTTAGAATTTTCCTCCATTCTCTCAGAAATTTTTTTCTATGGGGGTGGCCACTGATCATGTGGAGCTGTTTAAATTAATTAGTGCTAAATGAAATGAAATAAAAGTTCAGCCTTCTGGCACCATCACATTCCAGTAGCTGCATGTGGCTTCCATAATGAATGAGAGAGACATGGATCAGCACCATCATCAAAGCAGGTTCTGTTGGACAGTTCTGGTCCAGATCACAGCACTGGACCATTTAGAAGCCTGTTTCCCAGGGATTTGAAACAACACCTTCTGCCTCTCCCTCCATAGTCGAGTTATCTTCTGCATCAGGAATGGTTGCCCCTTTTTAAGAGGAAGTCAGACTTTAAGTTTAGGATACTTGGCAATATCATCCTGTAGGTGTATTTTCTAGAGCGGCCTTGAGTTTTCTAATGGCAGCTCATAGGTTGGAGAAAGCTAGGAATCCCTTTGTTAATTACACTAATTGTAGCTGTTTGGTTGTTGCAGACTTGGGAGCCAGGATTTTCTTCTAAATTTGTCACAGATTAGCCTTTTCAGTCTGCATAGGTAGTCTCAGGAGGTACAGTCCTGGTTTATCCTGGAATATTAGGGGACTAAAGCACACAGTTCAGTTTGCTTGTTCCAGAATAATACAGGTAGTGAGTGAGTGAGTGAGCTTGTATGTGGACCGTGGTACTGTAATTCCTACTGCCTTTTCATTTTGTGCAAGTGGCATGGAACTATCCATGAAAGGCAGCTGCAGGAAACCCAAAGACATGCTGTGTGATGTGATGCCAACTCAGGTTCTTATTCCAAGGAACATGCTAAAGCCTAGATGAGATGAAAATAAAACACTGTTCAAAGCCCAGCTTGGGGATGTGATGGGGGAAGACAGCTAATCTGCTATTTAGTTCTAAGGGTCCCCCATTATAGACAGTGGGCCAAATCTGACTGGCTACTGTTTTTATAAAGTTTTATTGGGGCACATCCACACACATTTGCTTCTGTATCGTCTATGGTCCTTCCCTTCACACAGCACCACAGCTCAATACCTGCTACTGAGATTATAAGGTGACCAAATCCAAGAACATCACTCTATAGACCCTTCATAGGAAGGGTGTGCTGACTCTTGTGCTAAGTCATTCTGCAGGCATTTCTGAACTTGACCTGTATGCTTCCGTTCTCTCTCTTCAGCCAGTTTGTCATGGTGATGGAGCCACACTGCTGGCTGATTGACACCAGGCTGGATTGTTTCCTTTCAGGGAAGAGGTGGTCAGTAAGAGGCTCTCAACAGTGTTGAAGGTGACAATGTGGGCAGAAAGCAAACAAACTAGGAGCCCCCTGTAGATGAGGGACTGGAAGATGAGTGTAGATGGAAATTTCTCTCCTGCCTGCCTGTGCCCAAATACCCAGCAGCCACTTACACATAATTGACTCAGAGGCTTAATATTATTTATGAGAATGGTGCCTTAGTCAACATGGATACTGCTTTCTACTAAGCATCACTTCCTATAGACTGTATAGGACCACTGTAAACCATGATGACTGGCTGTGCCACAGTTGTGGTTCAAAGAGCAGAGGCCTATAGACAGAATATTACAAACTTTTCCTTTCTCTTGCAGATCCAGCACATATCACCCCAAGGGCTTTGATGTCACTGTGAAGTATACACAGGGAAGCTGGACTGGCTTTGTTGGTGAGGACATTGTCACCATCCCAAAAGGCTTCAACAGCTCTTTCCTGGTCAACATTGCCACTATTTTTGAGTCTGAGAATTTCTTTTTGCCTGGGATTAAATGGAATGGAATTCTTGGACTTGCTTATGCTGCCCTGGCCAAGGTAAGGCAGGTCTATCTGTTCAAGTTAGTCAGATGAGGCAATGAGGCTGTGAAAACTCATCATTAAAGGAACCGGCACAGGGGCCCTGGGTTGTCCTGGGTGGTAGCTGCTAAAAGTCACAATGAGACAAGTGTTTACACAATGATGTTTCCAGTCATGTTTGCAGCTTAGGGTAACTTCCTTTAAGATATAATGTGTGGAGATCCACAGAAGTTTCCTACTGAGAACTTAAAGAGTCTGAGAATCTGAGCTTGCTTTACCCAGCAGGGCTGCATAAGGGGGTGATGAGACCATGGGCATGATTACCAGGTGTTTGTAAGGGTCTATACTTGGCTGTGCGGTATGTTTTGATCTAGCAAGGGGGAGGTCTTTTGTCCTGCCCCTTGGCATTATTATAAAAAGCCCTTTTGAAGAGTCAGAAAAGGCTGTTGGGTATTGATCCAGGTCCTCTCAAGGCTATCCTGTGTCCCTCCTCTTTGCTATCTTTCTGTCTAGTATTTTCTTATCCCTCTCTCCTCCTCATAGGAATCCTTTAAAAGGTGGGGGCTGGCCTCCCACATGATGTTAGTTTTTTGTTTTGTTTTGAGGTGTGTATGTGTGTGTGTGTGTGTGTGTGTGTGTGTGTGTGTGTGTGTACTCACACATGTGTATAGTGTTGGGGGTGAGCATCACACAAATGAATGGAGGCCAGATGTTGGTATCAGGCGTCTTCCTCACCTACTCTTCACCTTATTTTTTTAGACTCTCTCTCAGTGAACCTATAACTTGCCAATTCAGTTAGGCTGACTAGCCAGCAAGCTCCAGGGAACCCCTATCTGCATCCCCTCCAGTGCTGGGATTATTGGCATGTGCTGCTGCTATATCTGGCTTTTTACGTGAGTTCTGGGGAATCAACCTCAGGTCCTCATGCTCCTGCTTATATGGCAAGCACTTTACCAGCTGAGCCATAGTTCGAGTTCAGTTTCATCATTTTGTTATTGTTTTTGTTCGTTGAATTTCTGTTTTTTAAAAATGTTAGCAGAATGTGAGTCCTATAGATTGTGGAGTTTGCTTAGAAATGTTGATGAGGGTGGTATTAAAGGGAAACATACATGTAATTAATCTCTTAGGATCATATGAAGATGAGGCCGATGAGTGACACTAAGCCATTAAAATGGTAGAGGTGCTCTCCCAGGGCAGAGAACACTGCTGTCCTGTCCCCTAGGGGACCTCTGGGGGAGACATCAGCAACTGGTATGTGATCAAGTGCCCTGTGGATAGCCAGCCCCTGCAGAAATGGCCAGGGAAAAATGGTGGAATGCTATGTTTACAAAATAAGAGCCTTCCCAAGACAGGATTGGGTCATGTCTAGTATCTGTGCTTGGATCAATCCAAAGAAATAATGGTGTACTAGAAGAGGGTAGGCAGGGGAGGATCTATCTGGGGCAGTTGCCAGAGGCAGGTGGATTCACAGAAGGGCTGTATCTGGGAGACAGGCAGGTATTATGCACTTGAGCAAAGCAGAAGGGGTCACCCGTCCTGGCACCGCTAGTGGGCACCATTCCCTGACTTAGTGGCTTAGGCCTACACTTTGAGCCTTAGCTTATTGCAAGGAAGAGTGTAGCCACATGAGTAGTGGCTCTGTCTAGCCTAGGACAATCCAGAAAAGAGTGCTCACTCACTCTGCGGACTATGTGCTCAGCTCCAGTCTATTTACAATGGTGTGGGGGGGGGGGGCAACAAATGGGGAATTCCAAGCCCTCGGATTCTCCTGGAGAAACAGGGCTTACCAAGTACCCGTCAGACCCCAGGCAGAGGACATCACAAGATAGCCATTCATGCAGCTCTTGTTCCTGTGAGGCAGACCCTGTGAGGCCCTTGTGTTTCATTTACATGTGTGGTTGCTTCAATGAAGATGTTTAGCATCCATTGATACATGAGCCCCAGGCCACTCTCACTCTGTTGCAGAGCCAGGATGGGCTCAAGAGCCCCTTTGTCCTTGGCGCTGTGGACAGACTTCATTGATGTGAAGACTGGCATGGAACCTGGGTTCCTACGTCCCCTTCTGCTGACAGTGTGACGTTGGGCAAATCATATCTTTAATGGTTGGAAATGAAGGATGAGATGCTTTTAATGCTAATTATTCTGAAGAACAGTCCTAAATTAAATGGAATTAATAATGTGTAAAGCCTTCATGAGAACAGACTACTTAGGGGGTTCTGTGGAGGCATTCAGCCTCTCCACATGACCTTTTTATCTTTTCATCCATAAAATCCCAAAGTTACTGACAGCTAGTTTCAGGTTATCCATTGGATGATCTAGTAATAGTCTGTGTAGGGAGTGGGCTGCATCTAGAAGGACCAATTGGATGGCCTAGGTGTCCTACC
Source organism: Onychomys torridus (assembly GCF_903995425.1). NCBI lineage: Eukaryota > Metazoa > Chordata > Mammalia > Rodentia > Cricetidae > Onychomys > Onychomys torridus. Next base: position 74,753,145 of record NC_050454.1, read on the forward strand.
CCTGAAACAGTGTGGCTGGCCAAGGACTGGGTAGTAATTCTAGTGTGGGTGCCCTAGTGGGTCCCAGATAGTTGTCCAAAGCCTATGCATCACAGCCACTAGGGGGCATCTTACGCTGCAGATGCCAGGCCTCACTGCACACTTCCTTAGATCTGGATCCTTCAGGGTTGGTTCTGAACAACTCTAGATTTTTTTAGTCCTTGAGAGATTTGCAGGTCCAGGGCCTGAGGAAAAAATGACTCACAGAATAACATCATGTTTGAACTATGCATGTGTCAGGCTGTATCGAGTCTTTCTCTGTCCCACCAGCCAGCTCCCAAATCATGACACAGAGACTTATTATTAATTATGAAAGCTTGGCCTTGGCTTAGGCTTGTTTCTAACTAGCTCTTATAACTTAAATTAACCCATTTCTATTAATCTACATGCTGCCATGGGTTCATGGCTTTTACCTCTCCTGCATGTCCTGCTTTCTCTGTGTCCAGCTGGTGACTTCCCCTTTCTTCTTTCCAGAGCTCTCTTTGTCCAGAAGTTCTGCTTATACCTCCTGCCTAGCTATTGGCCATTTAGATTTTTATTAAACCAATCAGGTGACATATCTTTGCATAGTGTAAACAAATATCTTACAACATCAGGCTTTTTAGATACAAAGACCTTGGACCTCTTAAACCCCAGAACAGGTCTAAGACAGGCAACTGTAGTCACAGTTGCCAGATAAGGGAACAAAAAACTAGTCAAACTAGTCAGGACCGGTCCAAGGATTGGCCAGACATGAAGCAAACATTTATCCTCTGCTGCCTTTCAGGAAGGGAGTCCAAGATGAGTTCCCACCAGACCCCACCCACCCCTTGGTGAACTTTGTCTTTCAGTCCATTCAGACACCATAACCTTTCTACAGAGATCACATGGGGAGATGGTGCTAAATGCAGGGTAGGATTATAGGAGCAGAGACAGAAGGAGCAAGTAGCCAGAGAAAGATGAACTGATCAAGTGAGGAGGCTCCTATCTCGTTCATAATGTGTAGAGATCCACAGAAGTTTCCTAGTGAGAACTCACTCAGTGTCCGAGAACCTGTGCTTGCTTTACCCAGCAGGGCTGCATAAGGGGATGGCAGGACCATGGGTTACTAGGTGTTTGGAAGGGTCTGCACTTGGCTGTGTAGTATGCTTTGATGGCAAGGGGGGAGGTCTTTTGCCCTGACCCTTGGTATTATTATAAAAAGTCCTTTTGAAGAGGCTGAAGAGGCCATTGGATATTGATCCAGGTCCTCCCAAAGCTATCCTGTGTTTCTCTTCTTCACTGTCTTTCTATCTAATATTTTCTTATCCCTCTCTCTGTCTTCCTTATAGGAACCCTTTAAAGGTGTGAGCAGGTCCCCCACAGAATGTGCCCTGAACAGGGACTTAGGTTCAGGGACCCCACAATACTGGGGCTTCAAATTCTCATGGCTAGTAAGCAGCTATTCCTTCAGTGTGATCATGAACAGGGGTTCAGCTGCCACCGCTGAGCATGACTTTGTCTGAAAACAACTGAAGCAGGGCATGGTGCTGCGTGCTGGTAACCCCAGCTATTCTCAAGGTCAGATCAAGAGGATTACTGAGTTGAAAGACAACCTAGGCAACATAGCAAAACTCTGTTTCAGATGAAAGCAAAAAAACAAAATTCTGGCAACTCATGGTGGCCAGCTCTGGTGTCTCCCAGTTGTGAAAGCCAAAGTCTAAACTGACTTCCTTCATGGCACCTGCAGTGCTAGTCTATTCTAGCCCAAAGCTGTTTACAGAGTACCCCCTTCACTTTGGACACTCTTGTGAAGTGGATTTGTCCTTCAAACATGTCACTCCATGTGTTCTGTTACCCCAAGTATCTAAGCTCAGATCAGTAACCCACTACCACAAGTTCACATACCTCGTATCCTGAAATGGTGATAAAGAGCTTGGCAGCATTCTAATAGCTCTTAGAGATATCATACTTTTGTGGTAGAACCTCAAATGCCAGACAAGAGGAAGCAAGGTGGGAGTCTTCTGAGTGATCACACCCAGTTTCCAGCATGTGTTGATTAACCATGAGGAATCTTAAGTAGAAAGACCAAGAATACCAAAAGAGAGGGTTGCTGACTGTACCAGGTCACCCTTGTCTTCACAGTGGTCACAAAGCAGTAACTGTCTTTGCTACCTTTCTGCAGCCATCAAGCGCTCTGGAGACCTTCTTTGATTCCCTGGTGGCCCAAGCAAAGATTCCAGATATTTTCTCCATGCAGATGTGTGGGGCTGGATTGCCAGTAGCTGGATCTGGTACCAACGGAGGTAGTCTTGTGGGTATCTTTCAGTCTTAAAGGGATGAAAAATCACAAATTGATGGGGTTTATCTTTTACTAAAAACAAATCAAAACCATTAGACACACAATCTAATTTAGGTACTGCTCAGGCACCCTATAAGAAATGCTTAACCATCACTAAATATTAGGCACCATAACAGGATTTAATGATAATTTAATAACTTTGTCATACCACCTTTAGAAGATGGATAATGGTCCAGCCATCTAAAAATGTGATTCTCATTGCTTCTCCAAATCCCACCCCTGTTGTTTTATTGTCCTTTGAGAATATACAAAGGAGCTGGTTTTCCATGGGAAGATGTACCAGCAAGTAAGGGACATGGAAGTTCTAACAGGTGGTCCTCCTCCAGGCAGGGCATACACACCTATGATTTCCATGTACTTGATGGGAAACAGAGCCACTCTCCCATCTTCCCTCCCCCTTCACTCCCTTCTTTTTGTTCCCCCCACACAGGAACATACCACTCAGCAAAAATGTTTAGAATGAAATGGAACTAGGGCAGTGTACCCATTGGGGATGATGCAGGTCAACTTTCCCTACAGACGAAGTCAGAGTACAGAAGATAAGAAAGACTCCTCTTTGGGAGGTGTGTCTAGTGCCTGTTCTCACTGCAGCAGGAAGGATCAGCACCAGTCTTTGCTATCTGCTAACAGTCCACCTGCCCCAAACACTTTTGTTATCTCTTTCTGAAGGGACAGGGTGGCCTAGGACTATGAGGTGACATTGTTTTATCAAAACAATGTCTTGATTAAGAAATCTTATGGTCTGTTTCCCTCATCTCTGGCTTCTGAGGCAGTAAATCAAGGCCAGTCAAAATGGTTAACTACTCTACTGCATTTATTTGAGAGGACTTTCAGCATCATGAAAGTGGAGCTGTATGCCTGGGATGCCAGTGGAGCATCTTTGTCAGACTAGGGCAAAGTATTGTGGGACATGACCAACACCTCCCTCCCCTGAAGCTTTCTATAAATGGAGAATTTTCAAGCATCACTATTAGCTGTAGAACATCAGAATAAAGTGAAGGTACTGTTTTGAATGGTGTTTTTCCCAGAGTAAATGCTTCTCTACTAAGCTACTTAGTTTTTACTTCTTACATTTGTAACTGTTTTTCTTCCCAGGTCCTAGGTGGGATTGAACCAAGTCTGTATAAAGGAGACATCTGGTATACCCCAATTAAAGAGGAGTGGTACTATCAGATAGAGATCCTGAAATTGGAAATTGGAGGCCAGAGCCTTAACCTGGACTGCAGAGAGGTGAGTATCTTCCATTCTTGTTGGATTCTGCCTATAGGTGATGGAGAAGACTCAGTATTTAACTGGAACCTGGCCATGAACTCATAAGGTATGTCATATTGCAGGGTAGCTCAGAAGATCCTTATAGGAAGACACAGTCGTCGTCATCATCTTTTTGTTTTGTTTTGTTTTGTTGTTTGAGATAAGGTTTCTCTGTGTAACAGCCCTAGCTGTCCTAGAACTCAGTCTGTAGACTAGGCTGGCCTAGAACTCACAGAGATCCACCTGCCTCTGCCTCCTCCTGAGTGGTGGAAGACACAGTCTTCATCTATGATGAGTTCAAATCAGTAAATTACACACATACACACACACACACACACACACACACACACACACACACACACACTACAGCCTCTGGAAAAATTAGTATAAGTTGCTGAGTATTGAGGATACTGTCCAACTTCATTTTCATCTTCCCCGGTCATCTTGGCCAGATGGTCCCTCAGTTCTGTGAAAAGAACCTTTATCAGGAGAAAGAATGGAGATTAAACTGTCATGAGCTTTATCCTCCTTAAACACCCCTCCCCCATACACACACACATACATAACTCAACTTAAGGCTCCTAAAGGTGCAGCAGCTTGACAATGCCACTAGGAAAACACGAATGCATCTCCCATTAGCCGCACACCCAGTCTCACACTGCATTTGGCTTCTTTTGTGTTATGGCATTAAAATTATTATAGTTTGAGGAAGCCTCAGTCCTGTGTGCTAGTTTTAGAATGGCTTCTGAAGCTCCCCATCAATGACTGTATAGACCCTCCAGCACTTCCCCTCTTGTTGACTCCCACATGTCTCCACACTGCCCTGAATTCTCATGATTACAAATACCTCGAATAAATGTTGGTCTACCTCAGTGCTAGATAGGTAGTTGGGTCCCAAGTCCACATTTCTGCACTGTCAAAGGCCCTTAGTTATCACTGACGTCTTCAGGCTTGTATACAATAAATTAGAATACAAAGTATGTGTTGTTATTAAATTTCCTTCTCAAATGCAAATAGGGATGTCCATCAAGAGTTGTCCTTCTCTTTTTCTACTGGTCAAATAATAGAAAAATGGATTTTGAACAGTTTGTCGAAGTGGCTTTCCAATCTCTGAAGTCCAGTGACTTTTCCCTCTGCCCAGCATGAGCGAAAGGCAACTTGAGTAGCTCCAAGAAGCCATAAAGCTCTGCCTAGGAACCCTGGGTTGTAGTCCTGTCCCTTTCTTGTGCCTCAGATTCCTCATCTATGAAAACATTGGCATGGATGGTCCTTGACCCCTGAGCTCTGGAGTTAAAATAACTCATGGTCACCACTGAGCTACGGCGGCTGCATGAAGTTGTCAATGACAGACACAAGTGATGGAAATGGGGTCACAGTATGTAGATGACATACACTGCCATGCTCAGAGCCTTTCCCTTTCCCTGTTTTAGTATAATGCAGACAAGGCCATTGTGGACAGCGGCACCACACTCCTGCGCCTGCCCCAGAAGGTGTTTGATGCGGTGGTGGAAGCTGTGGCACGCACATCTCTGGTAGGTCCCAAGGTGCTTGGGAATTTTCTAGAACACAGCTGTGTGTGGTAAGTCTCTGGACTGTTGCTCAGTGTTCTGAAGATTTTAAAGAGCAGGTTGTTTTGTAAACTGTTGCATGTGAAGTTCACTCATGAAGTTACCTTTTGATAGGAATCCATCCACAAGCAATACCTTCTTGTCAGCTTCAGAGGGTCTGGTTCAGAGTGTCAGTACTTCTAGTGTTCTAATAGTTGAGTTGGCACAAGAATTTTTTTTTTTAAATCTGAGGTAAAATCATCTGCAGTATGATTATATCATGTGCCTCCTAATGATAGAAATATGGTCTGGGGACAGTGTTGCCATGTGATACCATTGTTATGCAGACATCATGGGGTGTACTTACACAAAACTGGGTGATGTGTCTGTCACTAGACGGAAGGGCAGATAAGATGGCTCACTGGGTAAAGGTGCTTGCCATTCAAGTCTGACATCTGAATTGGATCCCCAGAATCCATGTAAAGGTAGAAAGAAAGAACCATCTCCACAAAGTTGTCCTCCACATGGATGCTATTCCACATGTGTATTCCCTCCCACAATAATAATAATAATGTCTAAAAAAAATAAATGAAACATAAAACCACAACGTGTTTGCAGCTACTGCTGTATAGCACAGCATATGGCTTTGCAGTAAACTTTGTAAGCAGAAGTACACAAAATAGCCATGGAAAGTGTGGTATGTCACTTACCCAGCTGTTTGCTGTCACTCTGTACTGGAATTGTCAGTCTGCTTTTACACAGCTGTCCTTACAGTAGGTATGCTCACACCAGCACCACCCTGGACCTGTGAGTATAGCATTGGGTTGTGATGACATAATGGCTGTGATGTCTCAAGGAGAGAGGAATGGTCCCCCTCCATTATAATCTTGGGCCACTGTTTCCTCATGCTGTCATTGGTATAAAAACTTACCTAGCACATGACTGTGTGCTAAAGTAACAGGAAAGCACAATTGCACTTGTGTCCTTTAAAACAAAACAGAAAAGCCCCCAAACTGCTCCCTCTTTGCTCCTCATCTGAATTGGAATGGTGTCTAAACATTGTATAGAAAACAAGCCAGTTGGCCCAAGTAACATTTGTTTGATGGCCATATCCTGATATAATAAATACATCCTGGTTGAGAACAGTGTATTTGTCAGGGTTCTCTAAAGAAACAGAACTGATAGCATGAATATATATGATTTATTAGATTGACTCAGAGTAAACCAACAATGGCTGTCAGCTAACAGCCAAGACTAGCCATCAAAAACAGCATAGCTTTTGAGACTTGCCTACTCTTTCTCCCAACATCATCTCGGCTTTCCAGTCAGTGCAGACCAACAATATGGACTGAAAACATCTGTCTAGGGCTGGGAAGAGGGCTCAGTGGATAAAGCGCTTGCCATGCAAGCATGAAGATTGGGATTCAGAGCCCTAGAATCCATGTCAAATCAGGCAAGTGTGGTGGCTTTCTGTAATTCTGCACTGGGGAGGCAGAGACAGGATCCTCAGAGCAGGCTGCCAGCTAGACAAGCTGGAATTGGTGAGCTCTGTGTTCAGCAAGAGACCCTTCCTCAATAGAGTGAAGAGCTACTGAGGAAGGCACTCCTGTTAACTTCAGGCCTCCACATATATCTTAGTAAGGTTTCTGTGGCTGGGATAAAAACAGCAAGACCAAAGAAACTTGGGGAAGAAAGTTTATTTCAGCTTACAACTTTCAGGTTACAATCCATCACTGATAGAAGTCAGGGCCGGAACTCATAGCAGAAACCTGGAAGCAGGAGCTGATACAGAGGCCATGAAGAGTGCTGCTTACTGGCTTGTTCCTCATGGCTTGCTCAGCCTGCTTCTTTATAGCACCCAGGACCACCTGCCCTGGGGTGGTCCTACTGACAGTGAGGTTGGCCTGTCTACACCAATCATCAACAGGCTTGCCCACAGCTCAGTCAATCAAGTGTCCTTCTCAGATATATTTAGGTTTGTGTAAGGTTGACATAAAACTAACCAGCACAGTACACATATACACACTTGCAATTGTACCTGCACATATGAGCATACACGGGTAAGCATACATGCTTTCACTCATTCATACTACATACATATATGAAAAGTATATCAGTCTGTGCAGCATTGGGTGTCAGTGGGTATGTATTTATTAATTACTTGCTCATGGCTGGGATACGATACCTCACAGAAAGATTTATGTTGTTCATGGTTTCAGAGGTGTCAGTTTATCATTGTGGGGAAATTGAGGCAGAGCAGAGAAGCTCATATGCCATCTAGGATACAAATAAAGGGAGTAATAGGAGAAGGACAGGACAAGATAAAGCCCTAGACCATCTCCCAGTGTCCTCTTCCAGCTGGACTGCACCTTCCACCTTAACAACCTCCCTACAATGCCATGATATTCTGAATCCCTCAAGGAAATAATGTCAGTTAGGTCAGATCCCCAGTACTGAATCACTTCCCAGAAGCCCAGCAAATGGAGGAACACTCCATATTCAATACATACCAAGAAACACTAATCCAATCCAGGTTCCTCTATTTTGTAGCAGGGAACCCTCAGGGAGGCTCCCTGCTTCCATCTGTGGGGTTGTTGAGACTGTTTCTTTATATATATATTTCCATCTGTCATCTATATCTGTCACCTGTGTGTATCTTTATCCCTTCTTTCACCGTGACTTTTCTCATGGCTTGGCTGCTAGGCTGGATGACCTACCAAGGGCTGCTTGGGAGGCCAGGGTGCCCAGCACTTCTTCCATGAAGCAATCAGTTTCCTTTCAGCTTACACAGTTTGGCCGGCCAACTGTTCAGCTGTCCCTGCTGCCTCTCTTACTCTGCCACATCACTGGTGCTGCCCTCTGCTGCTGTTTCTCCATGTTAGCTTGGCCCACACTTCTGAAAGTATGAAAGAAAAGACCCTCTAAAGAGAGGCCTTTTATTGGGACCATGGCTGCAATACCTGGGGAGGTAGCCCCAGAGTGAGTCTCCCAGTTTGACTGCCTATGTGAACCTGCACAGCTCAAGAAGGGCTGTTTAGGCCAATCACAGCATTTGTTTGACAACTAACAGACATTTGCTCTGAACAAATGGCAGCCATTTGTTTGGACCAGTCATAGCCTTGCCTCTTAGCCACCTGTCCAAACAATACCTTTTCTAGACTACCAGGGGAACTACTCTCTGCCTGGCCAAGGTGGACGTGGTTACAGGATCATCTAGAGTTCATCCAGGCTTGTCATAACAAAAAGTCTGGTAGTAAATGTTTTAAACAGCCCTGGCTTAGGTGGTAACTTTAGTAGTGGGCAGTCCCTGTAGTCCTTGCTAGTCTGAAGACATCTCTGGAATGTTCTGTGTGGTTGATACCAGTTAAGGGCAGTCTAGCTGGCTGCTAGGCTCATAATTGCTTTGCTCAAGACAGGCAGAGCAGCAAGGGGTAGTCCATCAGCTGCTAACTAAGGAGTCAAATTGCTCTGTCCCCAAATCTTTGCTTATTGACAGGAAAATGAACATCAGAGGTATACTTAAAATAAAACTTAACATTAACAGATTTCATAACTAGATTTTACAATGTTGACACCTCTCTATGCCCAGAGAGAAGCAGGTGCCCCTTGTCTTTCTCATGTCTACTCAAGGTCCTCACTAGATGACCAAACATAAACATGTTGTGCCCAGAGCCTTCATGTGATGCTGGCAAGGGGCTGGAGTGAGACCAATGGCCATATCCCAGCCACTGACAGGAAAGCAGATAACTGTGGCCGTGTGTCAGATTCCAGCAGAAATTTGGGGACAAGAGAGGCATTGGTTATTCTGTCCCCAAATTGCAGAAACCTGGATTTATATGGGAAGAGCACCCAGCAAGACAGTGTGCACAGGTTTTGGTTTCCAGTGTCAGGCAGTGGTCCAGAGCAGCCATGCCAAAATCAGAACAAATCCATATCTTTGCCAACAGCTGCTACACCCCAAAAAAAATGCCAAGTCAGTCTTTCCATGCTGTAAAGTTAGAATGCTTGCTTAAAATCAGACCCTACTTAAAATAAGGAGCATATGCCCAGTGCTTAAATATAAGTATGTTCTGTGAGGGAGTGGTGTGAGCGCCTTCAGGCTCTATATTCTGATCTCTTAAGGATTTACAAGAGTCATGGGGACCATAGGAGTGTCAGGTGTGCAGCCAGTGAGCCACAGCCAGCCCCCACATGAGCCTGGGCAGTTGAGTGAGGGGTATGGGTACCTTGAGTTCATCTCAGCATCTGATGACTTAAGCAAACCATGAGGCAGAGGCAAGGAGCTTACAGCATTTGTTTGCTGTATCTAAAATTATCCCATGATTTCACTCAGCACCTGCATCAGAGAGGAAAGGCATGAGATTGTCAACCTTGGGTAGGGCATATTCTAGTAGTGTGTATCTTTTGCCTTACAGTGCAGGGCCTCTGGGCATTGGTCCCCTTTACCTACAGGGCTCATGGAAGCCCATGCTCTTGGCTTGGGTTTTTTTCCTAATTAGCAGCAGAGGGCTAGATCCAGACTGGAAGGAACTGTAAAGCCTGAGCTCTATCCCTCTGTGTGTTGTTCAGGCAGGATGTAGAAAGGAATGGTTTCTAGGTCTACATATGAAAGGGATCTTCTGGAGCCCCAAGCTCCATCCATCCCAGCTGTGGCATCCCAGTTAGGGCTCAGCCTAGCTACCCCCTTCACTATAGAACCCACCATCAAAGTGGCATCTACACAACGTGTCTTCCAACTTTAAAAATAACCTGAGGTTGGAAAACAGCAGCCCCTGGAGGCACTGTCGGGCATATTTTCAGGAACAGAAAATACACCTCCAGATCTGGTCTGTACCATCTTTGTCATTTGCCTGGCCTCTCTGAGACTCACTCTTTATTGCACAGTGGAGCTGGTCATATGCCTCACTGAAACATTAGGCACTCCCAGGAGTCCCAGGCACTCTTACCTCTGTCACATGCAGCAAAATGATAAGTCCTCCATCCTGATTAGCTCATCAGGGAAAGGGCCCTATGATACCTATTAGGGATCCATCACTTCTGTAAAAGACAAAAGTATATTGGCACTGGCATTAGAAATCTTACACGTCTACCATGACTGTGTGGGAGGATTGACAGGTGGCTTCCTGCCACAGAGAATGGGTGGTAGCACCTAGCATGTGCCAATGTTGTGCACAGCACCCACCTGGCACTCAGAATGTGGGCGTCACCTGTTTCCCAGGACTGGCTCCTAGCCCTGGCTTCTCCCAGGATCATTCCCTACCACCATCTGCTACTGACTCTAGAGTGCATATCTATCCTAGCATCCGGTGTAGAGCTCAGAGAACTCAGGGCACAGATGAGCTGCACACATGCCCATGTAGTCACACCTGCGGTGCTGCCGAGACCAGACCTGGGTGAATGGAGTGCAGGCTTTGACTGCTTCACAGCAGCACTGGACTCTCTCCCAGCCCCTCTCACCTCTCTTTCTGCCACTGGCACCCAGTGGGCAGGTTCCTGTCAATACTTTGGCTGTGGCTCTGCCTAGCACCCTTTTCTCACTCCCTGCCCTGAGCTTCTTGCTAGGGAAGCTCCACTGGTACAGCCCACTCCCCTTGGCCATGTCCCCATATCTCTGTCAGACACATTCCTTCCACCAACATGTGGCTCAGGCATAGCCCAAGACCTGAAGCTGAGATAGCACATGTCTACAGAGCTCATTCCCCTGCAGGTAGAAGTGGGCAGGTGGCACCACCTTTCCTGTTCTTGATGGGAGGCACAGATGGCCTTCTTTTGATCCTGGGTGTCACTCATTTTTCCCCCACATGTTCCTCAGTGTTGTCTTTGTGTAGGTATTGGGCCCACATAGTGAGACATAGACAGGCACAGCCAGGAAACACTATCCTGAGAAGTTCTAGGTCCAAGTACAGAATCATTCATCACCAAGAAACAAGATTTGTTACCATGAACTTCCTCAGGGAAAAGCCAAGTGAGAGAGGGCTGGAGCAGTGTTCCGGTGTTAAGTCAGGAGTCAGGGAGGCTTCCTGGATGAGGTGGGGTCTGGGCTGAGGTCTTGAGGAGGAGTGTTTAAGAAGAACACAGCATTAGGAAACAACTAGTGTAATGAACCCCTTGAGTCCAGAGGCAGGCAATGCTCCAGAGAGCCTAAGAGGCCATTGTGATGGGTAGTTTTAACTGTCATATTGACATAAAGTAGACATGGGAAGAGAATTGCAGTTGAAGAATTACCTAGATCAGGTTGGCCTGTGGGCATGTCTGTGAGGATTATCTATATTGTTCATTGATATGAAATACCCAGCCCATTGTGGGTGGCACCATTCCCTAGCCAGGGCCTGAACTTTGTAAGAGAAGAGAAAACTGGAGGAAGGCAGTCAGGCAGCACAAGCCAGTTTCTCTCTGCTCTCAACTGTGAATATAACATGACTCGCTGCTCCCCGCCCCTCCCTCTGCCATTTATTTGCTATAATAAACTGTAACCTGAGTTGTAAGAAGAGTAGCCCACTCTCTTACAGTTCAGACAAGCCTAAGACAATTCAGCCTGCTTTTTGTCAGAATATTTTATCACAGCAACAGAAATCAAAATACAGAAGATACTTTTAGAGTTTCTTTCTTCTAAAGACCTGTTGCTGTGTGGTCTTGAGGAAGTTGCCACACCTCTATGGTTCCCTCCCTGGTAATGTGAAAGGGAACATTACCACACAGGTTGGCATGCTGGAAGGATAAAGTAGTCATTTGCCAAGTGTTTTCACAGTGCCTAATCCCAGGAAGCGATCTGGGTATCTTAGCAGTTTTAATAATTATTATTGTGTCATCACTGACACTCTTCCAGAAGACTGATGTCCCTGTCACTCTGTCCAAATGAGATGTTGCTTATCCCCCGTGGGCGTCTAGTGCTGGGACCAGCAAAGTAGAGAGCTGTTTCCTGTTATGCACCAGGCTAGTCCCTGCTTCTCACAGAATCTGTTTGTCTAGATTCCAGAGTTTTCTGATGGCTTCTGGACAGGGGCCCAACTGGCATGCTGGACAAATTCTGAAACGCCGTGGGCATATTTCCCTAAGATCTCTATCTATCTGAGAGATGAGAACTCCAGTCGCTCCTTCCGGATCACCATTCTGCCACAGGTACAAACTTGGATTTCTGCTCTTCTCCTTATTTTTACACATAACTCACAAAATCAGACTGCATGCATAACTAGGCACCAGTGGCCACAATGATGCCACCACACTGTTCCTTGCTCATGAACCTGCAGGTCTGCTCGTCTCTGTCAGTCTGCCTCATATGGCCCTGGTCAGCAGGGAGTGGGCTGGGTCTGTCTTGGCTTAGCCTGGGATGTTATGGGCTCACCTCACATGTCTGGGGTCAGCTTAGTGACTTAACAATCCCGTGTGTCTTTCCATCATCAGACAGCATGGGTGACAGTGGAGTTCTGAGAGGAAAGATCCCAATACAGCCCTGGAGTCTTAGCCCTTTTCCCTCCCTGATGTCACCCGAAGAAGCCTGAAGTGGACCTAGATTCCAGGGCTGGGGACACAGTCTTTCCCTCTCAGTGCAGGGAGTCACACAGACTCAAGGCATAGCACAGGGAGATGAAGAACTTGAGGACAGTTGTGACATCTGCCACAGGTCCATTTCTACTTTGTCTTTGTGTCAATCACATTGGACTGTCAGAAGTGAAGGCCTCATAGTTCCTGTAGCCGTAGAAACTCTTTCTTTCCAGAGTCTCAGTAGACCAAGCTCTGTCTTCCTGAGTCACATTCCTCTCTGCACTCTGCCAACCCTCTTTCCCTGACGAAGACAGACCTGGTACCAAACTGGAAAAGGCCTGGAGAGCTGCACTTCCTGATCTCACAAGAGGTGGCACTGTGGAGTCATTTCCCTGCAGCATGCCTCTGCCTAACCTCCCTGCCTGAAATGAAGGGAAGTCAGACTCAGGGTTCCTATCACCAGACTCTTAGGACAGAGCTTTGGGCATGCACGCACGCATGCACACACTTCTTTTAAAAAATTTAAAACATCCTCTAGCCCAATAGGAAATTCTAAGTTTCTTCGTACGCCCTTGAAAATGTGCTTGCTCCTAGTCGAAGTTCTGCCAGTTTTCTGTTTATGCTGCTTTGATGTAAGGTAGGCAAATGTGGTGTGTTTTTTTCTGAGATTCAACAAGATTAAGTGTTCTCATAGGTAACATACAAAATGTATAGTCTGGAATTCTTTAATTTTTATTTTTATAATTTTATTTTATTTTAATTTTATTAAATTATTTTATCTTAGGCAGTGTCACACTATGTGCGCCAGACTAACCTTATATTCAAGTTTGCCTGCTTTTGTCTCCCAAGTCCATTATCTGGAGTTCTTCCTGGAAGGGACACACAAAAGGACCAACTAACAGATGCAAACACGCTCTGGGTGGCATCTGACCACTGCTCTGTCAGCAGCTTCCTAGTGGCAGCCTCCAAAACTTTAGGTCCAGGTGTTGCTGTGGGAACTAAGTATATGATCCTGTACCTTTTCCTGATTTAAGCGGAGCCTTTCTAGAAGTTGTGTGCCCTATTTAACACTGGTCAAGCTTCAAGCTTCACCGCACACATTCATTTAACACACATTTTCCAAGGCCCTACTCTAGGGAAGAGGGGAGTAACTCCTTGCTTTGAGGTAGTACTTGCTGACAGTCTAATGGTACAAGATGGCTACTGCAGACAGTCAGTCCCCTAGAGTGAGCACACAAACCCACACTCAGACACACGCACATACACTAGTTGAAATTAAAAATAAAAATCTTTTTTAAAAAAATAAAGTTTACTGAGACACTTTTGATCTCATGTCCAAGATGCCTGGGATTATATCATTGTTTCTATCTCCCTTGACTTTTGGGGGGCTCTGAGCAGAGAGGGACCTCCAGTTTAATGCTCTTGTCTAATCTGTGCTTTGTCCTGTGTCTTTCCCACATTTCTTCAACAAACAGCTCTACATTCAGCCCATGATGGGAGCTGGTCTCAATTATGAGTGTTACCGTTTTGGTATCTCCTCTTCTACAAATGCACTGGTGATTGGTGCCACCGTGATGGAGGGCTTCTATGTGGTCTTTGACAGAGCTCGGAAGAGGGTGGGGTTTGCAGCGAGTCCCTGTGCAGGTAAGTTTGGCTTGCAAGGCATAGGAGCTCCCTGAAAAGAGGGCCTTGGTAAATGTGCCCACCTGGAAGAGTCACAGTGGCTTGCTGGACCATTTGACATGTGCTCACTTCCAGTGACCAGATCTTACCACTGAAATGGCTCTTGGGCTTGTTGAAAGATGAAATGAAGTGATCCACATAGTGTGTGTGTGTGTGTGTGTGTGTGTGTGTGTGTGTGTGTGTGTGTGTGTAATACTGGAGGTTGAACCCAGGTATGTACACATGCTAGGGTAATACCTACCACTGAACTATATCTTCAGTCCTTTACTTCTTAGCCTTTTAAATTCCCAAACTGCATCTCTGTTAAGTTGCTCAGGCAGGCTTTGAACTTGGGATCCTTGTGCCTCCGCCTCCCATCGAGCTGAGATTACAGCTGCACCACCAGGCTCAGCATACATATGACTGTTCTAGTTCAGGCACACAGCAGGTTCTTGGAGAGTGTTAGTCACTGTGGTTGCACTGAAAATCACTTCCCACACAAGAAATAAAAATGCCCATGAACCTTGCTGCTGAATTACACTTTGATTCTATTCTGGGGGTTCTGGGAATGAAACCCAGAGGCTCGAGCAGACTAAGCTCATATCCATCGTTATACTGTGTCTGGAGCCATGAATTACAGTGTTTTGATGGTTGGTGCAAAATTAATAAAGGAAAGAATTCGTAAGAATCTGGGTCTTTGTTAGAAAATAAGTAGAGGTCTGTGGAAGCTGTTTCTTAGAATCCTAAAGTAATAAGGCTAAGGAGTAATTGTCTCAAAACATGTTTTTGGGTGGAGTAATGTGAGAAGCTTCAGCAGAGTTACCCAGGAGTTTAGGGTGGAACTCCACAGGAAGCTGCTGGAGTAGGGAAGCAACCTCTAGATTGACAGCTGCTCCAGGTAGGGCTCACATAGCACCTGGTGCCATCAAAATCTAGGTGCTGGTGACAAGCAGCTCAAACTGCCCAAGAGGAGGCAACTGAAGCTCTCAGCATGTGATTAGGTTGCTGGAGAGAGAGGAAGGAGAGCCTGTATCCAGGATGGTGGTCAGGATGGCTGCAGGGTTTCAAAATAGCATTTCAAGGGACTAAGAAAATGTTTGCAAACTGAGTGTGGTAGGTTGTACCTATAATCCCAGAACTCAGGAGGCTGAGGCAGAAGGATTGCCTTGAGTGAATTTGAGTAAGGACCTGTCTCAGAAAATCAAAAGTTTTGAGGGTTGAATGTGATATGTAACTTGGGGTAAAGTGCCTGCCTAGGATACAGGAAGCCCAGGTTCAAGCCCGACCACAATGCACAGCATAAAATGGATGTAATGACATGTTTATAATCCCAGCTGATGAGAAGTTTAAGGTTATCTTAGCTTTCTTTCCCACAAATCTTGTTCCCATATAAAATGCTATTAAGCCAGGGGCTCCCTTTACAGCAGCTGGCATTGTGTGCATATAGCACTGCCAGGAGTATGATAACAGTATGTTGTCTGAATGGACCACTGCTGGATGTGATTTCATATTGTTTCACAGTGGGGCAACACAGCTGTATTGATTTTACTCTGAACTCTGTTTGTTGTTGTAATACAAGTGTTTTTCTTAATGGTGTTTAAAAAATAGATTTAAGGCTTTGGCACTTATACACTTGATCTCACTAGCTGTGAGAAGATACCCTGATATCTGTCTCCTCTCCAACACAAATTATTCAGCTATCAGGGCAATTTTTCCCTGGGGGCTGCCGTTACAACAGCCAAGCTCTGAAGCCCTGTGAGAAATGGACTAGACATTCTGTCTTTCTTTATCGTTTTCATTCTTAATTGTATAATACTTTAAATTCTAGAAAGCATTCCTTCATCTCCCAGTACCCTTGGGAGATGGTTCCCAAGACACCTCTCAAGTATTAGTGTCCATGGATGCTCGAGTCCTCTGTGCAAAACGGTGCTGTATAGACAGGTAGCCTGTGCTCACCACCCAAATACTGTAAACCATTTCTGTATTTCTAGTAATGTGATCCAATGCAAATGCCATGTAAATGGTTCCTGTTCTGCTTGCTCAGGGAACAATGAGGACACAGCCAACTGCATCCAGGCACTTCTTTTCAAATATTTTCCATCTAAGATTACTTGAATTGACAGATGTAGGACCCACAAACACAGAGGGCTAGCTGTGCATAAGGCATGCACACTTACAGAAAATCCAACCTAAGAGATTTTCTAATTACATTTTCTTCCAAAGCTTGTCATAGATATAGCTAATACCACTCCCTCAGTGCATATGGATTCTTATGATTACTGCACATATATTATTTTTGTCAGACAGGTGTAAGCATGTTGTATTAGACATCTGTTTCTGCCTAACAGCTTTCTCTGAACGTGGCTGCTCTTTACTGTGGTTCCTTCTGCAGTTTCCAAGGATCAGGCATGGAGACTGGTTGAGCTGACTGGGTCTTGCTCTGAGTGTGATCATCACCTGCAGCCATCCAACGTCTGCAGATGCTGCTTCCAAGCTCACTCCTATGGTTGTTGGCAAGAGTCCCTGCTCATTGCCATGAGGGCATCACCACAACTTGCCTGAGTGTCCTCAGAATAGCACCTGGTCCTCTCTGAATGAGTTGTCCACGAAAGGGTACCACAAAACCCTTAAGAGATAAGCTGAAGACTTTCTGTAGCCCAGTTTCAGTGGTAGTGCTATTGTTTATGACATGTTCTGTTGGTTCTGCAGTGTGGAGGAGGAGAGTATATGGGTTAAATATTAGGAAATGGATCTCAAGTGGAACAGCATCTTATCCTGAATTCTGTCTATTGTAGATTGGTGGTGATTCATTGTCAATTTGACACAACCTACAGTCACCAGAGAAGAGAGCATATGACAAGAGATTCTCTAGGTCAGGTTGTTCTGTGGGAGATTGTCTTGATAACATTGTTCAGGTGGGAAGGCATTGTGGGTGGTACCATTCCCTTGGTTTCAGTCCTGGACTGTGTTGCATACAAATAGACATGCATGAATTCATTCTCTTTCTGCTCTTGACTGTGGACATGATATGACCAGGTGCTTCAAGTCTCTCTCTCAACTCCCTAAAATAATGGACTATGACCCTAAAATAGTGGCAGAAGAAACCCTTGCTCCATGAAGTTCTGTCAGGATATTTTGTCACAGCAACAGAAGTAAAACTAAGACAGGCATGTGGCAAAACATACTTTCCTTAGTTACTTGACTTTATTTTCAATTTATGTTACTGTTGTGAAACTATGTGTGTTCCTTGTCAACTTGATCTCTTTGCTAAATAATGTATGTTCTAAATGTTCTGTGTTAATACTCTCTTTAACTGCTACATCATACCACATTGTCTGAGTATACTACCCAGGTTATCTAATAAACCTTTTAGAGACATAGCACAAAATATAAAAGCAATTACTACTCTATCAGAGGACTGGAGTTTGGATCCTATACAGGATGACTCACAGTTAACTGGAACTTCAGCTCTGGAGGCCCTGATGTCCTCTTCTGGCTTTCACAGGTATCTGTACACACACACACACACACACACACACACACACACACACACACACTAGTGTGTAGTGCTCATGTGCACCTGTACACACATGAACACAAACCCACACACATGCACATACACAAAAAAATTAAAATAGCATATCACTGAATGATTGCATAATTTTATTAAACTGACATCTTCATACAAGTATGTAAACCCAGAAGGGAAGTAGGTGAACAGCTTCTTGCACAGCTGTTTTCTCTTTTCTATAAACAGTTTTCCTGATAAAAGTCTCAAAAGGTGATTATTGTCTAAAATGCTATGATTCATGTCTCAGTTGTAAGTTTTTTAAACTTTGCTTGTGATGCATTTTAACACAAAAAATACTTTTTGGGGGTCTTTAAGTCTCTGTTGAGTTCTCATGAGAATTTCACTGGGTCTCTACCCCTGACTGTGACAATTCAGAGTCCAGCCAGGCTTGGTGAAGGTGGAAATCTGAGGGTTCTGATTCTCATGGGAGAATCCTCTTTTTGTTCCCAGCCCTTCCTCAGACCACAGACAGCCAAGCTCTCTTGATGGTCAAGTTTTGGACTCTTCACTGATAAGCCAGACCATAGGCATTGTGGCTCTAGCACCTACTTCCTTGGTGTTTGGGGTCAAGTTTCTTGCAGTGTGACTTTCCAGGGGAGATGTAAAAATGTCTATGCCAAATAGAGAGGGAATAGACAAACCAAAGACAGCTCCCATCAAGTCCAACATGGTACATTAATGAGTTTATAGGTGTCACTCACAGAAGTATGGACAATCCATAGGAGCTGCATCGTTGATGAGCCAATGTGGATGAGGAAAATCCCACCAGGCCACAGCCCTGGATGAAGAGTTACAGGAGATTACTGGCTGCTGAGAGAGGGAGAAACAATCTTCTTCAGAGATGAGTCCCCTCCCCCTATGGGTTATCCACTCCCAAGTGGTCAGCCCTGATACATATGAACAACACAAAATGAACTCAGCAAGTTGTACTCATGTATTTATTCATTTATGTATGTGTGTAACTAAAAGTTTTTAAAAAGAGGCCATGAATCTGAGAGAAGCAGTATGGGAAGTGCAGCATGGGAGGTATTGAAGGGAAGGGGGGATGATATAAATCAAAAAGAGAGAGAAAGAAAAGCCCCAACCCTAGTTGGTCTTTTACCTGTATATAATATATACATATATCATATCATATCATATCATATCATATATCTCACCTATGGCTTCACAGAATGGAGTAGGGTTTTGAAATCTTGGGGAAAGGTTGGGGGTGGGGGTGCTGAAGGGCTTGTGAGGTCCCGTGGCCTTTCCCTCTCACATGGCAGCAGACTGTGTCCATAGACCTATCTTCCATAGAGGTCTGTTTGCTGCCATGATTGCTGGATGAGGTCTGTCACATGGCCACCCTGCTCCACAATGGTGGTGGTCACACGAAGCCCCGGGAAAACAACCACAGCATCACCTACTCTTCCTGGACGTGGAGACTCTAGCTCTCATGTGAACTTCAGGTTAGGGAAAGGCTCTTCTACACCCTGATGCATGTTTAAAACTGGAGGGTGATCTGAGCATACCGGTCCATACCCATAGTCTCTGCTACTTGAAAAGCCAAGGCAGGGGCATCCCTCAAGCCAGGAGTTTGGAGCTAGCCTCCTTAGCATTGCAAGACTGTCTCTTTAAAAAACAATTCTGACAATATAGTGATGGAGCACATGCTTAGCAAATCCAAGGTCCAGTGTTCAACCCTCAGGAACTAACTAGATGAGTGAATAGTGGGAGCTGCAGTTAGCCTCTGGTCTGTTAGAACAGGAGTAAAAAGCTTCTTATATTCTTCTACTATTTCCCAGTGCCTTTATTTTGGCTTTATAATTTTAGGCAGCTCTTAGTTCATAGGGTTCACTGAGGGTTGCCATAGGGGAGCAGGGAGCAGAAGCCCTTTGCCAGAATCCCTGGGACTCCAAGAGCTTCTCCAAGACTGACTTTGTGGACTTCCTGGCTTGTTTTCCTGGAGTACATCTGGGTGGCCATGGTGCAGGGTGATTTGGGGAAAAGTGCCCAGTCTCCCTTTCTTTTTGTGTGTATGTAGGCTGGAGGTTGTATGTAAGTGTGCACGTGTGGGTGTGTGAGTGTTGATGCATGTGCACATGGGTTCATGTGGAGGCCAGAGGTCAACTTCAGGTGTCTTTCTCTATCATTCTCCATTTTGTTCTTTGAGACAGGGTTTCTCATTGGTCTGGAACTCACCAAGTAGGCTAGGCTGGCTATTCACCAAGCCCCAGGGATCCACCTATCTCTGTCTCCCCAGCACTGGGATTACAACAGCAGGCCACCACACAGGGCATTTTTGTTTCTTTGGTTCTAGGAATCAAATTCAGGTCCTTATGCTTGCTCAGGTCCTTAAGCTTTGCCATCTGAGCCTTTCCCCAGACAGCTTTCTTCTGCTGCTTGTGCCAATGCCAATCCCCATCCTGCTGGGAACCCCAATATGGATCCCAAGCAGAGCCATGCAAATTAGATGGAGAATGTGGGGCAATGTGGAACTGACCCTTCCAAGTCTCTGGTATACCCCTGAACAGATACTCTGGGTACTGGGGCCCCTTCAGCTCTTCCATGTTGACTTGTCCAAGCATCTGCAGCTAAGCAGATAAGAATGATAGTGTTAAATTGACAGCTCTGGTGTCTTAATGCTCCAGGGCTTCTGAAATACCATCCATCTCTTTTTATAGACTGAGACATTTAGCACCCAAGAGCTATATACATTGCAACTCATACAACTTGAAACATATCGTGGATTGTGGCAGTCATTCCATGGAGTTTTTCTTGCTGCAGGTTGAAAGTGGATCATCTGGTACAGCTCATGTTTAAAAATAGGGAGAGTAGTGTGAAGATGAGTCTTAGAGATATGCCTGTGCTTATCTATTTAGAATATTGTCAAAGACACCAAAGCTGAGAACCATAAAGCCATGGGCCAGGCTCTTCTGGCTCTACACTGTACAGTTGAAAACCCTGAGTTCCATGGATAATCTGTGCCTTTTACACCTACTGCAGAGAATACTGGCCCTGGGGCTTAGGAGGTGGCTTATTCAGTAAAGTGCTTGCCACACAAGCATTAAGACCTGAGTTCACTCCTCAGCACCCATGTAAAAAGCAGATATGGTGGTGTGCACCTGTAATCCCAGCCCTGGGGAGGTAGGGAGGACAGGAGGATTCCTGAGATGTGATGACTAGCCAGAGATCCCAGTGAGAGACTCTATCTCAAAAGGGAATGAAAGGGTAGGGAGAGAGAGTAAGAGACTGGCCTTGGGTCCAGACCCCTTCTAACTACAGAGTATTCTTCCAAGTGAAGCAGGCATTTGCACAGAATGTCTTGATCACAGATCTTCAGTTTGGTGGGGTACTTTGTTTCATTTTGTGTCTCATGGGGGGAGGGGATCTGAACAGCGTAATCATCATCCTTAGTAAAGTGATATATCTTCCCAGGCATTCATTATCAACCAGGTCATGACCTTCTGAGAACAACAGAAAAAACACACAATTAAAATTTTAACTCAAGGGGTGGGAGGAGGGAAGACAGGGGAATCTGTGGTTGATATATAAAATGAATAGAAAATCTCTTAATTAAAAAAAAAAAGATTAATGATCAAAAAAATTTAACTCAAGACATTGATAAAACAATTAAAATAACAACATAGTAACACTTGACCATCACCTAGCACTGACATGTACCCCAGGCACCGTGTACACACATTTAACATCTGCTAACTTAACACTGTCGCTTACAGGGGCAGTTATGCCCCCATTTTACAGATGAGGAAAGTGAAAGTCAGAGCAGTTAGCTGAGAACATAGAGCAGACGGAGCTGTTAAGCCAAATGGCACAGTCCCCAACAAGGAGCAGGGATCTGAAGCCAGAGTCCACTCCCAGGTTCACTCCCTTCCCTGCAATGGATGGTGTCCTCTCATATATAAATCCAACATAGCAAAGTCAAGTCAGCTTCACAGCACAATTAGTGTATCTAATAAATGCACAAACACCTGTGAAGTGAAGGCCCATTCTAGAAAATAACATCCAGAAAATAACTTTTGTTATTGACTTTGAGAAGGTAAGTCCAGCCTCCCTATGTGGCCTAGGATAACCTACAACTTCTTATCTTCCTGCTTCCGCAGTGCTGGGGCTGCAGATTTGTACACCACACCAGCTTGGGCGGTGCTGGGCATGGAGCCCAGGGCTTCCTGCATGCTAAGCAAGCTTGAAACTAAATGAGCCACATCCCCAGTTCTCAGCCTCAGTTTGAAATCCACCTTCCCCCCAGTGCGGCAGAGCCTACTGCACTTGTGAGCATGTAGTTGTTTCTAACTAATGCATTATGTCTGACTACTTGAGATGGGTGCTTTTTCCCCCAAATCTACAACATGATGAATGAAATAAGAGGAGGACAATGACTACTCCTGAAGTGTGGAGAAGACTTTTATTGTAGATATGAGGGAGAAAGCAGGCAGAGGGAAGGAAGAGTCCAGGCGGATCAAGACCAGCAGACTAAACTGGACCATAATAGAAGAGATGGGGAGGGAGAGCAAGAGAAGCAGCCAGGGCCAAGAAAGCTGGGGTTGGCGGATCCCTCTGGGGGAAGAGAACCTGAACCCCTAGGGTGGAGAGGTTTAGGGTTGGGGCGGGGCAGAAAGTGCTGGGAGGAGCCACAGGTACTGAAGGACACTGGGAGCGCCAGCATCCGCTTTCATATGTTGAAGGGCACCTCAGTTAGCTTTTTATCCCAGGTTTCCAAGACTTAATACATACATTCAACTTCTGACTTTAAAGTAACACCATGTAAGGTGAAGAAAAGTTGATTTTGTTGAGAGGTTTGTTTTTTGTTTTGAGGGTGTTGGGTTTTGTTATTTGTGCCTTTCTATTATATGCATATCACGTACATAAAAAAACCCAGACAAATATAGGCTTTCAACTTGAGGAAGAGTTCTGGAGTTGGTCCCCTGACCTGTGTGGCTGAGATTAAACACCTTTCTAGAACTGTTATTAGCATGTATTAATGGTTCATATTACTGAGTCAGTCTGATAGTCTCACATGTGCATGCACTGTCCTGAATCAAGTCCTCTCCTCATTCTTCCACTGGACCCGGCCACTCCTTTCCCAGTCCTTCACTGGGGATGAGGGTGTACTCTGTGTGTGTGTGTGTGCCACACATGTGCATGCATGCTCTGTAGTCTATGAATTTATATACAGTTCTCATTAAATTCTGAAAATTCTTCTTTTTGGTTTTCTGCCCCTCTTTCTTCTTTGGGCCCTTTAATTAGATGATTAAGCAGCTTGATGCATATGCACTGATGTTCTCTCTATCAGTTTTCCAGTGTTCTGTCTGTGTGTCAATTCACGTAGTTTCTGTTGTAATTTCTTTAATTTGATTGGTCCTTTCAAAAGATTTCTTTTTATTCTCTATGGGTGTTTTATCTGCATATATGTATGTGTGCCATATGTGTACACTGTCCTCAAAGGCCAGAAGAGAATGTTGGATCCCCTGGAGCTACAGATGTTTGTGAGGTGCCATGTGGACACTGGAAATTGAAGCCAGGTTCTCTTCAAGAACAGCCAGTGGTCTTAACTACTTAGTCATCTCTTCATCTCTGATTGGTCTTTTTCTATAGTGCATGTGCCATTAGTAACGCCAATGTGTTTTCATCTTATAGATTGTACCAGGAAGTGTGACTTCGGTCTTCCAACATCTTCTGCATCTGTGTTGTGTTAAATATTCCTCCAACTTCTTCATTAGAATATGTGATAATTGAGGTCATAATATCCTGTGTGCAACTGAACTTATCTGAGGTTTCTGGCTAAAATTCCTCTTTATAAACTGTATTTCCCTACTTCTCTGTGTGAACTATAAATGGTGTGTTCCATCTTTTTGCTGTATGTACTATGTTCTATGTAGACTGAATGTTCATTACCCTCCAGGATTCCTCTATGGGAGCCTAAGATCCAACACAAGACATCTCCCAGCATGGAGGTAGAGCCTCTGTGACTGTAACCTTACAAAAGAGCTTTAGCAAGATCTCTTACTCCTTCCCCACATGAAAACACAGAGGCTGGCCATCCAAAAACCATGAAACAGGGTTTGCTTACATGCTGTTTGCAAGCCTTCTGGTCTGTGATATTCTCTCATAGCTCCGAGAACAGACTCTGCATTTGGCAGCATAAATTAGATGCCTCACAGTGTGAATTTCACCTTGTCAGGGACTGAGTATTTTTGTGCTCTTAATAATACTTGAGATTTGTCCTGGGTCAGGACTAAGTTGCTTAGAAAGAATTTTTGCTTCTGATCTTTCTTTCCGGCTTCTTCAGATAGTCAGAGCTGTGTTGGGGAAGTGGTTAGTAGTGCTTCCTCCACTGTGGAAGAAAGGCCCCTCTCCTGCTCCATCCCCTATCTGTTGTCCTGTAAACTGGGGAGACAGAGCACACAGGGAGCTATTGAGGGTGTAGTTCTCTCAGACCTGAGTGAACACTTTTCATATCCTTTTCCAGTGGTCCCCATGGGTCTCTGATTAGTGCTGGCATCCTTTAGAACCCAAGGGATGAGATCCAGTACCCTAGGAGACACCAGTATCCAAGGATGCTCAAGGATGTACAAGCCCTTCCTATAAGAGCCTGTTGTCTCCACAGACCCCAAGCACTGTCCAGTACCAGCATCATCTCTAGATGATGTCACACTTAACAGTATCAGGCCCCTTCTGTGAAATGGCACAGAGTCTTCACCAAATAGGAGCATCATATCTAGATGACATCCCACCTTACACAGGGTCAGGTCCCTCTGTGAGGTGTCATGGTGTCTCCATAGAACCTCTGCACCACTCTGTACTTGATCATCTCTAGATGATGTCATACTTCTCACAGTATTAGGACTGTGTAAATAGTTGGTGTTCCTGAACACTGTGTTGTTCAGGAAATAATGACAATAGAAAAAGTCTGCACGTGTTTAGTCTAGATGCCATTATTCTTTTGGAATAGTCTGTGGTTGGTTGAATGTGGATGCAAGTCCTTCACCCTCTGGAGACACTTGGTCTCTGGGTAAGGCTGTCTCCTCAGCATGACCCTGCACTGCAAACCCTACAGCCATTGTTTCCCTGGACTTCGGTCTGCTGCTTCTGATAGAAGCAGTGCTCTGGGGCAGTCTTCCCTAGTTTTTCATCTTTTTTCACTAAGTATCATCTCACCCATAACAATTTGTTTCAAGTGGGAGGTCAAGCTGGTCCCTGTGACCCCATCTTGGCTGGAAGAAAAAGTGGTTTCAAGAGGTTTTGGATTGTGTCCTGCCTTACTGCATTGCCATCTGTGCACTGAGCAGGTTCCCGTTCGTCCGTGTACTGGCTGACACATCTCATTTACAAAGTAAATTTGAAGGATAATGGCCTGCTCTGCAATGACATTCACAACCTAAGAAACATTTTACTGTCATCAGAAAGATTTGTACAAATCTGTGAGAAGTGTGAAAATACAAATGGCCAGTAAAGTTTTTCTTTTCTTTTTTCTTTCCTTTTTCTTTTGCAATCCTGAAGACTGAACCCACGGCCTCTCGCATGCTCAACAAACATACTACCACTGACCTACTGTCTCTAGTCCCTAACAGTTCTCCCACTCAGAAGATAGTTGAAAATCAAAATTAAACATCAATTGACATGTCCATAATAAGGCTTTTTATGTAGTCATCAAAATAGCTGGACTTAAGATTTAATGATAATGCTTTTTATCATAGAAAAAGGTTACACTAGACAATATTAGTATTGATTGTTCTGACTGGTGAATCTACGACTGTTTGAATTCCCTCTGTTTGCAAGGTTTCTGTTGTAAATATGTATTACCTTCCTGCTATGGAGTGGGGTCATTTGCCTCTGGACACTGTAGGGCAGAGCTTGGCACTCCTCCATAAAGGGCTGGGCAGGAAATGCTTCAGCTTCTGCATACCAGATGAGGGATTGAGTCACCATTCCAGCACTGTAGGCCAACCAAGAGTGATCCAGGACAATAATGCGGCTGGGTGCCAGGAGACACCGACTTTCACAAGAAAGTGGCAGGTTGACTTGCTCCTGGGTGCTGTGTGCTAATACCCTTTCCTATCCCTCCCACTGTGGAGCCCTGGGGTGTGAACCAACTGAGGCTGCATCCCACCATGCTTGGGTGTGGGCAGGGCTATGTTCACTTATTTTTCTTCTAAGGTGCTTAAAAAAACAAGCTGTTATCATGGAGTCTGCACAGGCAAGAAAGGGTATAGCCTGTGCAAAGGAACCAAGTCATTTCTTCCTCTTTCAAAGGCATTCTTTAAAGACCATTATCTTACTGTCATTTTGACTGTTTTCTTCCTCAAGTGAAAAAGTTCATATTTGGCAAGATTGGAAGTCTTGGGGACTTGGGACAAAAACTGGGAGAGTGGTCAGGAGGACTTTCTATTCCACTTTCTTCTGCCCCCAAGTAAAGCCTTAGGATGCTGTAATCCTGGAGGAAGAGGCAAGCCCAGTGCCCTGCCTCACCCTATGCTTGCTTCCAGAAATCTTTCCAGTTTCTCCCAGGGTGTTGCTGCTCTATTTGGCAGAATGAACCTGGGAGAGTGGAGTCCAAAATGAGGAGAACTAAAGTCTCATGCAATAGCCAACTTTATTCAGGGCATCCATTTATATTCTGAGGGTATTCTGAGAATTAAGCAAGGTCATGTGAACAAAGTTCACTTGAGTTTAAGTTGTATACAGTCACAAGGGCAGGTCCCGTAAGTTTAGGCTGTATACAGTCACACATCATCCTGAATAATGAGTAATCTGAAGTAAGCCCACCCTTATTCACTGCTGGGAGGTGTACCAAAGCCCATTCCAAGAACACCCCATGTTACGGAGATGTTACAAGATTCTTGCCTGTTCATACTTAGAGTTTTTTCACAAGCTCTCAGAAATCTCCTCCCACAGCTTTATTCATAGAATGTGTTCTGACACCAGGGGCTTTAGCAGAAGCCATCATGACATTCTATGTCACCATTTAAGCCACAAGCCAAATGTTTGCTAACTGATCACTTTTGTTTCATGGTCCTTCAGATATGCCATAGGATGGAGGAAGGGGACCCTCCTAAGCCAGGGTGGCTAGGGAAGTCTTGGAGCCACTAAGAGTGAGTTGGGCTGGGTGTGGTAAAGCTCCTTTAATATCAGCACTCAGGAAGCTGAAGCAGGAACTGCCGTAAGTTCAAGAGTAGCCTGAACTACATAGCAAGTTCCAGCCCAACTGGAGCTGTAGAGACCCCTGTTGGAAGAAAACCAAACAAAATATCAGAAAGACTAAGTTGGTCTCACTAGGTGTTACATGGGGTCAAATTAACTTTGCCAAGAGACTCCTCCCCCAACCATGCCTGTTGAGCTTTTTGAATGGCACACTTCCCACTCCTCCTTCCTCTTCACTCCTGAAGAACACCACAGCCCTGATGGTACCTCAAGGCACTGGCCAATGTGCTGTCACCCACAGAACACTAGTTGGAGAGCACCAGCTGTGTTTTCTTCTGCACAGTTCTCCATCATTCAGGCACAGCAGTACATACTGAGGAGCATGAACCCCAGAAGGCACACTGCCCCTGAGCTGTCCCTAAGTGCACACTCAATAGCCAAGCCAGTGGAGGTTCCTTGACTTACAACTGTGGCCTTCCTTCTTATGTCTCCTCAGAGATTGCAGGTACTACAGTGTCTGAAATTTCCGGGCCCTTTTCCACAGAAGACATAGCCAGCAACTGTGTCCCAGCGCAGGCTCTGACTGAGCCCATCTTGTGGATTGTGTCCTATGCCCTGATGAGTGTGTGTGGAGCCATTCTCCTGGTTCTGATCCTCCTCCTCCTGCTCCCAGTGCACTGCCGACATGCTCCCCGTGACCCTGAGGTCGTCAATGATGAGTCCTCACTGGTCAGACATCGCTGGAAATGAAGAACCTCTCTGAACTCCAGCAGCCTTGAACTCAGCTCTTCCAAGAGGGACATGTCCAGTCGGCTTCTCTGTCTGTCCGTCTGGAATCTCGGCTGTGCATCTCAATGCCTTCCAGACTCACTGTATCTTGATTACTCTTGATTTCCAAGCTTCCAAATCTTTTCTACTTCGGAGGGAAATGATAATAAAAACACCTCATTGTGAACCAAAACAGTGCATTGGGCTTCAGGCTTTATGGGTCTGGTTATGCCAAACCGACCAGTGTACTACCAAAAACAAACAAACAAAAAACAACCCAAACAAACAAAAAACAGGAATAGGCCATCCATGGTTGTCATTCCCTCTTCAAACTCAGGAAAAATGAGTACATTCAGTTGCTAGTTTGGGTACTGACCATATCAGAGGGTATTTGCCCAGCTACTGCCTGGTCTAGAACAAATGAAATGGCTTTCAGTATCCTAGCAGGAGCAGCAGCCTTGTACCTGAAGAGAGAACCACTCAACCTTCCTCTGAGCCTGACTGCACGCAGGCCCACCAGTAGGTCTCAGGCTCCACACAGAATGAGAATTGACACACAGATCATACCTCAGGGGAAGGCCCATCTAGGTAGAGTAGGATGGAGTTCTAGTGAAATGCCTGTGTTATCTTTGGCATGAAGGTAAAGATGCCTCCTGTGTGGTTTGGGTGTGTTGTAGGCAGCCTTATTCCCGTCATTGTTCTGGCCCATAAGGTGAGGTAAAACAGGTGCTGGGCTGGATGCCACTCTTGATATTTTGTCACCAAGCTGGTCACAGTCACATACACTTACTAGGGTTTCAAGTTAATTAATCATGTTTTAATGAGGAAAACAAACTCTCTCTCTCCCTCTCTGCTGCTGTAATTGTTTCCTTTTCTTCAAAGCTTCTCTGGAAATACGTTGGTAATTACTGATCTGGGAAATGGAGACATGGCAGATGCCCATGCTTTGCCCAGCTGTCGGGGGAGGAAGACTCGTGACTTGGAGCCCTTCCATTTTCTGAGTCCTTTGAAGCCATGTGCTTCCCTTTGTAAAATGCCTGGGGCCCAAGTGAACCATCAAAAGCAATTTTAAGGCCCCTGACCGTCAGATGACTTGTGTGGTGTGGTTCTTCCATCTGAGGGAGTTAAAGCCTTGGCAATGGGTGATCAGCAGTATCTGTATTTACTGCCATTTGAGGCCTTTGCCAAAGAAAAGTGAAGCCTGCAACTCCATGTGGCCACTTGTTTTGATGGGACATAATTGACATGCAAAGTGAGTCTTGTCCCTAACCCCATCCCTGTGCCAAGTTCAGTGTTCACTTTGTGCTGCCTCTGGGACAGGTTGGACATAAAACCTTCCTCCCAGAGTGCTAAGCATCTCCTGCAGCCGGAGTGTCTTTGGTGTTGACAACAGACCTTGTGTGGACGTCTCAGCCATCTGTGCTGCTCACCCCGTCACCTACATATTGAGAAATACATGGTTGTGCCAAGGACATGCAGGAGCCATCCAGGCATGTTGCAGTGGACTGGAAGACTCCCCAGTAGCCAGAGGAACCTTCTGTGAGATTCCTGTGGGAGAGGAGTTGAGCTGTTACAGAAGGAAGACCCAGCAGAAGCAGGGACAGAATTGTGTTTTCACATGCTTGAGGGTGTGCCGGCCGGGCCTGCACTGACCGAGAGCGAGTAATTCCAAAATGCATTACAGTGTCAGAAATCTCTAGAAATGGGATTATGGTCTCATGTTGATTTTTCATTGATTCCTGTCTGCTAGGCAGGTTTGCCTGGAAATGAACCAGGTTCTCCCAGACTCTACCCTACTTCCCTGTGCTATGAGGACTCTGAATCCCTGAAACAGAAGGTAGGATGCTCAATCTTCACACTCACCATATCTGGTTCTTTGTATTGGGTCAGGACTCTAAAGTGTGGAAGATTTCTGCCACACCAGGTTAGTGGGTGCCCATATCACGGTACAGGATGCTGATAAGCAGGGTGTCTAGGCAGGGGGAAGAGAACTACTGTTTTCTGTGTTTCATACCAAATGTGTCTACCTTTGTATCTCAGATGCCACTGGATGTGACATTTTGATGGGCATGTACGTTACCAAAGCATAGCTTAGCAACCAGAATGAAATAGACGGTTGAATTTGGGACATTTTTCTGGCATGTACTGCCTTTGAATTCAAAACTGTGGTGATGCCCACCTTCTCAAGTTCTGCAAATTGAGACTTTACTTGGCAGACTTCCAGGAAGGTTTGCCTCAAACAAGAATCGAAGTAGCACCCTTTTGAGGGTCTCAGTTTTACTTCGAACAGGATGAGGAAAACACTAGTAGTAGATGAGGGTTGCTTCCCACCTGCAAGATGCAACTTTGCATCAGCTTGTCATAAACTTGCCAGCTCTGATGAGAAACCAAGCTTACCTTCCATGTAAACAATTATTTTAAATAAGCTGATTTTTTTTTTTCCTGATAATTTAGAAGTCTAGAATTAGCTGGGTGGTGGTGGGTGGTGGTGCACTCCTTTGATCCCAGCACTCTGGGGGTCTGAACCCTGTTGATCTCTAGGAATTCAAGGCCAGCTTATCTACATAGTGAATTCTAGGGCAGCCAGGGCTACACAGAGAAATTCTGTCTTGAAAAAACAAAAGTCTGGAATTACATTCTGCCTTCAGGTAACTAAAGTTATTTTTAAAACAATAGCAAGAAATAAGATGATTCTATCTCCCCACATTGAGAGCCACCTGTGACCTGTGTCCAGTCTCCTGGTATGAACTACATTTTATTGTCTTTTTTGAGCCAGAAAAAAAGTGCCTGGACTTAAAGAGGCCGCACGTGACTATGGGATGTGTTCCTCCCAGGCCTGTCCCACTTCTGAGCATTTTAGAAGGAATTTATCCAACTGGTCCTGAAACCTGGAGGTTTGGGTTAGAGATACACTTGGGTCAGAAAATTATGGAAGTCAAGTAATTTCTAGAAAGCAGCAGTAAGGACCCCATGGAGCTTTGCAGAAGACATTTTCTAAAGCAGATTCCATTCTCTCATTTAAGAGGTGGGGAGGGACTACTTAATGATTTAATAAGAATGGGGATTTGCTAAATTGGTACTACTACCTTCTCACTTGGTGAAACAGCTAGGGCTGGTTGGGTTTTGAGTTCCAGCTTCCTCCCTGGGAATAAACCACTGCCCAGAAATCTGTTCCACAGCTAAGGATAATTGAGTTTCGCAGATTTTATCTTTATTAGTAGAAACCAAATAGCTGGACAGCATCCCAGTGTTTTCTTTTACATGAACTTACTAGAATTGATTATTGGCACATCCACAGGAGGGGGAAAATCACCACTATTTCTACAGAAAACTACTAAACATCACACAATACAAAACTGTAGATTTTTACTGCCAGGAGAAGTCCACATAAATAATTATGTGCATCTCCAGTAAGTTTTAAGAATTACAGACCTGAATGTGAAGCAGTTTATCAATTAGACAGCAAAGCAGTTTTGGGCTGGGTGGTAAGAAAGTCATAATGTGATTAAAATAAGCTCACAGAATAAGCAGGGTTAACGCTTTGGGAACATGCTTCAATTCTGGGCATAAGCTTTCTTTCACCCTCAAGTTTGCATACTCTGTCAGAGGTGTCATTTCACTTTATGGAACTACAACTCCCCCACCCCCAATTTCAAGAACATTCAGGCACTGAAGTCAGCCTTGACAAAGAAAGTATGTGGGAAGCCTGTAGCCACATGTTGCCTGAGCCAAATACAGATTGGTCAGTTCCATCAGCAAAGTGTAGTTAGAGTTTTTCTGCCTGGCCCACAGTCAGGACAAATCTCTCTCACCCGCCAGTCCCACAGTCGCTCAGACCCAACCAAGTAAGCACACAGAGACTTATATTGTTTACAAACTGTGTGGCTGTAGCAGGCTTCTTGTTATCTACTTCTTCTATCTTAAATTAACCCATTTCTATAAATCTATACTTTGCCACATGGCTCGTGGCTTACCAGTACATCTTGTCATGGCAGCGGCTGGCCGTATCTCTCTGCCTTCACCTTCCACTTCCCAGAATTCTCCTCTCTCCTTGTCCCACCTATACTTCCTGCCTGGCTACTGACCAATCAGCATTTTATTTATACAGATCAATATCCACAGTAGCAAAGGGGCAAGAATTCCTGGGAGTTGATAAAGTCTAGACTCTTGGAAGGGGACAAGGCCTGAAGGAGTCAGGAGAGAGGCGAGTGCCCCACCTCATTCTGCTGGTTCCTCAATGATCTAGAGAGCTGGGATATCCCCAGACAGTGTGGGCAATCCACTTTACTCTGGTTTTTCAGCATGGCCTACATTTTAGGAATTTCCAAAGGAAACCTGTCAAGGAGATCATTGGCCACTGGGCAGACATTCGATAGAGGGCTATTTACTTATTTAGAAGATGTCTGTTCTAGTAAGACCAGAAATGCCTGAGTTCAGGAGCAGGACCCAGGCCAGAGGCTGCAGGTTCAAGGCTATGTGCTAGGGAATTTACTGGGCAAGGGAAAGTTACTCAGGCTACACTGACTTGGCCAAGTTACTTTTGGGAACTGTGTACCCAGGAAGGGCTCCTGAAAACTGAGGCTGGAGAGTCCCATGATAGCCAGCCCTATTGGGTGACACCCACTCTAAAAGCCATCAGGCCCTGACCGTAGTCCTCAGGCTTCCATCAGGGACGTATCCAGAGAGAAGAACTTGAGTGGGCAGAGCTTTCCTCCTGCTGCTGTCAGCTTTATATCTGTGCCCTGTCTACAGTGGCCCTGGTCTTTTCTGTAGGAGTAGGTATCATGGATCTCAGGTACAGAAGTACCCAGTCTTATTCAGAGTCAGCATAGTGAGCCCAGGCATCTGCATTACAATCTGGGCAAGCACACTGGGTCAGAGAGTGAACTGAAGCAGTTGCCATGTTGCTAAAGATTTTGAAAGCCAAGCCAATCCTCCTGGTGACATGCATGTGTCTACAAAGCCCATGAGTGAGGAGTTCATTATGGGTGGGTGAGCACTCACGATATCAACTACAAAGGGCAGTGATTTTTTTTTTCCTCCCAACCTACAAGCTTCCTTTGGATTTTGTATCAGATGTTATAGCCAGATGTCCTATGTTTCTAAATTTAACTGAGCCCTATAATTTTTACAGTACAGTTACTCTTAAAGAGACAATGGTAGGTGAAGGTTGAACCATACATTCAAATCCCTGTCAAGGCTTTGGTGTTTCTTGACTAAGCCTTCCGTTGAATTTGTATGCCAGCGACAGCCAGAAAGAGTATGATGTTAAGTCATCCATTTAGGAATGGAAGGGCCAGGCACACAACCACCATTTACAAATGGAGATTTATTTGTGTGAAATCAACTGGGGATCAACTGTAGCACATGGTGTGCCCCCACACATCAGTCAGAGTAGAGCACACAGCCAACACGAATTTTTCCCCATATGTTTCATAATTACAATTACTGGGAGAGAGGCAAAATCAGCCCTCACTTCAGCTGAGCACAGTTACAGGCACATTGGTATCTGTAAAAGGAGACTGACTCAGAGCCCCTGTGCAGCCCCACCTGAGTCTGTCCGCAGGGTCTTCTTTGGTGGGGTGGGAATTAGTTTGTAGTCACACATCAGAGGTGGGGGCTGGGCTTGCTGTTTTCTGCTGATTGTTTTCTATGGACATTGTTAGGACCTTCTGAAATGTAAGCTGTGGCATCCTACCTGGGGAAGAAAACTCTCCCAGAGGCCCCACATGGCCAGAGTGGGTTCTGCTGAATGAAAGAGAGCATTAAGTAACCCCCTTCTGAGATAAAGAAACAAACAAACAACAACAACAACAACAGACAGACAGGCAAAGCTAATTAAGGCTCTATTGAGCAGTGATAAGAATCACAAGATTTAAAATTTCTTGGGGTTGGGAGTGTAGTTCAATAGTATAGTGCTTGCCTAGCACTCACAAAGCCCTGAGTTCAAGCCCTGGTACTGAGAAGGAAGGAAATGTCTTTATAGTTTTATGAAATGTTGTCCTTTTTGGCTGCAGTTACCAGCAAAGGCTGAAGGTCTCTTAAAATGCCCTCAGTTAAAAACACACAGAGTAGGTGGGGTTCTCATGTGCTAGTGAAAGCTGAACTTCTAGAGTATCAAAAAGCTGTTTCCTGCTACCTGGGTTCATCGGCATAGTTGAGTGTTCTAAGGTTTATGATGTACTGAAAGGGCCACTCGTGTCTCCTGGTTCTTTGGCATGTAAGGTTTGGATTCTAGTTCAAGAGCTCTAGGCCATGCACCAGGCACAGTGGCATGTGCCTTTAATCCCAGCACTCACACAGGCAGAGGTAAGTAGATCTCTGTGAGTTCCAGGCCACCCAGAATTACAAACAAACAAACAAAGAATCCAAGCCTTCCACTGAATTCTAGAAGAGGCAGAAAGCAGTGCTTTGCAAAATGTATTTTATGTAGCTCTCATTTTTTTTTTTTGTGCATAGTTCTTGGGTGTAAATTGTATTTCTGAAGGTGCTTATGATTGCCTAATGTTCTCTTTGGGAATTTCCATTTCCAGGGCACCGATTACAAATCAAGTTGTGGTCAGAATAATGTGTGGAACAGAGAGGCATTTGTCCACTAAGTGGCTTCATGACTGCTAAAAAATGCCAAATGATCGCTGGGCCCTCCAAAACTTAAGTTTCCTAGGATAATCTTATTTTTTTACTTCTCCACCCCACTAAGATGTATACCACTGAAAAGGAGTGCTATGTCTGGCTCAGTCTGAATAAATAACACTCCTACTTGGGTTCAGAACTGTCTCTTTAACCTCATGTCCTGCCTCTTAGATCTCAGCTCTGGAATTCGTGCAGGTCACAGCCATTATTTCTACTCCCTTCTATGTTGGTTTCTGGAAAATACCAAAGATAAAGTGAATGGAGGGAGGGCCCAGGCCCAATGATTGAAAGGTAAAACATGCCAGAATAGAAGGAGAGGGTGGCCCTGTAGAACCTGAAAGCCAGCCACAAGGCACTGCTCAAGGATGTACAGCTACAGCGTTTGCCCTGGTGTGCCTCCCACTCTCACTTACCTTGATCACTTCTGAAGTACTCCCGAGTCCTGAACCCTGTCCTGGTGCATTACCACCTGTACAGTACGAATGTGGCTTAGTGGTCCAGCCTCTAGAGAAGGCCCCTCTAGGAAGCAGCTGAAATAGTCAGTAAACCAAACAACAGCATCTGAGAACTGTGATTTAGTTTTTTAAAACAGGCTCTTCAGGGGCTAGGGAGATGGCTCAGTGGGGGAAGTACTTGCTATGAAAACATGAGGACTGAGTTTGAATCTCCAGCACCCATGTAAAAAGCCAGGTATGAAAATACAAACATCTCTAATCCCAGGGCTGGGGGGAGGTGGGGATAGAGACAAGTGGATTCCCTGGGCTTGCTGGCCGGCCTGTTTAACTGGAAGAGCAAACTTCAAGTTTGGTAAGGGGCTGTCTCAAAGAGTAAGGTGGAGAACAGTAGAGAAAGATACCAAAGTTGAGCCCTGGCCACACGGAGACAGACGAGCACAGCTGCCCCTATGCACACTCACCCACAGCCTAAATGTGACATGAGAGGCACATAGTATTGTAGACGAATTTCCAAATGGTCTTATTAAATAAAAAACACGGAGCCAAATATAGGGGTGAAAGCCTTAGATCAGGGAAATAGGGAAAGCCACCAGCCGACCTTACCTCACCAACTCTGCAGCTTCCAAATGCAAGTTACTTCCTGTCTACCCAGGTTTATATGCCTTACTGTTCTGCCTCTCATTGGCTATCTTAGCCCAGCTACCTCACTTCCTCTTCCTACACAGCTCCATCACTTTCTGTCTGTCTGTCCTGACCTCTAGGCCTCTATGGTTGGTACTGGGATTACAGGCATGTGTCACCACGCTTGGCTCTGTTCCCTAGTGTGGCCTTGAACAAACAGACTCGGCCTGCTAAAGGATTAAGGGCGTGTGCTGCCTGCCTTCTTGTTTACTTAAAATGGTTTGCTATTTCCACTGATCTCCAAGCAAACTTTATTAAAGCACAAATAAAATGTCACCACACAGTATAAGCTCTCCCATGACTGTACACTCTTATTAACAGTATCCACAGGAGGAGGAAGTGAGAAAATTTTCAGAGCATTCAAACACCATTTGAACTAGTACAGTGGTACACTTCTGTACTCACCAAGGGTGCCAGTGGCTGTGACAGGAGGATTGTCAGTCAAGACCAGCTGGGCTACATTGTGAGACTGTGTCTCAAAATACAAGCAAAACCTTCAATAGGAAGAGAGGTAGCAGTGAGTCAGGAAACACCCAGGATTCTGTTTTCTAATCACCAGAGAGACACATTCCTTTTGGTTTGTTTTGGAAGCCACATTCCCAAGTGAATCCCATTTTGCAGGTGAGGTTTCACATGTCTGTCACTAGGTGGCGCTGTAGAAAAGCTTTGTGGGAAGACCTTAGTTATTTGTAAATTTAGGTAGCTTTCTCAAATGCCTGTTCTTCCACTCTGCTGCTTAAAGGTCTTTCCCAAGCTGTTATAGGTCTCCAGATCAAGTTTTATCGTTAAATTCTCTATGTGCATTTGTGCTTGACTGTCATGCTGGAAGGAAAATTGAGACACAGAAGGATGCCTCAAAGTCTCCTAAATTCTCACTTTCAATAACCCTAACCCTAACCCTGAGACGCATTTGGCTAGTTAATCTTTTAGGCTTCTAGCAGCAGTTCAGCTGAGATCCACTTGGATATGAGGACTCAGAGGCTTCCAGCCTGAGAAAACAGGATCAGCTGAGGAACTGGTGAGGTGAGGTAGCTGTGACTTGTTCTGCTTCTCTGATCTTCCAATGGTCACCCCAATAACTGGTCTCAGGTTTGATCTTATTAACAAGACCATTTAAGATTCCTGCTACATTTGGCACCCAACGTTTGTGGTACGAATTCAAGAAAAAGCTGCTTGCCTGTGGCCTTGTGGGCCCCAGCTCAGGCCTGAGCTACACTCAAGATGGCTAGCTGAGATGATCCAGCCTGACAGACTTCTTGAACAAGGATTTGAAACAAGCCCTGCACTTTCTCATTATGCAGCGACTGGACAAATGATACAGGACTTGACAATTAACCCAAAAATTTTCTTTTCAGGATTCCCTAAAGATATCTTCACCCCCAGAAAGCAGGAAGTAGTTTTAAGAAAACGATGCCCACATTCCCAAGGGATGGGAGGTTTTTGGTTGTTTAATGAGTTTTGGATATTGTCATTGTTTACAATGGTTGGTTACAAGTTGTTAATTGTTAATGGTCAGGAAAAATGCTGAACATGGAGATTAAATTCAGTGGTTTTGTTTAAAAAAAAAGAAATAGAAAAAAGATAATATAGATATGAGGTAATCTACTCTGAGAAAAAAGATAAAGAAATAATAGGATAAATGGGTAGATCACTGAATCTATTCTAAAAAGAAAAAGGGAAAGATATAAAAATGACAAAACGTAGATTACTGAATCTTTTATGAAAAGAAAACATACTTTTAAAAAAGAACTACTTGTTTTACATAGGATAAGTAGTGAAAATTTTTTTGTCTGAGTTTATCAAATATTACTGGACTGGACATTGTCAAAAATATATATAATGGAGTTTTTATCTGAATCTATCAAGTGTTAATGGACTAGACATTGTTAATGTAATTCTTGACTGTATATATAGTATATACTTATTGGATAGTTTTTCTTGTATTAGTTATAAGCTTTTTTAATTTTAGACAAAAAAAGGGGAAATGTGGTATTATGTTCACCAAAATATTGTGCACCCTAATAAATTTATCTGGGGTCAGAGAACAGACAGCCACTAGATATAGAGGCTGGGAAAATGGTGGCACTCACACCTTTAATCCTAGCATTCCAGAGGCAGAAATCCCTCTGGATCTCTGTGAGTTCAAGGCCACACTGGAAACAGCCAGGCATGGTGACACTCGCCTTTAATCCCAGGGAGTGATGGCAAAACAGAAAGATATATAAGGTGTGAAGACCATAAACTAGAAGCATTTGGTTGGTTAATCTTTTAGGCTTCTAGCAGCAGTTCAGCTGAGATTCATTCGGATATGAGGACTCAGAGGCTTATAGCCTGAGGAAACAGGATCAGCTGAGGAACTAGTGAGGTGAGGTAGCTGTGGCTTATTCTGCTTCTCTGATCTTCCAGTGGTCACCCCAATAACTGGCCTCAGGTTTGATCTTATTAATAAGACCATTTAAGATTCCTGCTACAGTATAGTCCATAATTTTTTAAGAAATGTCATTTTGTAGGACTAGACAGATGGATCAGTGTTACAAGCATGAGGGCCTGATTTCAAATACCCAGAACCCACATACAAAGCCAGGCAGGCACAGTGATATACATCTGCTATCTCAGTCACAGTGAGATGGGACGCAGAGACAAGAGATCTTCTGGGGGCTAGGGGTTCGCTAAGAGGGCTATGTGGAGAAGTTCCAGGCCAGTGAGAGATTCTGCTAAAAAAGTAGAAGGTACCTAAGGACTGACACCCAAGGTTGTTCTTCAGCCTACAGACACAGACAGACACGGACAGACACAGATTTATTTTAAAGTCTGTCTCATTACTAGTTCCATTGCCTCAATCCCATGCAGCTGCTTTTGTGTGATTGAAATGGAAAAATCAAAG
This sequence comes from Onychomys torridus, assembly GCF_903995425.1. Classification (NCBI taxonomy): domain Eukaryota; kingdom Metazoa; phylum Chordata; class Mammalia; order Rodentia; family Cricetidae; genus Onychomys; species Onychomys torridus. The sequence goes on from NC_050454.1 coordinate 74,791,579, forward strand.
GGTTTTTGTGTTGTTGTTTTTTTAATTTGCGAACTCCAAATGGTAACAAGTAAAAGGTTCAGACGATACAACAGTAAAGGGGTGAGTCTAATGGAGTGTGCACTGAGGTATTTCTCCCTCAAAGCAACCCTTGGTCCATACCATGCCACTAACATGCAGGGCAGGCTGGAAAGCCTGATTAATAGGAGAATTTGGCAAGCTTGTGCCGAGCTTGGTCCAGCCTTGAAAGCCGCCTCTTCAGGAATTTCCTCTTCTCTGTAATATCACTCCGCTCAGCCAGGAGCCGGCTACAGTTAGTCTTGTCCTGTAAGAGCTGAAGCATGGCTTTCTCCAACTCTTCCCCAAATGTTTGTAGAAGAAAGTACTGGATGATCAGAGGGACCTGTCTCCCGATGCTTCTTCTGCACTCCTAGGAGGAGGGGCAGGTCACAGAGGGGTTGAAAGTAGAAAGAAAGAGCTGTGAGTGCCAGAGGGATCCAGGTTTCCAAGAGAAGAGACCCTAACAGGTGCACAGAACTGGCCTGGTCTCAGCCCCTTCAGTATACAGGCAGATCATGACCTGGCCAGGTATCAGGTTGCTGGGACTCTGCCCTACCGGCTTCCCTGACCATCAGATGGATGGACCTCCATTAGATACAGGTAAAATGAGCCAGAAGATGGTCCACAGATAGCCCAACTCCATTTCCAAATGGCAGATCTCTACTGACAGAATCGCTCAATTGTCTTCATCAAGTCTCCAACTTTGCAGCCCCAGGGAGCAGGGCTTTACAAAGTCCCTGGCAGAGCTCTGAATTATTTGATTGAGAGGAGTTGGTTTCCACCTGAGAGGATCTTCTCCCAGCCCTACAGTCTTCCCAACTCTCCCTGTACTTAGACAGGATGGTGTCCTAGAAACGCAGTACTGGTGGTTCTACAAGGCAAGTACTTCTCTGGAACTCAGTTTCCTTTCCTAGGATGCAGGGATACTATGAGCATAACCTTCTGAGGATGGTTAAGCCAATTCACCATATCAAAGAACACCAAAGTATCAGGAAGTCAGACAGATCACAAGTACCTAGTTGACAGCTCAGGGACAAATTGTAAGATTACAGCAGCATAGGTGTACTTTAGGACCAAAGTCAGCTGGAATGTGGCTCATCTCCAAATGGAAGTGGAGAAGAGAGACATCAGGGATGCAGGTGGCCTCTCAGGAGGCGTGAGGGCCTCAGACACCCAGATGTGGACACCTTGGGTGAGAGCAGGGCCACAGCTGGAAAGAAGGACTGATACCTGCAGGCACAAACCCCTCACTTCTGCTCCAACATGCAGGGAACTTGACATTATGCTCTGAGAAGTAAGCCAAGCAGGAAGGACAGATACTCTGTGATGTGATTACATTGGAAGGAGGTCCCTAGAGTGGTCAGACTCCCAGATAGAAAGTAGAAAGGGAGCAGCTGGAGGTGGGAGAGAACTAGAGTCAGTGTTTAGTAGAGATAATCTTGTTTGTGGCAGATGAAAAGTTCTGGAAGGGCACAGTGGCAATGGGATTTTTATTGACTCTAAATTTAATGTCTCTAAATTGCTGCACCAAACAGTAGTTGAAGCGGAACGTTTTGTGTTGTGCATGCTTTACCACAATTAAAGCAAAGAAGATAAATAAGCCATGGGGTGCCAAGAGGCCAAGCTGTATGGTGCACTAGACACAGGAGCTGTCCCAAGGGGACCACACTGCCTTTGACATACTGAAAGGCCACCAAAGCAGCACCACAGTAACTAGGAAACTCAGTGTACAGGTCAGAGGCACAATGGCCACAGAGCCTTTCAGAGTGAGGACCAAAACATTCTCCAAGGACACATGCCAATACCTGAGGCTGCTTGAAGCTAAAGGCTAAGAAGTCCAGATAGGTTAAAGGTGTAAGGAAATTCTGAAGCACTTTAGAGTCTGAGGCAGGAGGACCCCCAGGAGTTTGAGGCCACCCCGGGCCTTGTGAGTGACAAAGCAGCCTAGGCTACAAAATGAAATCTCACCTTAAAAAAATAAATTAATAAAGATCTGAACTGACTTAAGAGGTACAAGAAGATCCTAAAAACTCTGCTAAAGCCCCAGAAAGACAAAGTCTGTTTAAAGTACAGCAAACACAAGGCTGAGAAAATAGCCCTCCCCCTACTGAGCTGGGTCTGTCTAGGGCTAGTGCTGTAGAAGTGGGTTATGGAGATGAAGAATCCCAGCTGACCCTGGGAGATAACCCCCTTTGTGGCTGAGGCCCCTGGTGGTCAGTTAACATTTCCTGTGAAGAAGGAATCCTCCTGGCCTCAGGAATCTGCTGATGGATACTTTACACACATGCCCCTACACAGAAAAGTACACTGAAGGAGAGGAAGCGGCCTGGAAGCTCAGCTCTGGGCCATTCCCACACTTACCTTGTAGTAGGCATTCAGGTGCTGGCTCATCTCAGTGGTAGACAAGTCCTTTTGAGGAGATTGAGAGTTATATTGAAAGGTAAAATTATTCTTTTCTTTCTCGACTTCTTTCTTTTTGACCTCCTTCAGGGCTCCCCTGTAAACTTCGTCCTGGCAGTATACAATCTGCTCCATCTGGAAGTGAAGTCGAATTAGCTTTTCAGCTTTTTTTTCTTGATTTAATCTGATGTCTTCAATTTTGGACTGCAAGGAGAGAAAAGCAGTCAACAGCTTGTTGAGGGATATTTGTACACTATGTGAAGATGTGTTGTTGTGATTGGTGTAATAAAGAGCTGAATGGCCAATAGCTAGGCAGGAAAAGGTTAGGCAGGACTTCCAGGGACAGAGAGAACTCTGGGAAGAAGAAAGGCAGAGTCACCAGCCAGACTTGGAGGAAGCAGAATGGGCAGTACAGAGATTAGGTAACGCCATAAGGCAGAATGTAGATTAATAAAAAATGGGTTAGTTTAAGTTATAAGATCTAGTTGGGAAAAAGCCTAAGCTAATGGCCAAGCTTTCATAAGTAATAAGTCTCTGTGTCATTATTTGGGGGCTGGAGATCCAAAGATGTTTCAACAAGGAAGCTTGCTACAACAACCATCAAGAAACACATGATACAGAGTAAGAACACAGGATGCCCGATGTGTCCACATGCATCAGGCCACCCAACAAGAACAAACACAGGTATCACCGGGGAACAGCCCCTGGACCCCTTGCTCAGCTCATCTATGCCATCCTACCAGCTGAGGGTGGGGACCAGGGGATGCCTGAGCCAGGTGTGGGTTGTCTTGTGTTGTGATGGTCAATTTTCAATGCCAACTTGACTGGATTTAGAACCACTCAGGAGACTAATCTCTGAGCATGAGGGTGTTTCCAGAGAGGTTTGACTGAGTGAAATGGGAAGACCCACCCTATTGAGGGCAGCACTATCCCATGGCTTGGGGTTCTGGACTGAATAAACTGGAGGAGGAGCTGAGCAGCACACTCTTCTTTCCCTGCCATGGTGGACCGTATCCCCTCAAACTGTAAGCCAAAGCAAACCCTTTGTCAGGCTGACCTTGTTACACACTTGTCACAAGTAAACATCTGTCAAGGAATGCAGAGAATGGCAGACAGGTTCCTCCCATTTTATTATATTTTATGTTCCTGTGGGGATAGCTGGAGTAGGCTCACTTCCTCTATATGGAACCATGTTCCTGCCTAACAAGGCTCTTTGGGCTGTGGGTTTCAATGTCTCACCTCTGAATTCATCCCCTCTCCCCTCTTTCCCTTCTCATGTCTGCTGTACCAGAAGAATCATAACCTTGTCTTGAAGACACAAACATAAACTTGAGTCTTCATTTCTCTGAACAGACACAAGAAAGTTGAAATGGTCCCTAACCAAGAAATCATGCTTATTTATTTTATTTTTAAAATAATAATATGTTGGATTTACCTTGGCAGCACTGCAGAGGTTAAAAAATTCACCAAAATTCTTTAATGAAATCTTCGTGAAGGCGGATCGGACCATATCTGATAAAAGAGGACAAAAAAGCTCAATATTGACAAGACCATCTGTACTCTGTATAGACTGGGGGAGGAGGGTGAGATTAATATGGCTAAAAACACATTCCCTCTCTGTTCCCTCTCTGCCTTATCCTCTTCTCTTTGTGAAGAGGAGGGTGTGTTCTGCGGCTGAGGAACTCTGCAAGTACCTGAAACTTCACTATCTCTGGGCATGGATTATGCCCTGTATCCTAACTAGCTTCAGAGGATATTTCTAGCAAATTATAAATATAGCAATTCCTTGTCAAAAACCTGTTACCTCTATCTCATTCCTGTCTGTGAGCACTAAGTGCCCAGTTATCTGCTTGAAATAAACCCAAGAGCCATTTACAGAAGTTGGAAAGTTAACTTTAGTTCCTTTACTCTAGAGAATTTACTTCTGTCTGTGACAATCGTCATGTAAGTCATTAAAGCCTAGATGTCATGCAGGACAGGTTGTAGACATGACCACCTGATACAAGCCAGGGCACAACCTCTGGTGTTGATCTTCAGGCATTGTTTAACTTTTTTTTTTTTTTTTTTTTTTTTTTTTTTTTTTTTAAAGAAGCAGGCTCTCTAACTGGCCTGGAGCTTGCAAGTAGGATAAGGTAACTATCTAGTGAGCTTCAGATCCACCCCCAACATCCCCATCTCTGGCTCCACACTGCTGGGATTATAAGTGCATGTTACTACATTCAGTTTTGTATGTGGGTTCTAGGGATTAGATTCAGGCCCTCATGCTTTCAAGGCAAGCTCTTTATTGAATGAGCTACCTCTACAGTCCCTGTGATCTGAAATCATATATAATCCTCCCCATTTTTGCACTTAAAAAAACTTCCATTTGCCTCAGTCTCCTCACATACACCCAACGTTGAAGGTAGTGTCAGGTTCTCTGCTGCAACTCTGTGCTAGGAGGGAGGTACACCCCAACCCCACAGTGACAAAGCCTTTGCCTCCTCTCTAATTTCCACATATTACACAATGTCAGTGAAGCCTGTTCCCAAGTTTTGTTATCACCAAACCTGAGGAGAGGGTTGCAAGAACCCAGATTTAGAGAGGGCCAGCCAAGGGAATGGGAGGCCCCTGAGTGCTGCTATATTGAGAGACAGTCTTTAGGGACCTGTGGTGTCTGTGCCAATTCCAGGTAGCCAAAAATGCAGGAGATAGTCAAGGTTCAACTAGGGCTTCAGCAGGATAGCAGAAGTGAGTTGGCACTGAGCCCAGGAGACAGGGAGGAACAGAGAGGTAACTGAGGCAGGACCACTGCAATGGGTAAGGACCAGCTTCACTTTGCATGAAGGACTCTGGCTGTGTTCTTTGAGAAGTCCAGTTAAGGGTCTAGGAGCTTAGGTGACTCTGCCCTCTGACAGCAAATCCTTGTGCCCAGAGGGTCAGAATGGACTGACTTCCTGAACACCACAGTGGCATCTAAGAGCACAGAAACCCTGCCACCTACTTAGACCCAGCCCTAGAGGACAGCTCTGAGGTATAGAGCTGCCTTTGCTGCTGACGTCTCCTGCTCCAGAAATAAAATAGCAAGAGTGACAGCAGCATTCCACAGTGACTTTGGGTGACGCTATATAGTGCTGCTTAGTGAACCTCAATGGTCTTGCATAGCATTCCTTAGTGACCCTGTATACCGCTCATCAGTGACCCTGCACAGCACTCCCCAGTGACTCAGTATAGTACTCACCAGTGACCTTGTATAGCAAAACCACAGGAGGCTCTTCTAGGGCTTTTATTTGTTTTTTGATGATGCTCTCAAATGTCTTATAGTTCACAAACCCTGGCAGCTCCCGGCCACGATACTGATTTTCAAATACTTGGATCTGGCTGTCTATCTCAGCAGAACCTAGAGTTGAAAGAATTGTTTTTACAGAAACCATCTTTCAGGGTTTTTTGTTTTGTTTTGTTCTGTTTTTTTAATTAAGCCAACTCTGATCTTTCTGAAAAGATGAGTACCTAGAAAAAAAAATGAAATGAGATAAATCTTAATATGTTCCTTTAAAACTACAATAAGAAAACTGTGTCAAAGGTCACTTCCCTCAGTTGAGACAAAGTGGAATGCAGAGCCAGAGACCACAGCAGAATATAGCAAGAAGAAACCAGGGGAATATATGATCTCAAAACAACCTTGTGTATGAAGGTTTATGAGTCAATTTGGATTTGACCAGAGAAGGGTCAAAGCACACTGTGGGAGGAGGCAGTGGGGGGCAGGGGTGTGTGGGAACAGACAAGCACCTGGAGGGCCCAAGTGTACATGAAGCAAGATGCTTAGTTCCTCTCCTTACTTCCAGAACAACTTCTGTGAGAGAGATCCCATCAGGAGCAGAACCTTCCCAAGGCTCCCCTTATAGACCTGACTGTGTGCTATCCTGTCTTGGGGGCAAAGTGGTCCCATAGGAAATGTTTATGCTGGAATTTCACATGCAATAGAACTCATTTACAGTGGGCATGCCATTGACTTCTAGCATATCACAGGCCTATGCTATGACCCAAAGTGCCTGTGTTTGACACCTTTCTGTCACCTTGAGGAACTGTCACTCTCATGGAAATGAGCCCCTTCCACTCTTCCTTATCTCCAGCCCTATAGTTGTGGCTGTGCTTTTTGTCTATCCATGTCTACCCAGACCACACACCATGTTTATGCTCTCTATTCAAGGAGCATAGATTCTTCTAAAAGCCATGAATTAACTAGGGTGATCAACCTGCACTTTTTTTCTAGATGTCCTTAAGAATCAAGAATAGATAGCTTGGGTTCTATGACTCAAAGCAGAGCAAATGTGGCTCCTGTGTCCACACTCCTGCCATTCTTATCCCCTACATAACACTCCAAAGTCTCCCCCAAATCCCAGGTCCATGATGGTCCCTGGAATCACTGCTGTGGGAGGACCATGTCCCCTTAGTTCATAAGTTGAATTTCATCTCTACTGTGCTGACACTGAAAGGTGGGCCTTTAAAAAGTGACCAGGACATGTTGGCCTCACCCTCAGAGATGGGATGTGTATCCTCAGAACAGAGGCCAGAGGAAGCTGGCTCTCATCCTTCACACATGAGGACCAGGCTAGATGATACCATCTTGGGAGCAGAGATGGAGCCCTCACCAGACACCTTATCTTCTGGTGCCTTGACCTTGAACTACGGGCAAGACCTTCTTTTGCCTGTAGCAATCAGATTCAAGTTAATGAAGTGTCAAGTATTGTTAGGGACCAAGATTTCAGGAACCAAACATGAACCATGGAAATTACTAGCTAAGCCAGAGAACAAGTCATAAGCCCACTGCCCTTCCCCAGATCAGTAACAACTGTTTGCTAACCAGAGGCTCCCAAAGATAAGAACATTCCACAGTCAGGTGCCATGGCAACCGAATGTAAAGAGCATTCCACGGTCAGGTAGCCTAGCAACAGAACAAATGGCCCCTGACCAGTGACCTTAGCCGACTTCTTGCAGTTGCACGACCTGCACGTCTCCCACGTTCTGCACACCTTCCACGTCCCTTCCCCTTCCCTCCTTCCTGGCCCTTCCCCTTTTATGCTATATAAGCCATGTGGAGGAAAATAAAGATTGGCAGCTTGATCAGAATACTGTCTTGCTGTCGTCTCTTGTGTCCTCTGTCTCTCATTCGCTCCCACAGGTGGGTTGCCTCCATTGAAACCCCACTGGCCAGGGCAAAGTATACCAATCCAAATGGACACTCACTTGTGTTGAAATGTTCCTCAATATAATTATTCCAATTAAGAAACTCATTTCTCAGGTTGGTAAACAGCCGACTGCCTCCCCCTGGTACAGTTTCCTGTGCTTGTACCAAAGCAGTGATATCCTTATTGAAGGCATTAATTTTCTGTGAAGGAGATAATTCACATACAAGGATCAGGTAAGTAGAGGAAATGCATTGGTTGTTGAGCCACATGAAATACTGGGGATAAATGTCTTTGGCATCTGGAAATCCTGCCCCTTCCTCCACGCTCCCCAGTCCCCACCAGCCCCACCCTGCTTTCATCCACTAGTGCTGGTCCTTCTCATAGTGGTGCACAGAATGTGTTTCTGTCCATCTTAGAAGACTGAATATAGAAGAGATCCCTGTAAGACAGTGATGTAGGAATCCTCCATGGGAAGTCACAAGCAATACCCACATCAATCAGAAAGAACATTCTCTCGTTACTGTCTTCTGGTATATCTATGCCGTACTTCTGTAGCTCCTCAATTGTTCTCTGGTGACTCTTATTTATTTGATTTTCCAATAGTGGGAGCGATTTCTGAAGTAGAAAAAAAAAGTGGGTCAGAAACATACAGACTGGGAATGCAAAGGAGGACCAAAGCTACTCAGAAACATGGCTGTGACAGAAGCTGTTCATCCCCTCACTCATGGCTCCTTGGCAAGTGAGCCTTGGCAAACAGGATTTCCTGCCCATGCCTGTGACATTCTGGCAGCCTCTGAAGGCTTCCTGGGTGCACAGTAGTGCTTTAGAGGAACTCTCTCCACCCAGGTCTACTTACACACCTGCCCTGGGCATACAACTCTGTAAACTACCCACTACACATGGTTCCTGCTTAAAAGAACCACCTAGAGACAGTTCCTTACACATCGAAACATAAACTCTCTGCAGAGGCACTCCACAGAGTACCTAATATTAGCTTCTGAGACAAAAGCAGCTGGACTAACATGAGACCCTTCAACTCTTGTGTTATTTTCAACAGATCTCTGCAACTTGCTGTCCCTGGGCATCTTAAGGCACAGAGTTCAGCAAGAACAGGCCTGCCTCTCTGTCTGTATCAAGGAGGTCCAGAGAGAGTCACTCACGATCATGGTGCTGTGCAGGTGCCCTGATGTCCACCTGCATCCTGAGAGCTGCAAGAAGACCTTGAACACAGGGGGAGCCCAGAGGAGGGTCACTGCTGAGTTTCTTTCCACAGCTAGTCCTCATGCAGATCTAGACACTAAATCCACATGTGCTGAGTATTCTCAGGACTCCAGGTGGAGAACTAAGATGGTTTGAGATGCAGACTCCACCAAGTCAAATAAAAGTGAACATGGCTTCTATCTGAAGAGCACATTTGAACTCAAGCTCTCGAGATCAGCTCCAGAATGAGGGGCTGACAGCTATGCCACCCAGAACCTAAGGGTGACAGCAGCAGGAACCAGCACAAAGCCTTCTGTTGCTGGAGTCACCAACTCCCAAATACAACATGTCTGTGCAAAGAGATCTTGACCAGCTTGTGGGCCCAGGGACCATCCCAGTCACAAATCAGATTGATGCAGACACAGCCACCCCAGTTTACACAGATGTGTGAGATGAGCTCTGAGGTCAGTCTCTCTGCCAGAAGGGGCACTGTGGCCTTCCCATCCTCCAGAAGAACTCTGAGGGAACAAGAGAGAGGATCCCATTAGACTGAGCCAGAACATAAGTCTGCAGCCTGATGTGGGGAGGCCACAGCCAGTTTGGGTACTTTTAATGAATGGGTACCTTGAGATTGGTTCTCATGGAGTACTTAGAGAAGCTTTTGTACAATGATACAGGGAAACCGGCTATGATAGTTCTACAGTGGGCTGCAGTAATCCTCCTCAGCTCATTAATAATCAGAGTAAAATCTGTTCTCCACAAAACATGTGTACATAACTACAGATATGTTATCATGGCATAATATCCCATTCCATGTGTGATACACATGAATACACATGCACACACCTTATGTGTGACACACAAATATACACACATATCCTTCTGTGTGTGATATGTGAGTACACACACACACACACACACACACACACACACACACACACGGTTCCATGCATAATACACATTTTGGTATACACACACCCATCCATATAGTCTATACATGGAATATATTATAGAGATTCAGCTATATACAATAAAGCTATACCTAGAAAGATCAAGGAATCTTTTCTAGAGGGAAGTCATTTATCAAGGAATATTTGGTGTTAATTCAGCTTTTAATATTCAGCTGTTCCTTGCTATGAATTTCTTGTGCAGTCATATACTTCCAGACCATATGGCAAACAGTATAAGCTTCTCAGACCTACTGCTGATCTACTAGTTAACACCCTATAGAGCCTAGGAGACAGGTGGACTGTAGATGCACAGCTTTGTTTCTTGTGCAAATGAAGCTCAGACTTTTTTCCCCAGACTGGCCAAATGGCATCCAGAACTTCTGACTCAGAACAAAGGATTTTTGCATATCCAGCTGTGAGTGAAGGCTGGGGCAGAATTCCCGGTCCAAGCAGAGTTGCCTGGCCAGAGGAGAGGAGAACAAGGCAGAGTTTTTGTAGATGGTAGGGCAGAGTCACATGGCCTGAGAGAAAGGAACAAGGCAGATCTTTTGTAGAGAATAAGGATTGGGTCAGGTCAAGAGAGTGGGAAGAGAAGAAATGGGCATGGATGGAGAAATTGAAGACGAAGATGAGATTGAAAGCATAGGAGCTTACTAAAGCTATGAAAGGACAGAAAAAGAAGGGACAGAAGGAATTGAGTATCACGATGGAACTGAAGCAGTGTAGATAGAATTTTGTTAGAGAGAAATAAAGTAAACAGACATAAGAAACATAAGTGTACATAGATTATTTTCCCTCAGATAACCCCACGCCAGACACAGCGTCTTCCCTAGGACTCTAGGAAGGATTTTCTAAGGGCAGGCCCCTGAGAAAATTCCAATAACACATAAGTACATACACTAATGCATAACACACATGAATATACACAAAGTATACAGATCCAGATTTTCATACACTGGGTAGAGGTACCTCCCTCCAAGTCTTACCACTTGAGTTCAATCCCTGGATCCACCAATTCCCACAAGTTGTCCTCTGTTCTCCACATGTGCACTGTGGTGCCTGTGCATGTGCATGCACAAACTACCCCCTGCCACACACACACTCCTCAGGTTAGGTCTGCTCTTGACCAACAATTTTTAGTGCATGAACAGCATGATGGAGGCACCTGAAATGTGGGTGCTCCTTGAAGAAAGCTTGTTCCATATTCAGGGCCTCAGTCAGGTTCAGATGCTTCTGGACATCCCGTTGACCTCTGCACTTGACTATCATGTAGCCCTTCTTCAGGTGGTACACCAGGTTCCGAACCACATCAATGACCTTGTCCTCAGCCCCTCTGTCCACCAGATCAGGCTTGGTCAAGATCCCTACAGGACAGAGATCAGAGGACATACACCACCCCAAAATAGCAGGAAGTATAGCTCTCACCAGCCACCAGCAGACAAGGGCTACTTCCCATCTAAGTTGGATAGCTAATGTCATCTGAGAGGAGAGATCCTCCACTAAGAAAATGCTTCCAACAGGGCATGGTGGCTCATGTATTTAATCTCAGCACATAGGAGGTAGAGGCAGTTGGATCTCTGCTGTGGATGATTGATTGATAAATAAAATGCTGATTGGCCAGTAGCCAGGCAGGAAGTATAGGAGGGACAAAGAGGGAGGAAAATTTGGGGAAGTGGAAGGCTGAGGCAGAGAGACACTGCCAGCTGCCACAATGAGGAGCAGGATGTAAAGTACTGTAAGCCACGAGCTACATGGCAAGGTATAGATTTATAGAAATAAGTTAATTTAAGATATAAGAACAGATAGCAAGAAGCCTGCCATGGTCATACAGTTCATAAATAATATAAGTCTCTGTGTGTTTACTTGGTTGGGTCTGAGCAGCTGCAGGACTGTCGGATGAGAGAGATTTGTCCTGACCATGAGCCAGGCAGGACCAGGAAAACTTTAGCAACAAATCTCTATGAGTTCAAGGCCAGCCTGGTCTACAACTTGAGTTCCCAGGACAGCCAGGGCTGGAAAAACCCTGTCTCAAAAAACCAAAAAAGCCAAAAAGAAAAAAAAAAAAAGAAGAAAAGAAAGAAAATGCCTCCATAGATTGAGCTGTAAGCAATCCTGTAGGGTATTTTCTTAATCAGTGATTGTTGGGGAAGAGTCCATGTGGGTGGTGCCATCCCTGAGCTAGTCATCCTCAGTTCTAAAAGTAAGCAGGCTGAGCAAGCAACACTCCTCCATGGCCTCTGCACCAGCTTTTGTCTCCAGGTTCCTACTCTGTTTGAATTCCTGCCCTGACTTCCCTCAGTGAGAGACTGTGTCTTAGTTTGGGTTTTTATTGTTATGAAGAGACACTGGGACCACAGTAACTCTTTCCAAGAAAAGATTAATTGAGGTGGCATGCTTACAGTTTCAGAGGTTCAGTCCATTAGCATCACAATGGGGAGTCTGGCAGTGCTGCAGGCTTCTTCCTAGCACCTCTCCATGGCCACCACCCAGAGAGACAACAACTGTTCATCCTTACACTCTGTAGACATTACCATGGCTCCTAAGCCAGTGAGTCTCAGCAAATATGATGTCCTCCCCATTCTTGCCCACCTCTGACTCCTCATGCCTTTCCTACCAGGAAGATGAAATGAAGGGGTCACTTCTTCCTGCCTCAGTGGGATCCTGGGTGTGAAGTAAGATTGGTCCATCTGGATCCAGGAGTTGTGTCCCCACTAGCACACCCACACCCTGTTATCTCCCACTCTCCTACCTATGGTCCTGTCCCCTTCAGGGTCCACCTCCTGAGCCATGCTCAGTGCCTCTGTGGTGGCAATGTCCACATTACTGGGGACCACCACCAGGTTGATGGTCTCCTGTTTTTGGATGTATGTCTTGATGAGTCTCTTGATCTGTAAGAAATAAGGTGTTGACTCCTAGTCATGGAAACAGGATCCAGAGTGAGGAGCTATGACCATTCACTTGCTTAAGGCCCTGGCTTCCATGGACTGCAACCCTCTGTAGTGAATCCTGGCCATTCAGTCTCACTCCCACCTCCTCAAGTGCCTCTTAGATATCCTTGGACACACTCCAGTGCCCCTTGCATCCCAGTGTAGGTCAGAATGGCGTCTAGAGTCTCACCTGGCATCCAATGTCTGCAGGCTGATTGCCTACAGCCACCCTGGTAATCCCCGGCAGATCAATCAAGGTCAGGTCTGGGACATTTGGGGAGCTGACCTCCAGGCTAATGAGCTCACTGCTAATCATCAGCCCATTCCCAGCAATGAAGTTCTGGGCTGGGAAGAGGAAAAAGAAACAGTGAAGTTTAGCGGGCACATTTTAATACAGAGACTTCTGGGGAAATATTTTGTGATTTGGATATGAAATGTTTCTGTTTTGAAAGATTGGTTGTCTGTGAAATTATGTTGGAAGGTTCCAGAAGCTTGGGAGATGGGCTCTGACTAAAAGTAGTAGAAAACTATGGGCAGGCCATGGTGTTTTATATATTATGTCTGCCCCTTCCTGTAGTTCTTTCTGTTTCCTATCCACCAGAAGGTGAGGAAGTTGCTCTGGGCAGAGAGGGACACTCTTCCTCAGACCCTTCTGGCACTGTCAGGGAAGAGCCACATGTGCACCATAAGGATGGTGACAGCCCAGGGAATCCCTCAAGCATGAATGGACATCCATGAGGAATATGAGCTTACCCTGGTTATGAGGCGCCATGGATTCAGGTGTCTGTCCACACATGGCATTTGCCCCCTTGCCCTTAGTAACAGAAGCTAGGATAGAAACTTTGCATCAAGTCATTATCTAAAGTTGCCCTGCTCTGCTCAGCAGTCAGTTGTTTGAGATGTTTTCTTCTGATTAAGAATGTAAGCTGGAAACACAATGTGTAATAGGGTTTATTTGTTCCAAGGGCCACTTACCATAAATGAGGTCATGAAATTAAATGGCAATGTTCTAGATCACATAGGCCTAAGTGTGGGAAGGGTCCAAATGTGGAAAGGTATAGTAGAACAGGCCCATAGGGTTGAGGAAATTGGCTCAGACCAGCTGCCAAGTCATGCACATAATGTACTCCTTATGAGCCAACCTGGAGTCTGCCTGAGGGCCTAGCAACAGGAGCTATCAGAGTTCCTGACTGATATCAGAGTTCTTGATCATGCCCAGCTAATGAGAGAAGACCACACAGACTGGGTGCTGGGAGAAGGGTATATAAGACCTTCCTCGTTATTGAATAAACAAGTTAGTTATTTACCCTCAATGGACTCCTGGTGTCTGTGCTATTGACATTGTGCCTTTTCAACCCCTCACCCAAGGGAGCCATTAGAATCTGAGCAACAGAAAGGCCCAGAAATTGGAGAGTGGGAACAGTCATGGGGATTCCCTCTCTACTGCCTGACCAGAATGAGGAGCAAATGTGGGCATGTACTTACCTTTATTGACTTCCCCTTCCACCTGTGAGGGGTCTGAGACCTCAACCTCAGTTTTCTTGTAGGTGACTTTGCCTCTCCACTCCTCTCCCTGTTCCAGTTGCTTCAGTTTCAGCACCAGAGGGCACCTGGTAACGATACCTAAGACGCAACAGCCATATCAGTCTTGTGCTTTGACATGAAAGGCCTTAGACAAGTGGCTCTATCTCATGACACTCATCTGAAAACCTAAACCTCTCTGGTCTCATGCCCTGATGCCTTAAGTCCAGGCTGAACCCAGGCCTATGTACTGGGGACTGGATGACTTTTGTGCATTTCTAGTAGTTTGAAAGCTACCATCTGCTTGAGGCTCCTTCTTCCTCACAATGTGATGTCCTGTTATGAAATATTATTTTAAGATGTGTTACATTTGTTTACACTGTGGAACATTTGTTTTAATGATGCAAAGCTGTGTTACATTCTTTTATGTTGCATTTGTTTAACTCTGTGAAGCTGTGTTACTTTGCCTGTCTAAAACACCTGATCGGTCTAATAAAGAGCTGAACGTTCAATAGCAAAGCAGGAAAAAGGATAGGAGGGGCTGGCAGGCACAGAGAATAAGTAGAAGGTGAAAATGAAGGATGTGAAAGCAAGAGAGATTAAGGAGCAAGAAAAGAAGGGGCCAGCCACACAGCCACACAGCCACGCAGCCACACAGCCATGCAGCCACGCAGCCACGCAGCCACACAGCCAGCCACAGAGTAAGAATGAAAGTAAGATTACAGAAGTAAGAAAAGGAGAAAGCCCAGAGGCAAAAGGTAGACGGGATAATTTAAGTTAAGAAATGCTGACTAGAAGTTAAGCCAAGATAAGGCTGGGCATTTAAAAGTAATAAGTCTCCATGTGTATTTATTTGGGAGCTGTATGGTGGGACCCCCCAAAAGAGTAAAGAATAAAAACAACCAACAACATGCCGCCTTGTGTTTATTAGGTTGTGGAGATTTTTTGTTTGTTTGTTTGTTATTTGTCAACTTGAAACAAGCTAGAGTAATCTAGGAAGAGGGAACCTTAATTGAGAAAATGCCTCTCTGTCAAACTGGGCTGTTGGTAAGCTGTGAGGCCTGTTCTTGACTAATGATTGATATGGGAGGGCCCAGCTCTCTGTCAGTGGTACCAGCCCTAGACAGGTGATTCTAGATGCTATAAAAAAGCAGGGTGAGCAAGCCATGAGGGACAAGCCAATAAGAAGCACCCCTCCATGGCTTCTACACACCCACTCACTACATCCCTCAGGCAGCTTTACAGTCCCCTATTACAAACTTCTGCCAATTCCTATCTGCCTGTCACATCTCACCTACAGTGCTAGAGCAGTTCAGCTCTAGCCTCACTGAGCCATCACTGACCTCCTAGGCCTTGAAACTCAAACAGCATCCCTAACCTGAGCACCAACCTTTATGTGCTTAGGTGATGGGCCATTCACAGGAGGGGCTCAGAAAGAAATCATGTACATATAGTTACGGGTACTTAGTCGATCTTCTACAAACTGAGATTCCGCAAATGTACAATGGGACAGTGCTATGGACTGAAAGCTGCCCCACCCCCAGCACATGGGCTCAGCCCCAACACCTATAGTGACTGTTGGATACAGAGCTGAAAGGAGCTAACTTAGGCTGAAGGAAGGCTTGAGAAGCTGCATGGGTGGGGCCCTAACCACTGAGACTGGGGCCCTTGTGAGAGCAGGAAGAACCTGCAGGCCTGCTCAGGGGAAAGGCTGCCCACAGTCAAGGAGAAAGACCACTTGACCTTCATTCTGCTGTGTGCCCAAACTGGGAGGGATCTGTTTCTATCTTGAGCCCCAGGTCCACAGCCTAGCAAGGCAATAAGCATGAACTCTCACCACTGCCTCTGGGGAGGGCCACTCCTGACAGGGCTTCCAGCACAGAGCTCTTCCCTGAGCTCTGGTCCCCAATGACTGCAATGGCAGGCAGGGCCAGGTCCTGCTCCACACCCAGGGCCCGCAGGGAGTCGATGAGGTCAATGCAGGGCCGCACCTTCTCCTCATACTGCCTGCAGAGGTTGTTCATAGGCTCCTAGATGAGGGCAAAGCAAGAGTGAGTTCATGGAAGTGCTCCTGCAAAGACTGCTGATTCAAGGCCAGTTATACACAGTGTCAGAATCCTCAAGACAGTGATAAATGAACAGAAAATATCTGAAGAAACAATAAATGTGGATTCCTCAATTTTCGTGACAACCATAAAGATCTAAGAAAATCAACAAAACTCAGACACAGGACACAAAAAATAACATCCCAGGCCCATTAGAATCAATCTGTTCCAAACTAGTCATAACAAAAGGCATTTTTAAACTAGCCAGAAAGGAACTGGGAAAAAAAATGGCTCAGATGTTAAGAGCACTTTCTGTGCTTGCAGAGGACCCGGGTTCATCTTCAGGCACCCACATCAGGTGGCTCACAACTGCCTGTAACTCAAGTTGTAGGGGATCCAATGCCTTCTTCTGGCATCTTCAGGCACCACACACATGTGGTACACAGACATAACTGCAGGTACACACATATACACATAAAACAAAAGTAAAATATTTTAAGTAGCTAGAGGAGTTAGAGAGATAGCTCAGCATTTAGAGCACTTGTTCTGGTAGAGAATGTGGCTTTGGTTCCCACCATCCACATGGTGGTTCACAGCCATCTGTACCTCCAATTACAGGGGATAAGACCTCCCTCTTGTAACTTTGCAGGTATCAGGCATATACATGGTGCCCATATACACACCCATACCAAATGCACACAAAATAATATATATGTATTAATTTTCTAGGTTGAGAGGAACAAAAGCCAGCTTAACAGCTGTTGTTTTGTTTGCTTGTTTTAGCAGAAAGAATGCAATTGTGGAGACAATGTGGTGACTTTTACTTACTTATTTTTTTAGTGCTGGGAATTGAACCCAGGTGTTCATACATACTAATCACATGCTGTACCACTGAGCTATATATCCATTACATAGTGTTTTAGGATTACTGACAAAACACCACCATTATCTATCTAGTAAAAGTATCTTTTGAAATGGAATAATTTATTTATATACAAATGGCTTTGGAGTATGCTTGGGACTAGTGTGTCTCCAAGCCAAAACTTGGCAGTTGCTCTATAAACATCCTATAAGAAGCTGTGGTGTTGTGGAAAAATCTTTCTGTACACAGTGAATATTTGTTGCTCTCACTGGTTTACTAAAGGGTTAAATGTCCAATAACTAGACAGGTAGAAGTTAGGTGGGACTTGCAGACAAAAAGAGGGTGTGAGGAAGAAGGAGGGTGGAGTCACCAGCCAGATGCAGAGGAAGCAGGAGATGACTATGCCATGCTGAAAAAAGGTCTAGCTACATGGTAGAGCATAGATAAGAAATATGGGTTAATTTAAGTTGTAAGAGCTGGTTAGTAACAAGCCTAAGCTATCAACTGAGTGTGTATAATTAATAGTAAGTCTCTGAGTGGTTATTTGGGAGTTAGCAGGCAGGACAGAGAAAGATCCATCAACATCATGGAGGTTTGTATTTTATGTTAAGGGTTATTAGCTAGTTTGGATTTTTTTAATGAGACAGGATGGGAGTTTATGTTAGTGGTAAATATTGAGGAGGGCACTGATCACTTTGCACATGTTCTCTCTCCTCACCCACCTGATAGGGCAGTTAGGACAGGTACTGCTGTTGTTACTAAGCTTTATAATATAGACAAGAGAACTGAGAGTTGGAGAGTTAAGCAACATTGCTAACATGTAATGGCCAGTTTGGGATTCAATCAAAGCAACCTATTGCCTGCCTACTCTTAATTTCTCTCCTGGGTTGCTTTCATGAAATCATACAAATGATTACTAAATACACAAAAGTTTTTCAGATAGCAAAATACAAACTCATCCTCAGCACACCAGCACTGCAAGAACTGTGAAAAGCATTCTGTGTGCAAAGAATTCTGAATCCATACAGTGGATCAGAGGCCACAAGTGCTGACTGCAATTGTTTCTTATGAATTGACCATACTTAAATTATGCCTGAACACAAACAACAGCAATGCATTCTGGGGTTTCTGGTTAATAGAAAATAAAGGCCATGACAGATAGGATAGAGAGTGACAATGGCACATGGAATCATATTTCTATTAATTATATCTCCTACACATTAAGTGGTATTGTGTCACCCAGAGGTGCTATCTATATGCCTATCAAAATTTAAAAAGGACATTAAAAACACCAAAAGAACAGTCAACAGAGAACATGGACTGCATTCACAAAATACAGTGTTTCATCAAAAAAGGTAAAGAGTATTTAAAAAGGGGGAAACAAAGACAACACAGAAAGCAGACAACACTGTGTTCTCAACCAATAACATCACATTAAATATAAATGGCTTAAATTTTGCTCCAACAGGCAATTACTCTGAAAGGACCACAAAGAGAGAGGGTGGCAGCCTCTGGTCCCAAGATGTTGAAAAAACAGCAGCAACAGGGCATAGTGTTCTTTACATGACAGAACAGGAATTAGTGGAGCAGAATACACAACCCTGAAAGTCACTACATGGAACTGGTGTAGACAAGGTGCAAAGGCATTGCAGAGGAAGCAAGGACTTTTTGCCAAGCTGTGTTGGATCATTTCACTATATTTTACTTAAAATACTAAACATCTGGTTGAAAAAATGTAAATACATGCCATAGTCAAGGAATAAATATTTACAAAGCATGTATCTGAGCAAAGATGTGTACCTGACTATATAAAGAATTCTCATAACTCAACAATAATGAAAATATACCACATGGCAGCTCCAGGGATGTAATATCACAATAAGACCTCACAGGGGTATAACTGCAGACTGAATCATATAGAGAAGGAACAATTATCACATTCAGGACTCAGGGCTCTGCCAGTCCCCAATAATCCCCTGGTTTCCCAGGCCAAGATTGTAACAACATTCAATGAAGGAGATAGATAAGTCATTGTTCTCAGCTTGGTCCAAGCGAAGTAAGCAGCTGACCAAGATCTCCATCTTGCCCTCAAAAGATAAGAAAGTCACTTTATCAGAGAAGCAGCAGCCTTCACTCCTTTCTAGCACCCCACACCCACTCCTAACTGCAGATCCACCCTTTTCTCAGGTGGACACAGCTCATGTCCTATGGGGAATGCTTTTGGTAGCAGCTCACCATTGCCTGGCTGTCCTTAGAAGTATTAGGATGTTTATGTGGTTTCAGGTGACTAGATGCAGAAGTCATCTCTTTCTTATTGACTTTCCATGAAGAACTCATCCTCATATTTTTCCAGGTGGATTTGTGGTAGAAGTAAAGGGTTTGGTTCAGAATAGTCTTGAAGCACTGCCACTGGCTAGGCCCTTGACTAAGAAACACAAAAGAGATGCCAATATTTAGAACTGCCCTTCCTTCTCTGTCCACCCCAGTGGCCTGTGCTTCTAGCAGCACCTCATCATTCCCTCTTCTGGAGAGGGGGTGAGATGCATTCTTTGTGTGAGTTAGGAGGGGGATCACAAAAGAGGCGTAATTCTAAAGGTACTCATGGAGTCTGTCAATCAAAGAATTTTGTCCAGACACAACTCTTACCTCCCCTGCCTTTGGAAAGATCTCAGATTTTCAGAAGATCTCAGACTCTAGAATGAAGACCCCCTTCACCCTCAACTTGAGCTTTGTCCATTGTTCCATGGTTGTCTCAGTTGGTCTTATTGCACCATCAGGTACAATCACTGGTCCCCAGGGCTTGTGTCCCATGACAAATGATTCCACATGATCTATAATAGGATTTGGAGAAGTATTTTCTCTTCTATTTCCTTCTCTGGTATGTAACCCCTGGGTGGTGTCTGCAAACCACAAGTGTGT
Source organism: Onychomys torridus (assembly GCF_903995425.1). Lineage (NCBI taxonomy): Eukaryota > Metazoa > Chordata > Mammalia > Rodentia > Cricetidae > Onychomys > Onychomys torridus. The sequence goes on from NC_050454.1 coordinate 74,811,607, forward strand.
GTAACTCTTGAGTTACCTTTGAGACTTGATAGATCTCAGAGCAATTTCAGGGGGCACACTCACTTCTGCTCACTCAGTGGCTAGGTATTTCGTTATACTTTCAATCCAAGAGGAAGACATCTGCTCATCTAGATCTTGTTCCAGTCAAAGGGAGGAAACCCCCAGCTCCAGCAGCACCTCATTTATGGTAGATGCACAGGGCATCTGCACTTCCACACCTCCTAACTCTTCTCTACTGCAAAGCCCATTGCACAGAGACCCTCAGGGCAGCCCCACCACATTTCATGCAGGTTCCTGCCATATTTAAAGGTCGTGGTCAGACATACACAAGTAACCAGGTATGCTGTTCTCTAAGCATTGCTATCGAGGCATACCTGTGCCCATTTGTGCTGTCCTTGAGATGGTTAGCAACACTTCCACACTACAGTAGGCAGTGGGCATTTGCCAGTGGCCCTCATGTGCCATATACCATTTATTATGGACAAAGATCCCAATGGCAGGGATCCCCTAGGTTTCTATCCTGTTGGGAAAGCATCCTCAGCCCAGTTGGAAACAGATGCAGCATGGGAATAGGATTCAGCCCTTTCACTGTTAGAACCCCTAACCACTCGCTATCCTGCCTGTCCAGGAAAACTCTAAGATATTAAAGTGGGAGTCTTCCCAGGCCTGTCTGGTTGTTAAAATGTCCACAGAGAGACTCAAGAGCCCTTTCTTCTCCCAAGTTCCTGCCTTCCATGTTCCTCTACAATTGAACCTTTGAAATGGAAGGTCTGTGGGACACCCTGCACTCTGAGCAGAGGTAAGGCTTCAGACCACCCAGGACAGCTCCTGGGTGGGGGACTGGGAAGACCCTGGGTATGTACTTCTCTATACAGATCCTCTGTCAGCCCTTCCAGCAGGGTCCCCAAAGGAGTCTCCTGTTTGCATTTCAAAGCCTGCCCTGAATCATGTGACTTCCTTTCACCCTTAACAAGAGACCTCCATCTGCTTTCCCATGGGCTTCTGGCCTTTGCAGCAGGGGATCTGAAATCTCTTATCTAGGCCTTAGCCCCAGACCCCAGAGATCCCCAGGACCCTACTCTCTCCTGCTGCCACCATCTAGAAGAGATATTGAGATTTATAGGTCTGTTTCAGACTGTCCCCTGAAGTCAGCAGCTGGGTGGGACCCCATGTCTAGACCAGTAGCCCTGCCTGTGCTGTCACTGACACTTCTATTTTAATAGCACTGACAAACGTCCCACATTGCCCTCCAGGATCTACAAGGAACCCAGAGGCACCCCTATCCCTGAGCTAGGCAGTACCCCCCACTCCTAGTTCCGCTCACCAGTCTCCTGCTTAGTGGTGGAGAGCTTGGCTTTCTGGGCTTCAACATCTTTCAACAATGCTGGCTCCTCCCCTTCCCAGGGAGAATTGAAACTTAGTAAGATTGTCTGAGCTTGCAGCCCCTATTACCTTCACACCAGACATAAAAACTGTCACTGTCCCCATTATTGTAATAGCACCAAGAAATGCCCTGCAGCACTCACCAGGCTGATTAAGCTTTCAGGCTTTTGTGCAGCAGTTCAGCTGAGATCCATTCAGATATGAGGACTCAGAGGCTTCCAGTCTGAGGAAACAGGATCAGCTAAGGAATTGGCAAGGTGAGGAAGCTGTAGCTTGTTCTGTTTCTCTGATCTTCCAGCGTTCACCCCAATACCTGGCCTCAGGTTTGATTTTATTAATAAGACCTTCTAAGATTCCTGCTACACCAGGGTCTATAAAGAGCTGGAGGAGGCATCCCTAACCCTGCACAGAATCCTGTGCTGTACTCACCGCTCTGGCTCACTGCTCAGCAATAGTGTTCAGCTTCCTGGCTCAGACCTCTTTCAACAGTGCTGGCTCCTCCCCTTCCCAGTGGGGGAAAAAAATAACGGAAGCTTAGTGAGATGGCCTCCCCCACCCACAAACTAAGGTCAGAAACAAAATTCACCCTTAGGGGCCCTTGGCTGGGTCCTAAGGTATGGAAATTGCAGATGGCTGCCTGCTTTCCTCAGAACCAGCCCAGCTCTGTGTTGCACTTTCTGCTCCAACAGCCTGACCTCCTCTCAGCTGAACATAGCCTAGTCTTCCCTTTGCATTGGGCCACTCCAGCTGCACCAGGACTCCCATAAGCTGTGTCAGTGGCAGCAGGCCCCCTCTGGTCCTTACCTTACTCTCAGACCCCGCCACCTCCCTCTTCCCATTGGTTTATTCCCTGCAGACCTCCCTGTGCTATGAGCCTCTAACTTGTCCTGGTTGAAGATGAACAGACATGGTGGCCTTCTATGGGACTCTTATGGGTGTGCACACTGGCACCACCTAGGAGATAACATTGCCCCACAGGAGTCACTGGTTCCCCACCTCTACTCCCTCAGGTCAGCACCATCCTGTCCCTGACAACCAGCCCCCAAAGTCTGCTGTGACGAAAGAGTGTCTGCCAGTATCAGACCCTGCCCCAGCTGCAGTCCAGGGTTCCCATGGCCTGCCTGGATAGAACCAAACCTCTATTGTGTAAGGGAAGGAGGGGGGCTGTAGTCCCTTTGCTATACAGAGAATCTCATGCAGGGAAGGCCAGAAAAAAAACATCCTAGGAATCACAGAGGAATCTTGCCAACCTCCCTTATGACAGCAGGTCCTGAGGGCTGAGCACACTGCTCCTGCAGGGCTGGTGAAGGTGACAGGTGCTCCTCCATGGAGAAGTGGAGCAGGCCCAGCTGCCCCTTGCCCTTCTTCAGAGAAGACCCCTGCTCTGCCAAGAACTTCCCCCAGTTCAAGGAATCACCTCTCCTCAGAACCTAGGGACTTGCTGAGCTGCCTTCCCCTGGGAACTGGCAGGGCAGACACCAGGCTCCCTTTGTGTTCCCTAAGGAACAGAGAGCCCTGTCCCAGGGTCTTGACCTCTGTTTCCAGGCTGAGGGCAAGGTCTGTGGCCAGACTCTGTCCATGCTGGTGCTCTTGCAGGTAGAATCAGGCATGGTGTCTGTGGCTCACCATGTTTTTGTAGCGCGAGAAGGCGGTGAACAGGGAGGGAGGATTCAGTGACCTCCAGAGCTGTGCTATTGTTGCACATCCCTTCATTCCTCTTCCTTCCCTTCCCCTCCCTCTTGCATTTCCCAGTCGGCTCAGACTCTGGTTTCAGTTTCGTTTCTCTTTGGTTCCTAGTAATTCAATTCAGTCTGTGTTGAGAAATAGAACATCATGCAGGGCACAGATTCAAAAAAGGAGTGTGGGGAATGCTTAGGAAGGTGACAAGCCTAAAGTGAGGGGCAGTGAGCAGTGAGGGGCAGATGAGCAGTGAGCAGTGAGGGGCAGATGAGCAGTGAGCAGTGAGGGGCAGATGAGCAGTGAGCAGTGAGGGGCAGATGCGCAGTGAGCAGTGCTGGGAGGGGGCTGGAGGAGGGGGCAGCCAGGAGAGGAACCCTGTACACAGGGGAAAGAACTGGGCTGGACTAGGTTGACAGGATAAGGACCTGCCTGGCCTGCCAGTCCCCCTGTACTCTGGCTGACATCCTGCAGAAGCCTGCAAGCAGTTTTGCTAATGCCTGGCCTGAAAGAACTACAGAATAGCCCCAGCCCCCACTTCAAAAGCTCAGTCCTTAGCCTGTGCTGAAGTGTCACAGTGTTGGGCCCAAGGAGACCACCACCTAACCCCTAGCTCCAGGGTAAGAGACCAGGATACAGAGGGGCACAGAGGAAAGTCAGGGTCCATGTCCTAGCTGAAAGGACCAAGCAGATGCCATAACAGGCTGCTCAATCTCCTCTTAGAGATCAGGCCTCAATTTCAGTTTCCTGAGACTTGAGCAAGCAGTTTCTGGGAGGGCCGTGAACAAGAGACATAGTCCTTGCAGTAGCTCCCTTTCTGCACATACTCTGACTGCTCAAGGTTCAGTCAGTTGTTTACTGTCTGGGATCCCTCACTATGTCCATAGCAGCTCAAGGACAGAGCCTGGACCACTGAGCCAGGCCCCACAGTCAGTACCTGCAAAGCCAGCCAGCCCCCATGGCAGCTCAAGGACAAAGCCTGGGACTTTGTCCCTGACTGCCCCCAAAATGATAATTGTAACCCCCAACCAATAAATTCAAAGGTTACATACCCTCACCCAATTAAAGGAGAACAGAGATAAAAATAACAGTAGCACCCAAGCCAACCCCCAAACTGCCCTGAAGGGCTTGCAGTTTTAGCCTTTAAATAGCTAGCCACACAAAGAAAGAGCAGCTCCTCCCTGCCTCACTGTATTGGGTGCAGGAACAGTTCCCTGTCTAGACTTGTAAACTTAAACAAAATAAACCTTGCTGTTGCATTCTGGACATCCATGATCTTTGGTGGTCTCTTTGGGGTCATGATCTGGGCACAACACTAGCTAGTGGTGCCACAAGAATGCAGGCTGGAGTTCTGTGTCTGAAAATCTTAGAGAGTGCTTATTCTCCCAAGTGTATATCTGGGAGAGGGGATGCCCACTTTGGCCAGTCTGCTTTGCTCTGCAGTTAACCTACTTTTCCTTCCTTTCTTTCTGCTTCTCCTACGTAGACTGTTCTGCTGTCCAGGTCTGCGATGCTGCATCTGAAGATAGGTGCTGCTTTAGGTCCCTACACAGCCAGCATCATGTGTCTTCTTGCTTTCCTTCCAACATGAAGACTCAGGTGCGCAAAAGGGGTTCTGGGGACCAGTGAGATGACTCAGCAGGTAAAGGCACTTGCTACCAAACCTGCCAACCTGATTATGATGCCTGAGATCGCATGGTGGAAGGAGAAAGCAATCTTCCAAACTCTTCTAACCTCCACACGTGCCCTATGGTTTGTCCATCCCCAGGCACTGGACAGAAAGGCTTCTTCACTTGGTGACTGCCAAGCATGGAAAGTACCAGGTAGGGCAGCAAGAGTGAATTAGGATGCCCGCTCCCAGTTCCTCCTCCTCCTTTAGACAGGGTCTCATAGTATACAGCTCAGGCTGGCCTGGAATTCATAATATAGTCCAGGCTGGCTTCAAACTCACTGCAATCTTCCAGCCTCAGCTTCCTAGATAGCTCTCTCTCTCTGCCTCTGATTATGAGCTCTCATAATAAAGTCATGAGCTCTCAGGGTTCTGTAGTGGATAGCCATCCCAGCATTGGCCTGGAAGTTCCAACCCCCATTGAGGCTTCGGTAATGGTCACGCCCACAAGGCGGGGTGGAGGAGGAAGCAGAAGACCCAAGATAGAGAGGAGGGCTCTCTCTCTTGGTGCTGGGACGCTGGATGCAGGAGGTAGACTGAGCAGAGTTCTTCAGAGAACACTGCCAGACTGCGCCATACCTTTGCCAGACCCTACAACCTATCCCTTCATTTGTAAGTTACCCCACAAAATAAACCTCCCTTTTAACTACGTGGAGTGGCCTTAATAATTTCACCAGTAGGGTTCCTTTACTCTGACACCATGGACTGAAACCATAAACCAAATTAAACATTTTCTTTTATAAGTTGCTTTGGTCATGGTATATTATCACAGCAATAGAAAATTAACCAAGACAGTGGCTAAGACTGTCCCAGGATGGAAATTGTATCTCCAGCTCTCTCTACCTGCATTTGATCTTACTGCCCAGGGCCATGCAGAGTTCAAGGTACATAGTTCCCTGCTGAGCCTGGCAGCCAGGGACTTCCAGGGTGAAAGAAAACCCAACTCTTCAGAAAGAGGAAATGGTATGAGGGTCTCAGCAGAGCCTTCCATATGAGCAACCACCTTTAAAGCCATCTGTCCCTTACTCAGACAGATCTACAGCTGGCTGGCAAACAATCCCAGCACCCTATGGACACATCCTCACCTGTCTGTCATCTTCATTTGCTTGAGCTCTAGTGTCACATGCACAGTGCCTATTGACATCTGCACAATAGCAGATGGTAAATATAAACTTTGTGCTTGTACCTTAGTTTTGCATGGAGATGTATGTATATTAAGATCTAATTATTAGTCCCTCATCATTAAAAATGTTGGGCACTCAGCTCTAAATGGGACATCTCTATCACACCTTTCCACAAGTCTCAGCGATTGTCTTGGAAGAGGTGACAGACTGTAAGAGACAGAGGTAGTAGAGGATTGCAGAGAAACAGTGTTTTCTGGACATGATAAGGCCATTGTACTCACAACAGCAGTGATTACATGCATGAGATCAAGCTAGCCAAAATCCAACACAAATTGGGGAGGGCCTCATTAAGCCCCAGCCTTAGCTGAGAAGCGACTAGCAATTGATGATTGCTACAGGGGAAGAGTCAGTTTTCTTCAGGGTATGCAGCCCCTAAAAGGCTATCCATGCTCCACTAAATGCCCTTTACCCATGCACATACAGGTAGTACTAGTGGGACTCAGTAGGTTTTTTTTTTTTTTTAATGAAGTTGGGATCAAAAATTGGTAAGAGGATTAGGGGAGGAATCGGTAGGGAGGGAATGAGATGGATTTAGTCAGAACATAACATGTCCATACATGAAATTCTAAGACCATAAATAAATATGTTGAGCACTGTGTCCCTGGGTACACATGACAGAAGGCAAGGATCCCCAGGAGTTTCCATCACAAAGGGACCTATCACAGCAGAGTTTAATTGAAAAATCTAATTCTAGGTGAGGGAGACCTCAGAACCAGGGGACATTTAAAAGCTTCCTTTTGTGTGGACCCCTGTAACCAGAACCCTAACATGATGAGCAAGCCCAGGTTAAAGCTATATTGTCTGTCTCCTGCTCAGTATGTTATAAAATGGACCCAGCCCCAAGAGCACAGGGAGTCTCAGGTGCCACCTGGCTCCTCCTGGACAAGAAATGGCCACAGTGTGAGTATTTTCACCAAGGAGTTTGGGCCAGGACGCCACTGTGACTATGTCACTGAACTATGGACATTATAGACACAAGGACCAGGCTTCAGAGTGTGAAGCTGCCTGTCCATCCCCAGGCTCTTTGACAATAAACAAAGACAGATTGGGTAGCAAGATGCAGAACAAGGGCCACTCTGTCCCCAACTCACCAAGAAACTAGCCATTGAGTGAAGCATGGCTGGCAGCCAGAGCCTTGCCACAGTGCACAGAGACTTGGCACCACAAAAGGCAGATGTCAGGCTGCTGGAGAAATGGGTCTGATTCATCTGCTGTATTTCAGGCGTCCTCCTGCAGGACCTGCTTCTCCTGAGCATGGGAGAATGGGACCAGGTAATGCTTTCTTTCCACCCTTCACTGTGCCTCTGTCTGATATGTGAACCCCATCACCAACAAACAGTAAGAAGAAGGAACCCCAGGGTTCTGGCTGCAGCAACAAAGCTGAGTCATCAATCAGCCTGTCTTGAGATGACTCCCAGCGAGGGCCGTGACAGCAGCCGCCTCTGGGGTTCCATCCCTCTGTCTCTTACAGTCTGTCACCTCTTCTGAGGCAATCACTGAGACTTGTGGAAAGGTGTGATAGAGATGTCCCATTTAGAGCTGAGTGCGACATTTTTAATGATGAGTGACTAGGTACTCAGGGCTGCTGCCCACCTGCTGGGCCCTACCTGGCTTCCCTATTATTGACCATTATTATCCATAGCAGCATTTTATACTTTTGTAAGCATTCCTTTGTTCTGTTTTGAGACAAAGTCTCCTGGTGTACACTAGGCTGGCCTTGAACGTACAGTAATCTTCCTGTTTCCATTTCCCAAGTACTAGAATAACAGGTGTGCATTTCAATGCCCAGCTATAAACACTATTTCAAGTTGTTTCAGACTCATAGCAAAATTTAGCAGAAGGTACAGAACTGTACATGCACCCTCTTATTCCAAGTGCATAGCTTCCCATTGCCAATGTCTTCAGCAGTCACACTGTGTCACAGTGGATGAACCTACAATGGCACACTGTCACCCAGTGGCCACAGTCAACATTTCTACATCACAGTCCCAGTGACAAGAACCACAATTAGAGTGTCACTCTGTGCACCATCACTGCCCCAAGCCCTAGGACAAGGTCTACCATGATAATGTTACTCAGCACACTGTCACAGACCCAAACCCCTGGGCTCTGGCTGTTTCTCCCTGCTCCTACCCTTGGTGACCCCTGAGCTCTCTCCTGTCCCCATCACTGTGTCTTTTTCAGGAATGTTACAACATTCACTCAGCAACTTGTGGTAACCACACCACAGTGGGCTTTCTGACTGTCTCTGCCTGGTCTTGCTTCCCAGAGTTGACCTAGAGCTGAGGACAATCAGAGGCTGATAGCTGAGGCCCACAGCTGAGAATAACTCTTGGACTGGAATTCTCTAGGTAAGGCAAATTTTGCCTTTGTAGAAAGTTGTTATGCAAGGACCCATATTCCGTCACTGTGACAAAACCCTGAGCTGATCAGTGTAGCATGAATCCTAAAGGATCTTATTAATAAAATCAAACCTGAAGCCAGGTATTGGGGGTGATTGCTGAGTGATCAGAGAAACAGAACAAACCACAGCCACCTCATCTCACCAATTCCTCAGCTGGTCCTATTTCCTCAGACTGGAAGTTTCTGTGTCCTCATCTGAATAGTTCTCAGCTGAACTGCTGCTCAAAAGCCTAAAAGCTTAACCAGACTCTAGTTCCTGGTCTACACGCCTTATATTCCTTTCTGCTCCCTGCCATCACTTCCTGGGATTAAAGGCTCTTGTTACCACACCAAGCTGTTTCCAATGTGGCTTTGAACTCACACTTCCAGAAGATTAAAGGCATGTATGCCACCATTTTCTGGCCTCTATATCTAGTAGCTGTTCTGTTCTCTGACCCCAGATAAGTTTATTAGGGTGCACAACATTTTGGGGAACACAATATCACCACAGATCCGCATACAGAACAAAGACTCATGTTGTCTCACAGTTCTGGAGATGCTGGTCCATCATCCATTGGCCCTGTGATAAGGCTCTGCCTGTATCACAGCAGGAGACTGTGGCAGAGCTAAGACGCTCACCTCAAGGCCAAGAAGTGACAAGGAGGAAGAAAGGGGACTGGGCTGGGGTCTCAGAGTCCTCTTCAAGGGCACACTCCCAATATCCTGAACACCTCTTGCTAGGCCCACCTCTTAAGAGTTCAATAAACTTCCAGTACTGTCACTCTCAGATCAAGTCTTCACTACATGAACCTTTGGGAGATGCTTAAGATACAAGTGATAGAAGCTGCTAAAATGTGCTGCAGATAGATCCAAGCCAAGGCCAGTAAGTCCAGGCCTGAAATGGAAAAATAAACAAAAGCACAAGAGATTCTGTGCTGTCTACAGCCCTCAATGTTACTTGTACTAATGTATTAAAAGGAAAGTACAAGTACCAGATATAAACTTGAAGAAAGGAACCTAGCCAAGGCTACACCCAAAGGTAAGGCACAGTTCTTTATCCTTTGGAGGGGTTCCAAGATCACCAGAAACAGTGTTGTAAGAGCAGGTGTTCCAAGCCCCAAAAGTCACAAGACCCTTCTCAGTGCTGAGGCGTTGAATTTATCACAACACAGCAGTGACATTCATCACAACACAGATGCAGCTGAGAGCAGGGCACCAACTCCATCTAACATGAGTGAAGCTGCATTGTTGAGTTTCCTCCCATGCAGCAAGGTCCGTAGGGGGCAACAGAGGGCCAGGTAGAGAGAGCTGCCATGGAGTGGGATAAAGGGTTAGCTGTCAACAAGCTGAAGTCCTGGACCCTGCCTGGTTAGGAATGCCCTGAGCCTGTCTCCTTACAATTGGAGGGGGGTCAACATGGCATATTAGAAGACAGGATAGAAATGCATTCTCTCCTTTCTATCCCTGAAGGTATATGGGTACTGTAATTGTTAACAATGGTTGTCAACTTGGTAGACCTGTAATTGCCTAGAAGACAGGCCTCACGACATGCCTGTGAGGGAGTGTCTAGACTAAGTAAAGGAGGAGGAGGGCACACCTAGAATATGGGTGATAGCACTGCCTGGGCTCGTACTCCAGGCTGAATACGAAGGAGAAAGTGAGAGGAGCACTGGAGGTCATCTCTTGCTTCCTGACTGTGGGTGCGGTATGGCCAGCTGCCTCACCCTCCAGCTCTCTGGACTCCCTTGCCATGATAGACTGTACTCCTAGAACTGAAACCCAAACTCTTACATTGCTTGTGTTATTTTGTCACAACAATGAGACAAGTCACTAACACAGGTAGCAAGAAGTCTCAAGCCCAAAGGGCTCTGTCCAACTATGCTTGGGGCTTATCTGAGCCCATGAGATCGGTGATCTAACACTAAGATGTATCAGAACCAAGACTGGGGGCAGCAGAGATGTGCTCTTACTGAGATCTTGAGGCTAGAATCAGTCCCAGGGGTTCCCCATCTACCAGCAGTCACTGTCACATATAGGCATCCCCTGCTTGTAGACGCATCATCGGACTTCTGCCTCTCTTCACATGGTACACAACATACAGTTCAATGCCCAAACTGTCCCTGCTTATGAGGTCAGCAGCTATGAAGGAAGGGCTGGCCCACTCCAGTAGATCCAAGTCTAACCCATTATGTCTGTGATAGTCCTACTTGACTGGGCATCAAGACTTCAGCATAGGAATTTGTGGGAAAGCAACTGTGCCTATAGTCAAGCCTGGGTCAGGATCCCATCTGTGACCTGCAAGAGCCACTGCAGAGACTGACTGGACTTCCTGAGGAGTCTGTGCTCTGAAGCCCTTGTACTTTTTCCTGGGCCAGAGGGCTACTTGATGCCCAGTGGTCCCTGAGTCATTGTAATTCCTAAAGACTCATCAGCCTCTGTGCTAATGGAGGCCCATCTCCCTGCCATGAACACGTGGCTTACTATGTCCTTACAGAGGAGCTGATAATCCTCTGTGGAGCTGGCCTGGTATGTCTGGGGGTGGGAGGAATGAATAGGGTGGGGGCAATACATGTCCAGGCAGGAGCAGGGCAAAAAGCTTCTGAATTTCTGCTCTCTCCAGTTTCTGCATTGGATAGAAAGGATCCAGGCAGCTGGATGCTGGTGTCCCATGCATCCCAGGGAGAAATCAATGCACCTGTATGCCAAGAGACTGGGACGGATTGATACATCAAGGATGCTTGGGTTCATGATGTCAGGTATTCTCAATTATATTCATTGCTTGCATGTGTGCTTGCTTGCTTGCTTGTGTGCATGCATGTTGCATACTGTGGCAAGGCTAGAAGTCGAAGTCAGGTATCTTCTCCCAACACTGTTAGTCCAATTTATTCATTTATATGTGTAGTTATACTTTCATGTACATATGTGTATAGAGGTATATTCATCTATATGTGCACGTATGGAAGTCAGAAGATGAAGCAGTGTCTTTATAACTCTCTACCTGTTTTTTGAGAAAGTATCTCACACTGGACTGCTTCAGTTAGTCTGGATGGCCAACAAGCGTCAGTCTCTGCTTATCCACCAGCACTGGGATTACAGGTGTATGCCACCATAACTGGCTTTTGCATGGTCCTGGGGATCTGAACTCATGTTCTTGTGTTTATACAGGAAGCTTCCACTGACTTGGCCATCTGCCCAGCCCCATGTACCTTATTTTTTCTTTTTTTAATACAAGGTTTCTGACTGAGCCTAAAGCTCACTTCTAGACTTGCTGGCTTCTGAACCCCTGGGATATTTCTGACCTTGCCTGCTGTGTGAGGTTTGCAGGTGTATGCCACCATGGCCAGCTTTTTACATGATGGTTTAGGATCCAATTCAAGTTCTCACATTTGTGTAACAAGCATTTTTATCCACTACGTCATTTTCCAGGTCTGGGTGCCTGGTTTTGAAGTCATTCTGCTGATGTTTGAAACCCTTTATCCTGAGTCCCTTACTTGGAACTGAGATCCCATTGGCCAGAGAAGCAATCACATTGGCATGCTTAGTGCCAGTCATAGTGGCTTCTCTGGTGGCTAGGCACAGAAAGGAGCTCTGAGCAGATTCTAGTTAGTGTCATCTGTCCTAGAGACTTCATTCTTAGTTTGTCCACTCTTGCCATCCTACTGACTGCATCTTAGAAAGGAGTCCTTCAGAGTCTCAGCTAGATGCTGTCCTCCTGAGAGCAGATTCATGGCCAAGGCACAGTGCCAGCCTCCCTCCTTGCCAACTAGTGCCTTGCACAGAGGTAGAGCTGATAGCAAATAAACCCATCCCTACGGGAAGTTTAAGAGCCAAATGTGAGGTGATCAAGGATGTCAACTAAGGCCTCATTCATTCCCTAGAAGATTAGTGTTGGGGACAAGGGTGTTCGGAGGGACTGTGGAATAAAGGAACTCTGAAGAGCTGTAGGGACCACACAGTGGCCTGACTTAGACATGAGTACAAACTGCTCAGTAGCCAGCAAACAGTTTTGCTTCTTTCCACTCTCCACTCAGTGTTTCCCCATAATAACTCCCTTCTGCTTGCTTTCCTGGCTTAACAATACCCCCACTGTACAAACAACAATACAATAACATCATCGGCTAAGAATCAGTGTAACTAACAATGTCTTGTTGGTTTACAACAAATTCATATCAACATTTCCCCTCAAATATGGACTTCAAGGGATCAGACTCTTGAGACATTCCAGCTGCATGTATTTTTACAAAAAACATTTATTGAGGCCCAGGCACTGCTATCCCAGCCCTTTGGGTATGCATCCTTCGATCTGGATCTCTGCTGGCCAGCCCAAATATCTGTTCTTGGATTGATCTGAGTGGTTGATCTATGTGAGGAGAGGAAAAGAATGACATTTATCCACTAATCTCATAAAAAAATAAAAACTACTGTATGTGTCTGTTGTGAGCAGAAGTCTCACATAAGAAGTTATAGTGGCATTTTCTCCAACCCAGGTTGAGGTCAGAATTCTTCTCAACACCCCTTTCCTTCTTCCATCCATTCTGTCATTTCTTCTTTGCTTTCTTCCTGGCTGTCCTCCTTCCACACCTTCCTCCTCCCTTCCTTCCTTTTCTTTCTTCAATTTCTTTGGTTAAAGAGTATCTTATTCTGTAGTCCAGGCTAGCCTGGAACTCACAGTGATCCTCCTGCCTCAGCCTTCCAAGTACTGAGATTACAGGTCCGAACTACCACATACCAGCCTCAATAGTATTTAAATGCAGCTCTAGAACTTTCCCAAAGGATGAGACTCTTTGGCTTAGTGGAGTGGCTAGAAGCCTGCTAGAAGCAGCTACTGAAATAAGAACTGGGCTCTGGATTCTATTTAATTTTGATCCACTTACATGTACATTTGGTGAGTGTTGCTGTGGGGACAGCACATCGGTATAGCTGTTGCCTGTGGGAACAGGACCATGGAGTCCAGACCCCACACATGCAGTTTTCAGAGTGCATTAGTACTTGTTACTCAGTAAGTATGTGTTCATATTGGAGTGGGCATTATGACTCTATATTTTCAATTCTTTCACAGCCTAGTGCCTTTTCTCACACCAGTGTTACTGAGATGTAATTCACATACCATTAGACTCACCTGCTGAAGTTGAGTTTCAGCAACTTAACTGTTTTTAGCACATTCCTAGCCTGTGCAACTGCTACTACAATCAACAAGACATTGTCATTATCGGAATGAGGAGTCACATACTCTGCAGCAGTCATGCTATCCTTTCCTCACCCCAAGTAACCACTAACCTACTTCCTGTCCCTTCAGATCTGCTTATTCCAGAAATTTTATATAACAATGAATCATACAACATGTAATTTCTGCTTTCTGTGTTACTAACCATAACATTTTCAGGAACCTTCAATGTAACTGTTCATGTCAGGGTTTCAGTTCTATACATGGCTGAAGAGTGTTTGCTTCTACAGCTACCCCATGTTGACACTGACCTCTTTTTTTGTTTGTTTGTTTTTGTTTTTGTTTTTTGAGACAGGGTTTCTCTGTGTAGCTTTGGAGCCTTTCCCGAAACTCACTCAGTAGCCCAGGCTGGCCTTGAACTCACAGAGATCCACCTGCCTCTGCCTCACGAGTGCTGGGATTAAAGGTGTGTGCCACCACTGCCCGGCTGACACTGACCTCTTGATGGGAAGAAGAGCACTGTGTGTAAATGTGTGCCCTGGGTCCTGAGTGAAGGCATGCTTTCACTCTTGGAAGTACCCCTACAAGGAAGCTTGCTAGGCTAAGGGCAAACTGCCTCTTTAATTTTGAAGAAACTACCAGAATGTTCCTCAAGGAGTTTACATCATTTTGTATCTCTCCCAGCCATGTGAGAATTCTAATTTTTCTACACTCTCTTCCACACTTACCTGTCTTGCTACAAGTTATGATTACAACCACCATAGTGAGCCTGTGGCTCCATTTCACCGTGATCTGATGACTCAGGCTACTAAGCATCTTTCCTCAAGTGTATCATCAGTCTGTGAGCACATCTTCTTTGAGGAAGCATCTGTTCAGAAGTTTTGGCCATTTTTCAATTGGGTTATCTTTTTAATCACTGAGTTGTAAGAGTTCTTTATACACGTTGTACACAAGTCTGTTATTTGCAAACATTTTCTCCTAGAATTGCTCTGTTAATTTTCTTCTCACTTTGTTGTTATTTGAGACAGGATCTCAAGTAGCCCAGGCTGGCTTTGAACTCCTGACTGTCCTACCTTCACCTCCCAAGAATTGAAATGACAGGCATGTGCCACCCTGTCTTGCTTCTTTCTTTCTTCATGTTCTGCGCAACAGAAAACTTTGTAATTGTGAAACTGAAACATTTTATCTTTCCTTTGCTGTAGCTCTGCACTCTTCCTGAAGCATCTGCTTAGCCCAGGATGACAGATTTCTGCCCCTCTTGCCATCCTGCTGAAAGAGCTGACAGTTTTATCTCTGCCACATTTGTTTGGTCAGTTCTGCATTGCTGTATATGTTCTGTGGCAGGGATCCAAATCCATCTTCTCCTTATTTGCTATTTGGTTTTCCCTGAACACTTTATTGAAGAAACTATTTACCCCTGAGGAGATGGTCTTGGCTCACTAGATGAAATCATCTGGTCAGGTATGAGGGAACCCTTGCAATCTCTGGAACCTGCTCTACTCACCCAATCTATGTCTGTCCTCCCAGAGTGCCATGCTGTTCTGATAACTGTAGCTTTGGAGTAGGTTTGAAATTAGGAGACCTAAGTCTTCTTCCTGGAGCTTGCTTTGGTGTGTCTTTATCCTTTTTCCACTGGTGAGAATCTGATGCACAGAGAGGTAAAGCAGCTTGCCCAGGGCCACACAGCCCAGGAGATGTCTGTCTGTGCATTTGGGTGAAGGGAATCCTGAGTTCACTCTGAGTAAACCCCAGAATCCAAGGCAATCCTCCCCACCACACAGCTGCAGGGTAGATTTACAGGGAAACTGTAGCCTGTTCAAAACCACATGTGTCCCCAACAAACCTAGCCCTGAGGCCCAGTCCCTCATCTCACACCTGCCTTCCCTCAATCCCTGTGAATCTAGGGAGCTGACAGGCAGAGCTTTCTCCCTTTGAAGGTGACTGTGAAGCCTCCACTGTCCACTGGTATTCAGACACAGAAGGATAAGAAGTGCCCTCTCTGCAGGGCTGGCTTTCTGTGGGCAGGGTAACTGAGTCACAGTGAAAACATGCTTTGATTGGCCATGGCCTCCAGGTTCCTCAGTTTCAGAGCTGGGGACATCCAGAAGGTCCAGGATATCTGAATCTAGGAGCAGTGGCCTGGGTGTCACCCCCTCCTCCCAGGAGAGGCCATGACAACTAGAGGAGGTCCAGCTGCTCCTGGCTGCCACTGTCTTCTTTAAACCATGATTCCAGGCAATTGGAGCAAAGTCTCAAGCTGAATCAGATGTGACCTGGTGTGACCATGGAGACAGGTCTAGCTAAGTGGAAAGATGGCCTATCAGAGCTGTGGGCCTTCATGGTGAACTCATCTCCTCTTCAGACTCATTCATATCTGTTGAAAAGGGCCAGGGTGATGGTCCCTGGAGGCATGGAACTCACACAGCTACGCAGCACCACCCATGAGCTAGGTGCTCACAGGAGACAAGGTGCTAAGTCAGAACCTCACTCTCTTCCTCCTTTGTTTTCATCCTTGATAAATGGAGACCTCAAGTCCCAGGAGACTCCTCAAAGGAAGACAATCAGCCAAAGTCTTTCTGTCCAGTGCATATTTGGCATCTCCATATTGGAAATGGTTCATCTATATTGACCTCAGGCAGTCCCCTCGGCCACCATCCATGGTGTGATTGCTGTCCCCGGAGGAGGGACTAAAGAAGGCTAGCCTCCTGCCCAAACAGAGCAATTACCACCAGGAACTGGAACCGATTTGCATTCTGTAGTGAGACCAGAGGAGTCTAGGATGGAACATGGAACTTAGGGGAGAGGCTAACCAATGCTCTGTACGTGAGTGACTGCCAATGGGACAGTTTCACATACCACAGCCTGGGAAGAAACGGGGAAAACCACTCACTTTTTCTCTCTCCATTTCTGGAGGGAGCTCAAAGCCCTTTGCTGCAACAAACACCCAGCTTGACCTGAACTTCATGTTCTTGATTTCTTTGCTTCCAAGGGCTTCTATAGCGTCCTTTGCTCCAGCCTTCAGTCTGGGGCAAAAGAGAAAGCATGAGAAGGCCTCCTGTGAAGGGGTTTGAGGGTGTGTAAGAGTGTGTAAGTGTTGGGTGTGTACGTGTGAATGTAAGTGTGTGAGTGTGGATGAGTGTGAGTGTAAGAGTGTGTGTGTGAGTGTGTGTGCGTGTGTGAATGTAAATGTGTGTGGATGAGTGTGAGTGTAAGAGTGTGTAAGTGTGTGTGTGTGCGTGTGCATGTGTGTGTATGTGTGAATGTGAGTGTGGATGAGTGTGAGTGTAAGAGTGTGTAAGTGTATGAGTATGTGTGTGCGCGCGCACGCGTGTGTGTGTGTGTGCGTGTGCGTGCATGCGTGCGTGTGTGCATGCGTGCGTGCGCGTGTGCGTGCGTGCGTGTGTGTGAATGTGAGTGTGGATGAGTGTGAGTGTAAGAGTGTGTAAGTGTATGAGTGTGTGTGTGTGTGCGCGCACGCGTGTGTGTGTGTGTGTGCGCGCGCGCGCACGCGTGTGTGTGTGTGTGTGTGTGTGTGTGCGCGCGTGCGTGTGTGTGTGTGTGTGTGTGTGTGTGTGTGTGTGTGTGTTTGGCTATCTGGTTGTCTGGCTGTCCTGGCTGTGTCCCATTGCTTGTCCTGAATGGAGGTGAAACTGGCCTGACTCACTACTGCCCAGGGTTCACCTCTAGCACAGCATGTGCTAGTGGACCATGTGACCCTACTAGTGGGCATGCGGCCACATCTGGGAGCCCTCTGCACTTCACTGGAGCCCAGTAACCTTACAGTTATGAAAGGTCACAATGTTCCACTATTCTGTCGTATCCTCCCACTCAGCAGCTACATTCCCGTCCCTGTGGCCCTCCTACTTCCATATAGTAAGGCCAGAACAAGCAGCTGGAAGATGAATGCAGATATTAAGAGTTTCCTTTTCAATGCTCCAAAAGGTTAGCTGAGAGAGTAGAAGGGTGCAGAAGGAGAGAAGCAAGAGGTCCAGGTGCTCCTAAGCAAATGCACTTCCCAAACAAGGAGCTCTGCATCTCCACAAGCTCTTTGAACTAGTGGGATGCACTTGGAGAGTCAATGACTTACATAAGTACTCCTAGTAACAATGGTGTGTGCGCACGCACGCATAGGCATTGAGTGTGAGCATGTGAATGAGAGTGTACACAGCATGTGTGCGTGTGTGTGTGTGTGTGTGTGTGTGTGTGTGTGTGTGTGTGTGTGTGTGCATGAATGAAATGTGTCCTAGTGCAGATGTGGGAGTGGTTTCTGGCATTTATCACAGCATTTCTTCCTTCCCTTCCCTTGGAGAAGTATCTCAATCCTTGGGCTCTGCAGGACCCAGGGGCCTTTTGCCCTCCTCCTGACTGGCTGCTCTTGTCACATAGAAATAACTGCATACACTCACCTGGAACTCCCATCATCATGGGTTACCATGAATAGCAGGGATTTTGAAGGGGCGCTCTGAATGAACTTGGCCATTGGCCCAGAGTTATCTGTAGAGTCAAAGCCAGACAGTAGTTCAGGGTCTTCTCAGTGAATGAGGTTCCCACCCTAGCTGTGGGTTTCCTTTCCCCTCTACTGTCTACCCACTCTGAATCCCCTGCTTCCTAGACTGGTCTCAGGGGCACAATCATGCTTGGCTACTTCCTCAGGAGTGATGTTAGAGGTCCTACGGGAATTGATCTTGGAGAAGCCCTGTGGACATCGACAACTTGTAGCAGGTGCTCAGGGTATAACAAACATAAGTCCAAAGATAGAACAAGGCTAGCCACACAGAGTGGAGATCCCTGAATAAATTAAACTCTGAAGCTGTAGTTAGCAAAACCTGCCACAAACCCCAGCTTCTGCAAGCACCCATCAACCACCTCTGCCATTAGAGACAAGAGGTCAGTCCCCAAAGGTGATGCCCTAGAGTATGGGACAGAATTGCAACAGAACCTACATACAATAAACACCAGTCAAAAACTCTCTGCTCTATTTCCTCACAGGGGTCTACATAGTCCAGTTTTCATCTTAATCAGAAAAGATTTTTTTCTTACCACCTTCATACATGTCAAAGTACTTTGCTGTTATCACCTTTCCAGTCTCATCTGAAAGCAGAAGAAATGGCTTTAAGGGAGAGCTCGTGGGACCTGGATCTGCTGGTAGCCCTAGCACCAAGTGACTGGAAGAAATAGGACCAGAGTGGTCTCCAGCCTGGAGAGGGGCTGTGTGGTGGGATTATTCTTCCCAATCCTGGCCAGAGCGACTCCATCTTGTTGTCATCTGTGTGCTAACATGCAGCAAAACAGGCTGTCCTTCCCATGGGCTGCATGCCATCTTTCCACATGGTCAGACAGTGTTTGCTGAAACCAGAACCCCTGATAAAGAGCAAGGTCAGAGCACACAGAGACATGGATCCCCTGCTTCTTCAACACTAGGTGGCGCTCTGAACTAGGTTTGCTTAACTCTGTGGCCTGGGAGCCTTTACATAAAAGAGAACCTTGGTAGGCAGAGGATTTGGAAGTGGCTATGGCAAGGCTGTCTGTGAGTCATTCCGGTTCTAGTGAACAACTCTAATAAATTAATTTATGATCACCAGGCTAGACCTGTTGGACTCCTTGTCTGGCCCATCTGCTCCTTCCTTGTTTGGGAGTGAATAGAAGTTTCTTTTACTTCTCCGGGGAATTCTTGTAGCAATAGTCTGGTCTCCAAGGAGCATCTCCATCAGGGAAGGAGATGCCTGGCCACTTCTCTAGGACTCTCTCATCTGTGTCAGTCACAGGATTTTAATGCTCCTCTTCTTCCTCTCTGAACCATCAAAAGACCCCAGACCTTTCCACTTCACACTAGTGTCCAGGGGCATTATCTGACTGAGGGTGGTTTGTCCTGCCCCACAGCCCTGCCATCACCGACCCTGTAGTTGGCTGGTTCCTGCATGACCCCTGTTCTCTAACCTGCTGTGGTTCTTATTACAAGGGACCTCTAAAAACACCCAGATCCCAGAGGAGGCTGATGCACCTGCACAGGTTCCCACAGCCCTGATAGAACTGGTCAGTGTTGTTACCTTTCCCCAGTCCCCAGGATCCAAGAGCAAAGGGATCCAGGGCCAGGGTCTGTGTGGATCTGAGCTTCACAATGTGTCCTCTCTACCTGCCCTCTCAATTATAAAGTCTCTTTTAGATTCAGTTTTCAGTTATTTTGTTTTTGATGGACCACAAATGGTTTTTAGAGAAGAGTTTTAAATAATTATATCATTTTAGAATTTATTACAGTGTAGACCTAGATATAGGCAAACATGTTGAAAAACTATGGTCTTGACCTGGGGAAATGGCTCAGTAGATAAAAATGCTTGCCTTGCAAGCATGAGGAACTGAGTTCAAATTCTAAGAACTCATGTAAAGCTGACACAGAACTGTGTGTCTGTAAACCCAGTGCTTGTGTAGAGATGAGAGGTGGAGAATCATGGGCCAGCTAGTCTGGTGTGTAAAACAGAGACCCAAAGGAGAGATCTCAAAGAAAGGGTGAGGTAAGGATGTACATCTGAGGTTGCTCTCTGACCTCTACATACATTGCGACACATGTGTGCCTACACGCATGTGGATATGCATGTGCATGCCCGCGCACAGACACACACACACACACACACACACACACACACACACACACACACACACACACATTTTAAAAGAAGAAACATTAAGGTCTCTATGGCAATCCTATTTCAGGTGGAATTTCCGAGAAACATGTACTTACAGTTGACGACAGCGATGTTTATCCCTCTTCCCACATTCCTCGTCTTCTCTCCTAACAGCCTAAAAAGTGAGTGAAGGTCAGTCAAAGAGCTCCTACGTGAGTTGGGTGAGCAGCCCTCCCTCAACAGGCCTTCTGTGCTCAGGACAGTGGCACCCCCTCCAGAATGCTCCCCCAAATTATTCCAGCCTTGCTCTACACACCTACAGGATTCAGACTCAGTGCCTGGGTGCCTGGAAGCTGTATTTTGTCTTAAAATCTGGACCAAAGGCCAGACAGGAAGGCTCTTCACCAAGGCTTCCCTCACCAGCCCCTGAGAAGCTATGCCTGGTCTCACAGATTTGAGGGAGGATGGCAGCTCCACTCCAGGCTGGGCTTCTTCAAGTCTCTGCTTCCTTCTCTCTCAGGACCCACAGGCTTTGCCCGCCTCCTAGTCATTCCTTTCACCCATCCACCAACTACAACCCGGCTTAGCTCCTTAATAAGCACTTTGTATTGCATCATTTAATTTCTGCTTTTCTTTTGAAGAGATTTTTATTTTAACAGGTGTATAGTTGGTACACACAAGTGCAGTGCTTGAGGGGTCAGAGATGGTATAGGATACCCTGGAGCTGGAGTAAAAGGCAACTGTGAGCTGCCAGATGTGAGTGCTGGGAACCCGAGTCAGATCCTCTGAAAGAACAGTAAGTGTTTTAACCATTAAGCCATCCTTCCAACCCATTTTTGCCTGTCAATTGAAGAAAATGAAATGTCAGTATCATATACAATTTTAATTCAATTTCTGTGCCTTAAATCCAGGAAGACTAAAGTATTTCCTAGAGATGATAATTGTCATTGGAGGTCATAGGAATAATGCATGTGTATGTATTTAGGGTGTGTGCATGTATGTGGTATGTCAGCATGTATCCACGTGTATGCACATATTTGTAAGTGTTGTGTGTAGTGTATGTACAAGTTGTATGTATGCATATTTCTTCTTGTATGCATGCATGTATTGTGTCTATGTTTGCATATGTGCAGGTGTGCACGTGTTGTATATTTACAATATGTGCATATTCTGGACCTTTGCCGAGATTAGCATCAATGCCTCAGTATAATCATAAAGAGAATCTGGAGCTTGTCTTTCATGTCACACCTATAATGTGGGCAACAGGCGCTTTAATATGCTGCCTCTGGCATGTTTAACTGAAGGCCTCCAGGAGCCATAAGGCCTAGTGCTTTCTCAGTGTTAGAGAACAGTCTATAAGTGCCCAAAAAGAGGCAAGGAAGGACTTCCGTTCTCAGTAGTAAAAAACTGGGTAGCCGTAACCCCCACAGGAAGCAGGAGATGAGGAGGAGCATACTTTAAAAAGATCTACTGGGAGGCAGTGGTGGTACATGCCTTTAATTCCAGAAGAGGCAGGTGGATCTCTGTGTGCTTGAGGCCAGCCTGGTCTACAAAGTGAGTCTGAGGACAGCCAGGGCTTTTACACAGAGAAACCTTGTCTTGAGAAGAACAAACAAACAAACAAATAGATCTGCTGGAATAAGAGACTCGTGAAATGTAGTCAAGAACTTCCCAAGCCAACACCTGACTGATGACAGATATTGCAAGGGTAAGTCTAACATTGAACGAGATCTTTGCTCTTGCAGGAACATTCACAGATCAACAGAAGGAAGCCTGGGGAAGACAGCAGCACTTCTAACAGCCATGCAGGCCTTAGGGACAAAAGTCTGAAGGCAAATTGAGGGCCACATAAATCTCTCAGATCTTATTGAGTTAGAGTCACAAAGGGCTGGATGAAGAAGACAGAAACTAGAATAGGTTTGGCCTTTAGCCCAAACTTTGTTGAACTAGGTAACCCAGAAAATGGTGACATTTAAAATGTGTTCCAGAACCTGACCATAGCTCCAGGTTCTATGAACAGCAAATGAGAAAAGAAGACAGAAACTCCCACCTTGCTGTGCTTCAGTTGTGACTGAGGAATGTCCCCTGCCAGTTCCGTATTGGGAGCTTAGTCCCAGCAGGGTGACACTGAGTTGCTGTAAGAGGCTGTGGAAACCCCTGGAGGGGAGCCAACTATTCTCAGAGGGACAAAGTTCTTAAAGTATGTTAATTCCACAAAGAACAATTTATTTTAAAAGGGAAAACCTGACTTGCTTCTGACCAGGCAATGTCTGTGTCTATTCTAGCTATTGTGAATACACTTGCTAAGAGGCAGGGCCATGCTCTTAGACTTCCTGAGTAGGAGACAGAGTTCTTTTCTACACAAGCCATCCAGCTTCTGGTATTCACTATGTGATGGTAAATTGATTAGTGTGTGCCTCTTGCTGCTATTTTTAAAGGAATTCTCAGAGGTACTGCCTGGCACAATCTCAGAAGAAGCTTAACACACGAAGAAAGAAGTCAACGAAAGAGCCAAAGGAGCCGGCAGAACACTGCAGACTACAGTGGCACACTCACACCCTCCAGCCAGCTGAACTTCCAGATAACAGCACTCAATGCATTCTGAAAGGACGGGAAAAACAGAAATTTTCAATCAGAAGTCAAAAAAATTGACAGGCTCCCCTGGGAAAAAAAGGAAGAGCAGCAGTCAATGGCTGGGTTTAAGGACAGATTAGACACAGAAGAGACAAGTGGTGACGTGAAAAACAGTTCCATCTACAGGAAAGCATACAGAGGGAAATGTGACAGATGGAAAGTGGACTGCAGGGTATCGGGAATAGAGTAATGAGGTTCAGTAGAAAGCAGGGAGCTGAGCAGCAGCGTTCATTGCTCTCTAAGTGACAGAATATGACTTGTTCAGGGCCTGGCCCTATGACTACCATACTGCACTCAAACTGTGTGCCAGCATAAATCCTTTCTCATGTGAGTTGCTTTTGTTCAAGTATTTTATCATGGCAAAGGGGAAATTATTCAGACACAATGAGGATATTGAAATATGCTTACTTAAGAAGCCCCAAATATCTAAATAAGACAAAGCAAGACACACCAGGGTACAAATGCTGAGACTAGAGATAAGTAAAAATATCTTTAAAAAGCAATCTGAAAAGCACTGAGCACATCAAGATCCAGGTTTGAGGTTCCACCTTGCACCCCATAAAGAAACTATCTCTCTAGAGATGTGCAGGCTTCATCTGTGAGGATGGGTATCACCTGGGTACTGAGCAGAGATGTGCTCAGAACTGCTAGGACCCTCTCCAGAGAAGAGGTGACTTGTAGAGCCCTGTGCTTCTACTAAGTCTTTGTAGTTGAAGTTTTTTCACAAAGAAAAGTCCATGCCTGGATGGCTTCACAGGTGGAACTACCATCAAAAGAGATCATGAAAATCCGACCACAAACAGCTCTTAGAGACACCCATTACCCCTCCCTGGGGACACAGTGGGCGTTTTGACTCCCACTCCTCATTTTCAGCCTTGTCAGGGGTCAGGAACATGAAAGTGCAGCCTCAGAGGGAAGAGAGGGGACACAGCCAAGCAGACTCTTGTCTTCTTACACACAGTACTTACAGCTCATCCTCAAAGCAGATCTTGGCATACTTGTCTCGACCACCACCACTGAGTAGCCGGTAGGCATAGGTGTTAGGAGGACACGGTGCCCAGTGGTCACATTTTTGCCTTTTGGGGGTTGGTGCTGTAAAGACAAAAACGAGACAATCATAATTGCTTCTCAGAGGTGACTGCTGTGTGGCCGCCAGTACCAACAGCTCTTATTCCAGGACCAGCTCCCAGTGTGGTGAGGGAAACTCTAGAAGCAAGTTGGCAACTGTGTTTGGATCCTGAGAATGCTTCTCAAGATGCATGGTTGATATAACTTGGTTTTGTCTTCTGGTAACAGTCGCAGATAGTGAGCATGAGTAGCCATTTCAGAGGTTTTAGGATTGCTGCCCACAGCTGCTAACTCACAACACAATGAACACTGGTGGACACAAGCTTTCAGGTCACAGCAGACATGAACTACACTTCAGGCCATTTGACCCTAGAAGATGTACACAGCAGGTCCATCCCACAGCAAAAGAATATATGCTTCTCCAGCATACACAGAACATTTCCATACTTGACCTTTGCCAAAATACCTAGAAGCAACTAGAACATTCTCCAATGAAGAGCTTGTGTTAGGGAATAAATAAGACTCATCAAACTTAAGATTGAAAGAATATTCTTGGGGTTCAAAGTTAAGGGTACTGGTTGCTCTTGCAGAGAACTAGGGTTCGATTCCCAGCACCCATATCTGTAACTCCAGTTCCAGGGATCCAATGCTCTTTTCTGTCTCCACAGGCACTGTATCCACTCAGTGTATTGACATTTATACAGGCAAAATACCCACACACAAAGTTTGTTTTTTATTTATGTATTTATTTATAGTATTAGTATTGTTTAGGGGGTTTTGTTTTGTGATTTTGTTGTTGTTTTCTCAAAACAGGGTTTCTCTATGTAGCCCTGGCTATCCTGGAACTCACTCTGTAGATCAGGCTGGCCTTGAACTCAGAGATCTGCCTGTCTCTGACTCCTGAGTGCTGGGATTAAAGGTGTGAGCCACCATTGCTCCACTTGTTTTGTTTGTCATTTGTTTATTTGTTTTTGATACAGGGTCTCACTATGCAGCTCTGGCTGTCCTGGAATTCACTATGGAGACCTGACTGGCTTCAAACTCACTGAGATCCACCTGTCTCTGCCTCTTGAGTGCTGGGATTAAAGCTGTGTGCCACCACACTGGCTATTTTTTTTTTTTTTTAATCTTTTAAATGCTTTCTGAAAACATGATGGTGAAATGAGAAATGAGGATTTTCAGAAGCTGTGGAAACACACAGAAGCTAAACAACAGGGTTCTGAGCAATCAGTGGGTCAAAGGAGAAAATCTAAAATATATTAATAGGACATTGTGCCTCAGAACTTGGGAGGCTGAGGCAAGAGCACAGCTCTGAGTTCAAAGCCAGCCTGTGCTATGGATTGTGACTGCCTCAATCCTGACACAATGGACACAAAACAAATAGATACTAAAATGTATGGAATCCAGCAAAAGTCATTTAAAAAGCTATGTTTACAGCAATACTCACCCACATCGGAGAAGAGGAACGCTCTCTGATAAACACCCTAACAAGGAGAAAACCAAAGCCTGAGGTAGGAGAGAACTAAGATGGAGTTGAACAGAAATGTGTAAGATAGAGAAGACTAAGGAGAAACAGAAAGTCACTGGAGCAAAGACTCATCTTATGAAAAAAATCAGCAAAACTGGCATATCTGAAGCTAGATTTAAAAGAGAGAGAGAGAAGATTCAAATAAGTTTGTGTATGAAAGAAGAGGAATTTTAATGCCACAGGACAGAAGGACAGAGGATGTTACTCAGATGAACAATCCTCACAGCACAAACTGGGTAGCCCTAGAAACATTCCATACATTCTTACAACCTACCAAGACCAAATCATGAAGAAACACAGAACCAAACAGTCAGTTACAAATAGAGGCTGAAACAGTAATAAAACACCCATCATCAAACAAAAGCCCAGGGCCAGGTAGCTCTACTCCTGACTTCTACCAGACATTTAAAGATGACCCAATACATCAATCCTTCTCAAACTCTTCAAAAAAACCCATCACAGGAGGTCAGCATTATCCTGACACCAAAGCCAGACAAGGACACTGCCAGGAAATAAAATTACAATGCAAGTTCTCTGATGACCATAGACACAAAAATCCTTCCCCAAACACTGAGAGACCAAATGCAGTAGCACACTCAAGTGTCACTCATCACAACAAAATGGGGTCTTTCCTTGGTTTTCAAGGATGGTTCAACACATGCAGATCAGTAAACATGAGACCACAAAGACTGAAAGAAGGGTAAAGGGCTCACTGGGGTATCAGTAGATAAGGAGAGAGGGAAACAAGATAAAATCTAATATTTTATGATGAAACTCTCAATGGATTAAATATAGAAGGGCTCAACATAGTGCTGTAGGACTTTTTCTCTGAAACTAGGAACAAGTTAAGGCACTCTGTCTCACCACATCTATTGAATGCAGTGCTAGAAGCTCCTGCCAGAGTAGTTACCAAAGAAAAAGAAGCATCAAAATAAGACAGGAAGTTCTATAGTTTGTTTGCTATGGGAATCATCCAAAACAGAGGGTACTTGACTCCATGAAACACTTAGAATTGACAAATTCAGTAAAGTTTCAGGACACACACACACACATACACACACACACACACACACACACACATAAACATATACACACATACATACACACATTCACACATAAACATATACACACATAAACATATACACACACACACATACACACATTCACACATAAACATATACACACACAGACACACATACACTCACACATAAACATATACACACACATACACACACATACATACACACACATACACACATACAAATAGTACTAATAGTTCTGTACACTCACAATAAACTATCCAAAAGAAACGGAGGGAAAAATCTAATTTATAATTGCTATAAAACAGTAAAATACTTGGGAATGAATTCAACCAAGTAAGTAGATGCCCTGTATGTTTTAAACTATAAAACAGGAACAACAGAAGATAATTTCAAGTAGCATCGGCTGTTTGTAAATTAGAATAATAATTATTCTGAAAATATTCATACTTCCCAAAGTGACCCACAGATGGAAAATCCAATGTTATTCTTCACAGGAATAGAGTATATATGGAGGCTGACAAGATGCTCAGTGGGAATGGGTACCTACTGTCAAACCCGGGCTCAGTCCCTGGAAACACATGGTATAAGGTAAGAACTGATTCCCTTAAGTTTTTCTCTGCCCTCCACACAAGGGCTGCTGTGACACACACACACACACACACACACACACACACACACACACACACACACACACAGTTAATCAGTAAAAATGAAAGAAAAACAGTTTTATATGGAACCACAAAAGATCTTTAGCAGCCAAAGCAATCTAGAAGTGGTATTCTACCTGATTTTAAACCGCATTACAAAGCTTAATCATCAAAACAGCTTGGTAGTGTCATTAAAACAAACATATCGACTAATGGAACAGAAGAGAGAGCACAGAAACAAACCCCTACATTCAGTCTTTCATTTTTTGGCAGAGAGGCTCAGTGGTAGAGTGCTTGCCTAGCAAGCGCAAGGCCCTGGGTTTGGTCCTCAGCTCTGGGGGGTGGATTGGGGGGGGGGTGGGAAAACAGAAACTGTGCCAGGTGGTTGTGGTACACACCTTTAATCCCAGCACTCAGGAGGCAGAGGCAAGTGGATCTTGGTGAGCTCCAGGACAGCCAGAGATACACAGAGAAACCTGTCACAGGAAAAAAAAAAAAAAAAAAGAGCAAAGAAAGAACAGGAAATAGTTCTGGGCCAGGCATCAGATACAGGCTAAGGCTCAAAGTACATAAGGAACTCCAGCAGTTCAATGATAGGTTTCAAACCTGATTATAAAATGGGCAAAGGGGTGTCTAAGATGAGACCCAAATCCCATACTGCATATTTCTGGGTGTTTTGTTTCTAAAGGTGATGAAGTAAGTCAGTGTGTTAATACTATTCAGCCTTAAAAAGACAATCTTGTCACTTTGGGAAAACTGGATGACATCCTGCCAAACAAAATAAGCCAAGCATAGAAAGACAAATACCACAAAACCTCACTCACATGTGGAACGTAAAGAAGTTAAACTCAAAAGATACAGAGCAGAATAGTGGACATCTGAGACTGGGCAGATTAAAGAGTGTGGGAGGAAAATTGGAAGGGCTTTGTTAAGAATGCATGTGAGGTAGATGAGATCTGAGATTGTTTGATCAAGAAATTTGCCATGAGATGTGGCTAATAACACATTGCATTATATACTTGAAAACTGTTACAGAAGCCACCTTCAAGTATCCTTAATACACAAAACAGCTTCTAGCCAAAAGCCTTGCTGCTGAGCTCCAGTCAGACACCCCACCGTGTCTGCACAGACCAGAATGTCACACTGTACCCACATGTACATACAGACTTGACTCTTGGATTTTAAAGTTAATTGGTCTATCGAAAGCAGACATTCAGGCCAGCGAAAGGACTCAGCAGGAAAAGGCACTTGGTGCCAGGCTTGAGGACTTGAGGTTGACTCCCCAGAACCTGTTGGAAAGACAGAACCAACTCTGACCTCCACACCTGTGCTGCAGCACATACATA